>NW_005871184.1:2543125-2555987 GCF_000147115.1 Myotis lucifugus | reverse complement strand
ATAGTTACATGTTCTGGTGAGTTTTCCCCTGTTTTGTCAGCACTTTGCTGCACCTCCCACAGCCCATTAGCTACCCAGATAGGATCTAGGGAGCATCATAAGGTCAAGCTTAATTATGCTAAGAGGGCTGTGCCCTCTAAGCTGGGACTTGTTTGTGCTTTGCCAACAGGTCAGTCCGAGGCTTAACCCAATAGCTGCTCCCTACAATTTATGATTTGGAATGTCTAACACAGTGATGACGAACCCATGACACGCGTGTCAGAGGTGACACGCGAACTCATTTTTTTGGTTGATTTTTCTTTTGTTAAATGGCATTTAAATATATAAAATAAACATCAAAAATATAAGTCTTTGTTTTACTATGGTTGCAAATATCAAAAAATTCCTATATGTGACACGGCACCAGAGTTAACTTAGGGTTTTTCAAAATGCTGACACGCCGAGCTCAAAAGGTTCGCCATCACTGGTCTAACATAACCCAGCTCAAATGGACGATCTGGTCAAATTATCCACCTTCAACAGGACCAATAGCATGCCAGGATTTCTTTCCCAAAAGGCAATTAATTCACTGCTGCAGATGGGGTAATCTTATTGCAGAACCCTTCAGAACTTCAAGGCCTGCGTTGTGATTCTCCTAATGGGACTTGCCATAAACGCAACACTTTACATCTTAACTCCACTGCCACATCTGACACCACAGATTCTGCCCTACTGTATGGTCCTAGTGAGAGGGCTGCTTCTAGTACACTTTGCATCTGCCGCAGGGTCTTTTTCTCTACTTAAGCTGGTGGCCCCTAGTGTCATATATACATATGAGCCAGAGCAGTATTCCTAGGTGTACAATGCATTGCCTCTACTAGCATTGTTTTGCTTTTCCTAGCTAATCATTTTGATGTCATTGATATGCATCAAGGTGATGTTCTGCAGGATATCCAGGTGGTCCAGATCTCTTCAGAATATATTATTCAGAAGGAGAAAGAGTTAACTTATTCTTGGGCAAAACAGTAAATGAATATTGTTGCTCATATCACCTGAATAGCAACTATTTTTGATCCTCTTAACTCTGATAGAAGAGAATGTGTTTTCCAAATCAATGGTTGCATACCACATACTTATAATCTATTATTCTGTTCTAGGATTGATACCATGACTAGACTACTAAGTTGACCTTGCAATAGTGTATAGTTTTTTTCACCTTATTTTCTTCAGGGTCCATTTTCTGCAGATATCAGATTGTCAATTTAAGTGAAGATGGGAATATTTTATTGGGATTCATATACTTATCAGTTGAAGGAAGACCCACATTTTGGTATATGGCTTGTGGGATAAGCCACCATACTGGGAAATTGAAAGTGGAAGCCTCTGAAAATTCTCCTCTCCCAGCAAATATAGCAATCAAAAACAATATTGCATCCCAGGGGAGATGACAGAGATTAAATATCTGAGATGTAGGGGTGATGGTCCCTGTTGTATCTCACCCTGCTTTAAGGGATAAGTCTTACAACCCATATTATCCAGTGTTAAAAAACAGTTGTTTTATTTTGTCCAGTTGTCTAATTGAATATGGCTAGAGAGTAAGTTAGATCTCAGATATTCAATTATGGCCTGAAGTGGAATTGCTTTTGAACCCAGTCTGGTTCTCAGGAGGTGTTTTCAATGTGGAATTTGGTTCAATTACCTAAAAGGGGCTGAAGTTGCTTGTAAAAATTACAGATTACTGAGATGTATCTGAGATGCCAGGCGAAACCAGAATGCGGCAATTTTTAACAAGTTTATGAGCTGATTCTAAAACACTCACCTGGAAAAGCCTGCACCTCCTTAAAACAGTTTACCTGAATCTTTATTTTTCTTAAAAACGTCTTGGGGAGCTGTAAAATTCATGAGTACCTGAGTCCCACTTTGGAGTATAGTAATCATTTAAAATATTTTTTAATAAATTAATGTATAAATGCTTATACCCATAAGAGAGGAAATTTTAATTACTTTTCAATTAACCCTCGGTAAACATATTCATGTTTCATGAGACAAATTCTTAAAGGACATAAATTAAATGCTTGCTGGACATTGTTATTATATTTTTCTATAAGAATACTTATTAAATGAAGAAAAACATAATGTAACTTGAAAATTCTAAATATCCGTTAGCTTACTGATATTGTTTAGCTGAATTGACTCAAGTTACACTTGAATTTCCAAGTTCACTTGTTTTCTGTCAGAGTGTTGCTCTGGTCAAGTGTGCTTTGGTTTACTCTCCAAATTTTTCTGAGAATTCTCTCTTCTCTAGTTTTGTCCAAATAAAGATTAATGATGTCTTTGTTAATACGGGCCCTGCCCTGAAGCCCTAACTACCACAACCCTCTGTGAGTTTCACCATTATCTGTATTCTTAGAGCAGTTATGATCTGAATCAAGTGATTTAGCACCAGGCTATGTGTTATGTTACAGTTTCTTTTTACATCATTTATAAGGCTTCGTTCATCCAAATCTGTAAACTCTTTGGAAGAGGGAATCATGGCTTTTTTTTTTACTCTCTATAACCTCCTTCCCCCAAGCCCGGAAAAGTGCTCATCAGAGTAGGTGTTCAAAAAACACTTGTCAAATAACTTTTTAAAAACTGCATAAAGAAGTCTGCAAGCCATTTTCTGGATGTCTCTTCTTAGGAATAATTATTTCCCCCTTGGTATATCTGGGAAATTAGAAAAGGTATTTCACCATCTGCAATATAAGCCTACTTTGTTACTGTGGAAAATAAAAATAATATTTTTGTTTTGTATGGATATAGGGTGAATTTCATATGGTAATATTCTTTCAAAATAATAACTTCAGTAGGATATTATTAGGTTAAATTAGAATAAAAAATTTTCTGGTCTTCTTAGAAGCACATGAGATAATCATTATAATAAGCTTGAAAAATATCCACTTTATTTTAAGGTGACAGTGTTAATATATTTGGTTGTACTCTAGTAGTTCCCTTGGGCGAGAACATGTTGAACATTTTAAAACATTCTAACTTTATAACTTATAAACAAATAAAAAATGTTCAATCCCCTATGGAGACATTTTATTTGTGAAGTTTCATGAACCTCTTTCTGTTTCCTCCTCAGGGCCAAGAACATTTAAGTGGCTAGTGTTATATAATCTATAATGTGGAGAAATTACTAGTTAAGGAGATTCAAATTGATTATTCGCCCAGTCATCTCTCTCTCTCTCTCTCTCTCTCTCTCTCTCTCTCTCTCTCTCTTTCTCCCTCTCTCTCTCTCTCTCTCTCTCTGACACACACACACACACACACACTCAAAAGTGGACCTTGCTCTCTGGAAGCTTACAGTTTATAAGAGACTAGGGGCCCAATGCACAAAGATTTGTGCACGAGAGGGTGGGTCCCTCAGCCCGACTTGCACTCTCTCCAATCTGAAAGTTTCTGTCTATCTTTGCAATCATATGAGAGAATTGTCTGAGACCCCAACCCATTTGGTCTGGTGTTCACAGAATAATAGAGGTCTTTTTTCTTTGCTCCATTGCTGAAAATTTCCTAGAAGTTGCAGGATATCTTCCCTTTAATTTTTCCTCAACACTGTGACTTTCCTTGTCTCTCACCTTTGCTTTCCCTCCATTCCCCACCTGCAACAGTAACTTGCTCCAGGCTCACTTTGCTCTAGTGTTTAGGAGATCCCGCAATGTGTCTGCCACCAGAACTACGATTCCCAGAATTCCTGGTGCTTCCAGCACTCTTAGTTCCAGCTTCTGGTTCAGGGGCTGCACAAACTAAAAGGATTGCGAACTCCAGCCGCCCCCAGGCCAGGCTTACAGGACTAGACACTCCAGTGGCGTCCCCAGGACCCCGGCCACTTGGCACCTGCGTGCATAGACCCAAGAAGCCTGCTCTGCCCCAGGCCACTCGGTGCCTGCATACCTCCGCAACGCCCACAGGCCTGCCATCTTTGTTGTGCTAATTTGCATACTTGCTCCTGATTGACTTGGGGCATCACGGAGGTACAGTCAATTTACATATTTGTCTATTATTAGTGTAGATGAGAGACATATCCTGAATAGGATCTAAAATAGGATTTAAATCACATGTAACTGTACAAAAATTCTAGTAATAAAGAGGCAGGGAGATGATTTCTAGCTTTATTTATCTCTGAAGATTTAACAGAAGAGGTGGCTGGCTCTTGGGAACTGGCAAAAATGTCCAAAATGCATAGAAAAAAGAAAACTCCTTCAGAGACTGTACTGAGCAACAAAGGAGGTACTTTAATGGTATTTAATGGGCAACCAATTGTAGTTGCAAACACATCTGTATGTCAAATAACAAGATAGCAGCAGCAGTGTTAGAAATGATTGGGATAAGAATCCACAATTAGAATTAAAATTCACAATTGAGTGGATACAGCCATTGACAAGGTAGTTGCTAGTATAGCACCACTTTCAATCTTAAGTATCTGAGGATATGGTACCTTCAACAAAAATACATAACCAGGGAAAGACCCATAACTAAGAAAGATGAGTCCAAATATAACAAATCCCTGCAGGGAGCACCTCTCAGGGAGAGGAGTAAGGGAAAAGCAGAGTGACAGTTCTGAGGTGGAGATGAGGAAACGGAAAGGGGTTTAGATCAGATGAATTCAGTCTTGGTAAGATTAGGGCAAGATCATCTGAGAGCAAGTGAAGAACAAAAGTTTTAACTATGGAGCAGTATATTACTGATTTTTCTTTTTGCCTCAGGCTTCAGTATAGCTTGGCATGGCAGTTTTACTGAGCTTTTCTTTATTTGGATTTTGACATTTTGTTTGTCATGAAATTTGTGTATTAATTTTAGTGTTTAAAATAATGCATTAATATATTATTTCTTTTAACTATGTTTTTTTTCATCTTCTTACATTTTGCATCTCATTAAAATTTGCACCGCAGGCATTTGCCTTGCCTTGGTCCCAGCCTGGATAAAAAGCAAGATTTTGGATAAAGGACTTAAATGTAAGATGGGAAACCATAAAAACCTTAGAAGAAGCCATAGGCAGCAAAATAGCAGACATTTGTCGTAGCAATACCTTTAATGATACAGCTCATAGGGCAATGGAGACTAAGGAGAAAATAAACAAATGAGACCACATCAAAATAAAAAGCTTCTGCACAGCAAAAGAAACCATCAACAAAACAACAAGAAAGCCCACTGCATAGGAGAACATATTTGTCAATGTGATCTCTGATAAGGGTTTAGTCTCCAAATTTTACAGGGAACTCATACAACGTAACAAAAGGAAGATAAACAATCCAATCAAAAAATGGGCAAAGGACCTAAATAGATACTTTTCAAAAGAGGACATTCAGAAAGCCAAGAGACATATGAAAACATGCTCAAAGTCACTAATCATCTGAGAGATGCAAATCAAAACAACAATGAGGTACCATCTCACACCTGTCAGAATGGCTATCATCAACAAATCAACAAACGACAAGTGCTGGAGAGGATGTGGAGAAAAAGGAACACTCGTGCACTGCTGGTGGTAATGCAGACTGGTGCAGCCACTGTGGAGAACAATATGGAGTTTCCTCAAAAAAACTAAAACTGGAACTGCCATTTGACTCAGTAATACCTCTTCTAAGAATATATCCCAAGAAAACAGAAACACCAATCAGAAAGGATATATGCAACCCCTATGTTCATAGCACAATTTACAATAGCTAAGAATTGGAAACAACCTAAATGCCCATTAGCAGATGAGTAGATTAAAAACCTGTGGTACATCTACACATGGAATATTACACTGCTATAAAAAAAAAGGAATTCTTACCACTTGCCACAGCATGGATGGAACTGGAGAGCATTATGCTAAGTTAAATAAGCCAGTCAGTGAAAGAAAAATACCACATGATCTCACTCATTTATGGAATATAATGAACAACATAAACTGATGAACAAAAATAGATACAGAGGCAGAGAAGCATCGAACAGACTTTCAAACTACAGTGGGAAGGCTGGGGAGGGTTGCTGGGGGGGAGGTAAGAAATCAACCGAAGGACTTGTATGCATGTATATAAGCATAACCAATGGACGCCAGACACTGGCCCGTGGGGTTGTGGGGTGGGGGGAGGCCAGGGGAAGGTCAATAGGGAAAAAAAGGAGACATATGTACTACTATTTGTAATACTTTAAACAATAAAATAAAATTTTAAAAAAAGCAAGATTTTGGTATTGGAAAACTACACAGCAATTCATGAATAACAGACCAACATATTATAATGAACACTAGTTTCAAATGGAATAAAGGTGTAAGGGTTTTTAAATTGTGTTAAAAAACATACACACATATAACATAAAATTTATCATCTTCATCATTTTTAAGTCTACTTGAAAAGTGTTGAGTATATTCACATTGTTGTGTAACAGATTTCCAGATGTCTTGTCATCTTGCAAAACTGAGCATCTTAACTCATTAAAGAATGAGTCCCATTTCCTCCTTTCCCTGATACCTACCATCCTACTTTTTGTTTCTGTGAATTTGACTACTTTAGATACTTCATATAAGTGGATTCATACAGGATTTGTCTTCCTCTGACTGATTTATTTCACTCAGCATAATGTCTCAAGGTTCATCTCTGTTGTAGCATGTGAAAAATTTCCTTTCCTTTTAAGACTAAATAATATTCCACTATTATGTATACTAGTGGCCTGGTGCATGGAATTTGTGCACATTGAAAGGGAATTAATTGGAGGATGTGAGCGTGAGGCAGTCCGCGTTTCTGAAATTCAATGATATGAATTTTAGCTATTACTTTGCCAAATAAATGGAATTTACAGATATCATTTACAAGAGCATTCAGCTTAATATTAAAAACTCTGGCTACCAAATCAGGTCTGTTTTCAACTTTTTGCCAGCATTGTAAAATGTTTGCAATATCTGCCCATTTGGGGTTGCATGTCATGGTTATGAATAAATCGGGCTTGCCATACTTTGTTACAATTGCCATAGCATCCTGATATCGCTGCTGCATATTTCTGGGACTACCCTCAAAAGATGATGGAAGTATTATCATTTTGCCAATTGGCACATTGTCATTTTCAGAACTAGATTTGAGATAATCCATTAAACCACTATATTTTTCAACTCTCAACTTAGATTGGTTTGCTTTGATGAAATTTATCCGATTGGCCTCCATTTTTTATTAATCCACGATAAACTGTTGAGTTAATTTTTTTGCATTTAACATAGGATTGAACGTGTCCCGCACAGAGAGATGAAATCCATAATACTGCATTTGTGTGACTAGTGTCCTTACATTTTGTCTAGTATTATTGTTGATTACACTGTTGTCTCTGAGTCTTAATGCAATTTCTGTTCCCCAGCCTTTTTCACCATGTGGAAAAAGAATAAGATATGTCATTGCATCTAATGTAGGAAATAGGATATTGATTTGTTTCATTTTAGTGGCATTTGGATTATTGGGATCTGGTTTACAATGAATGGGCAAGTCCCTTTCAAAAGGAGGTTCTCCATGTTCGTTTCTGAATATGACAGCAACCTCAGTTACATGGGGAGAATTATATCTACCTGGGTCACTGTTACGATTGTATTTAATCGCCATTGTTACCTCTGTGGGAGCAATACCTTTTGCTGCTGTTTCAGATTGGGCTTCCTTTTCTACCTCATGTAGCATCTTGTACGATTTTGTTAATTCATTTATGTCATGCATGAGGTTGTTGATGTTGATCATGAGTCTTTCTGAGCAGCCCTGGTTTTCTGGCATTGCTAATCTTTTACTTGTATCTTCAGCTGTATCCAAAATATAGAGTTGAGCAAACTTCTGAGAAACACCATCCAAAGGTTGTAAAGTTCCAGTACGGTGATAAACTTGTCCGTGTATTCTAAAACTGCATGGTCCATATCCTGATGGTGATGCAATATTTGCATCCATGGAAGCAAAAGCAAAAGAACTATTTATGGAACGAATATTTTCCATGAAATTTTTACTGTAAGAATCTTCGTTTGTCATTAATCTTTTTAAATATGCCGGGTAATCTGGAAAATGTATATCATTTGGACAGACTTTCCCTTTGCTACAACATTGAGTAAATTTCCCATCAGATGGTTTTTCATCAGAGAAATAGGCAAAATTCACATCTAACAGTCATTCCACCACAACTATGTTCAAGAATTGCATCCTTATGTACTCCATTTTTGCTGAGAAGGCAGTTCCTACCAGAATTGATAGTACTTGTTGATGACTGTTCTCTAGACATAGTCTGTCCTGGCCACCGCCTTCTTTCAACTTCAAAGGCACATTGGTCTTTAGACATTTTCTGTCAATGACGCCAGTGTTTTTCAGCATCAGAGCGACATTTTTCCAATAGCTGGTCTTCAGATACATCCTGTCGCAGGTGCCGCCTTCTTTCAAGATCAGACACATGTTGCTCTTCAGACATTTTCTGTCAATAACACCGGCATCTTTCAGCTGCAGAGCTACGTTGTATCCACAGTTGTTCTTTAGACATAGTCCCACCTCTCTACTGTCACAGTCTGAGATGCAGGTGAATGAGAGTCCTGGCTGTCACGCCGCTGAGAGCTGTCTGACCAACGGGCTGATTCTGTGGGGGTGGGACTTCCTCCTCCCCGCTGTCAGTTTCCACAGCTGTGAAGAGGAAGCTGGGGTGACAGAGGGAGCCGCGCCCTCCAAGCTGCCCTCTCTCTTGCTCTGCTCTACGTCCAGCAGCCTCCTGCTCTGCCAAGTCTTCCAAACCTCTAGTTCTTAGCCCACTCTCCCACTCTGCTCTCTGCCGACGAAGGTCCTGGGAGTCCACGGGTGTGGCTAGGTGCCTCCAGCCTCACCTCCCGGGGTCTGCGATGGTCCCGGGAGCCTGTGGCTGCCGTTGACTCCTAGGGCATTTGACACCTGCGTATGCAAGTTAACCCTCCATCTTTGTTAGGTTAATTTGCATACTCACTCTTGATTGGCTGGTGGGCATGGCTTGTGGGCATCACGGAGGGATGGTCAATTTGCACCTTTCTCTTTTATTAGTATAGACACCGTATTTACTTATTTAGTTGTCGATAGACATTTTGGTTACTTCTACTTCTTGGTTATTGTAAATAATGCTGCTATGAACACAGTGTGCAATTACCTCTTTAAGATTCTACTTTCAATTCTTTTGGATTTATCTTTAGAAGTGGGATTGCTGGATCATATGGTAGTTATATTTTTAATTTTTTGAGCAACTGCTATACTGTTTTCATAGCAATTTCATCATTTTACAATGCCACCAAAGGTTTACAGGAGTTCTAATTTTTTCACATCCTCGCTATTACTTTTTATTTCTTCTTTTATTGATAATAGTTATCCTAATGGGTGTCAGTGATACTATAGTTTTGATATAGACTTATCTACTGTTAATAATGTTGAGCATCTTTTCATATGTATGTCATTTGGATATCATCTCTGAGAAAATGTGTATTTAAGTCCTTGGCCCATTTAAAATAACGTTATTTGCTGAGTTGTAGGAGTTTTTTGTATATTCTGGGTATTAACCCCTTATCAGATACATGATTTACAAATATTTTCTTTCACTTTTTAAGTTGCCTTTTCACTTCCTTGGTTGTGTCCTTTGATGCACGGCAGTTTTTAAGTTTGATATAGTCCTTTTTCCTACTTTTGTTTTTTCTTCTGTGGTTTTGATTTTATATAAAAACTATCATTGCTAAATCCAATATTAAGAAGTTTTCCATTTATGTTTTCTCGGAATTTTATAGTTTTTGAGGTTTATGTTTAGGTCTTTAATCCATTTTGAGTTAATTTTAAGAGTCCAACTTTATTCTTTCCCAACACCATTTGTTGAAGAGACTGCCCTTTTCTTATTGATCTTGAAACATTTGTCAAAGGTCAGCTGAGGGTATATAATTGAGGGTTTATTTATAGGCTTTTTATTCCATTTCACTCTCTATATATCTGTCTTTATGCCAGTACCATACTATTTTGATTACTGTAACTTTGTATTTGTTTTGAAATCAGGAAGTGTGCATCCTCCAAATTTGTTCTCTTTTTTTTTTAGTTTGTTTTGGCTATTTGTGGTCTTTGAGATTCCATATAAATTTTAAAATGGATTTTTCTAGTTCCGCAAAAATTGTCATTGGGATTTTGATAGGAATTTAATTGAATCTGAAGATCACTTGAGGTAATATTGACATTTTAATAACATTAAGTCTTCTATTCAGTGAACACGGTATATCTTTCCATTTATGTGTTTACTCTTTAATTTCTTTCATCAGTGTTTTGTAGTTTTCAGTTTATAAGTCTTTTACCTTCTTGGTTAGGTTTACACATAAGTATTTCATTCTTTTTAATGTTTTTGTAAATGCACTGTTTTCTTAATTTTCTTCTGGAATTGTTCATTGTTAGTGTACAAAACTCAACTGATTTTTTTGTATATTGATTTTGTATTCTGAAAATTTACTGAATTCATTTATTGGCATAACTAAGAGTTTTTGGAATTTAATATCTGGATGCAGGAGCTGAGGAGAATAAGTCTATTGAACTCTGTACTGTTTTGAATACACGTGAAGAGTTTCATCTGGTCATGCTGACAACTTAAGAAGTCTGGCAAACTAAACAATGTCCTGGAATGCCAGGACATTTAATACCTATTACAACAGATTACAGGGGACATACCACTAGATGGATGTTTACCAGAAATTGCTACTTAAGGAATTTTCTCTTGTAAGAATTGTCAAAAATGCAATGACCTGAATGGAAAAATTAGCAATTGTCTCATGTCCATAAGCTTTCAAACAGAGGTTATAAAATCACCTAATGTTAAAATATCATCAAGCTATTGGATTATTTTTATCAATAATTTGTCAATAATGATATATATATATATATATATATATATAAATATATCAGTAAAATTTAATTAGATGTATCTGTTTTATTCTAGCATATATCAGATAAATCCATGTTTACTTTTGGGTGTCAGACTAATTCTCTAAGAGGTCATTTCAATAAATAAATATATAAATATAAGAAAATAGCAATATACAAATTAGGGTTAAATAAGAAAATGATGGTTCCTAATCTCTTACTAGCCAGTCTTAAGTTTTATTTATTCTCTAGACTAAGTTTTTAAAATGAGATTTTATTTATTTCACTATTACATTGATTTTCAATCAGCTTTAAAATTATCAATTAAAATTTATTTAATCAAATAAATTATTTAGAGAATAATTTGTTTTAAAATAGCAAAACCACATGTATAAAAGTAAAGGCAAGGAAAAATTTAACTCATGTGGCAATTGCCATGTGATGTCACTATGACAGCACGCTATTAGTTTATCACAGTCACAATTTGGAATTGTTTGTCTTTTAAAATACAGACGTTCACTTCTGTGTGGCAAATGAGTAATGATAGAGAATGAATTTCTGAGCCACTACATTTTTTATTCATCTTTCACTATTTTTGATTAAAGAATATAAGTTATGGCTTAGTGATTCTGCCTGAAATGTTCACATAAATGTTCTTCCCATCAACTCTATCCTCTGTTCCCTGGCACCATGGCAACCATGCTGCATTTACAGTGGGTGATTTTAAGTATGTGCTAATGAGGGGGACAAGGGAATAGATGAGAAAATCTTCTCTGTGCAGCCTTGGCAGATATCTAAGTCCATGCCCAATGAACTTATATGTAGCGTAGGGAAATACCACATCAAGAGCTAAGTTTGTATTAGAAATGTAACAGATCTAGAGGGAAAATCATCTATCTGATACTGTTCTGTAAAAGAATAGCATCTGCTTTGTTGATGTTTACACATTCAGTGATGGACCTGAGTTACCAGATCTTATCTGAGGTGCCTTTTCTCCCCATTTCTTTCCCACTGAGTTCCAAGCTTCTGACAATCTTTTGTGATACTGAGAGTGGCTCCCCTGACCAAAACGTCTTCATTGTCTCTTGTGACCATCTTGAGTCTTGACACAGTAGAACCTCCTGCTGTGCAATAACTTATTTAGACGTGGGAAACCTGCTCCCTTGAGAAGATTTCCTCTCCACTCCCACATTTCTTCTAGTTGCAGATCTTTGCGGATGTCACCAGACTCCTAGACTATAGCTACATTGAGGAGTCTGAAGCCTTCGGTACTGCTGAGGACCAATAACTCTACCATGTTCTTCTGACACCACTGTATTCTTGGGGGGAAGGAGTGCTTTTGTATTCCAGGTGTTGAACTGCAATTCTCTGTGGCATAAAATCCAGGAATAGCAAAATAAGACCATTATCATAACAAAATTATAAACTGATTCAATGACATAGTATCTTTTCAGGCAAAAAGAATCATTAATCTCCTTCCTCTTTTTCTCCACAAAGATAATAAATATTTTAAAATAACAGTGATTTTAAGCAATAGTTAGCAATTGTTTGCCTTGGTTATATATTCTGTTATTTAAAAAGTAAAAGCACATTTTCTTTTTTTTTTTTATTAAATCTTTATTGTTCAGATTATTACATATGTTCCTCTTTTTTCCCCCCATAACTCCCCTCCTTCCAGCTCCCACCCCACCCTCCGCCCTCACTCCCCACCCACTGTGTTCATCCATAGGTGCACGATTTTTGTCCAGTCTCTTCCCGCATCTCCCATTCCCCTTTCCCCCCCCAAGAATAGTCAGTCCATTCCCTTTCTATGTCCCTGATTCTATTATAATCACCAGTTCATTCTGTACATCAGATTATTTATTCACTTGATTCTTAGATTCATTTGTTGATAGATGCGTATTTGTTGTTCATAATTTGTATCTTTACCTTTTTCTTCTTCTTCCTCTTCTTAAAGGATACCTTTCAGCATTTCATATAATACTGGTTTGGTGGTGA
Source organism: Myotis lucifugus (assembly GCF_000147115.1). Lineage (NCBI taxonomy): Eukaryota > Metazoa > Chordata > Mammalia > Chiroptera > Vespertilionidae > Myotis > Myotis lucifugus. Next base: position 2,543,139 of record NW_005871184.1, on the reverse strand, counting down.
TGAACTCCTTTAGC
>NW_005871184.1:2482312-2542759 GCF_000147115.1 Myotis lucifugus | reverse complement strand
CCCTATAATTCTGATGTTAGTACGTTTGAAGCTGTCCCACCAGGAAAAATTACACTATCTTCGTATTTTTGGGTTCTTTTTTCATTTTGCTTTTCCGGTTGGGTGTTTCTCACTTCTTCGCATTTCAAATCTTTGACTTGATTCTTGCGCTCCTCTGGTTTGCTGTTGGGAGTCTGTATAATATTCTTTATTTCAGTCAGTGTATGCTTACTTTCTAGATGGTCCTTTATCACACCATCGAGGGTCTCATTAGATTTCCTGTACAACTCATCAAGTTTATCGACAGACTCTAGAAGCCTCTTGAGAGACCTCAAAAGTGTGGTTCTGAACTCAATATCCTCCCTTGATAGTTTTGTCCTGTTTCTTTGTCTCCGCATTTTTTACGCTTTCTTGGTACACCCCCTAGTGGTCTTTGTGCGCAGTCTTGTTGTAGTTAAGCCTTGATTGTTATAGTTAATACTAGAGGGATTTGACCTCCAGGCCAACTGGCTGTGCTAATCTAGCCTTTGCCTGAGGCTATCCGGCAAATGGCTCTGTGCAGGGCTTGGGCGGGGCGGGTCCCACGGGATCAACAGGGCGGAGGAGGGAGCAATTATGGCTGCTCTCAGTCCGTCCCCAGGGGCTCTGCCTCTCTGTCCCAGCAACAGCTGCAAACCTCGGAGGGACCGTAGCCAGACAGTCCTGCTTCTCCCGTTTGAGTCTGGGTCCCTAGAGACTCGCCCGGATCTGGAGCTCAGAGTCTGAGGCTCCCTCCAGATTGAAACAGACAACCACGCCCTCAGCCACCAGCCCGCGCTGCGCGCACTCCGCACCTTAGTATTTTACTTCAGCACTGCGCCTCCTCTGATTCTTGGTTCCTCCTAGTTGTAGAACTTCCATTCAGCCAACCTTCCTGTGGTTCTGGATGATGTCCGTTCCGTCTTTTAGTTGTATTTTTGAAGTGGTTGTTCGAGGCAGCAAACTCTGGCGTTAACCTATGCCGCCATCTTGGTTAAAAGCACATTTTCAAACATTATACTTTGGCTAGTCTCAGTAGTAATACTTTAAAATGCTTTCCATTAATAGCCTTAAATTTTGCTAATTTCTACTGATATGAATATGTCTAGCTACAGCCATCAAAACCACTGTGGCTATGAAGTTAATACTGAATGGCAAATCCAGACAAGTTGCTGATATCACAGCATGAAGACACAGAAAATTTTCCCATACCTGTGTGAAGAAATATGAGCAAGTGCGTGGACTTTTAGTGGGTGCTCACTAGGAGTAAAGTACCATGCTGTGTATTCTTTTTATTTTTTCAACTTGGTTTTTTTAAAAAAATTATCTTTATAATTGAAAGTATTGCAAATGTCCTTGTTTTTCCCCATTGACCCCCTCCATCATATCCTTGGCACCCCTCCCCACCAGGCCTTCACTGCACTATTGTCTCTGAACATGGGTAGTGCATATAAATTCTTTGGTTAATTTCTCCCCACCCTCACCACCTTCCCTCTGAGATTGGTCAGTCTGTTCCATGCTTCTATATCTCTGGATCCATTTTGTTCATTGGTTTATTTTATTCATTAGATTCCACATATGAGTGAGATCATGTGATGCTTGTCTTTCTCTGACTGCCTTATTTTGCTTAGCATAATACTCTCCAGGTCCCTCCATGCTGTCTCAAAGGATAAGATAACTTTTTTTTTTACAGCTGCTTAGTATTCCATGGTATAAATGTACCATAGCTTTTTTATCTACTCATTTACTGATGGGTATTGGGCTGTTTCCAGATCTTAGCTATTGTAAATTGAGCTGCTATCAATATAGGGGTGCATATATTCATTCTGATTGGTGTTTTGAGATTCATAGGATACATTCATAGAAGTGCCATCACTGGGTGAAATGGGAGTTCCATTTTTAATTTTTTGAGGAAACTCCATACTATTTTCCATAGTGGCTACACCAGTCTGCATACCCCCCAGCAGTGTACTAGGGTTTCCTTTCTTCACATCCTTGGCAGCACTTACAGTTTGTTGATTTGTTGATGGTAGCCATTCTGGCAGATGTGAGGTGATGGTACCTCATTGTCATTTTAATTTTCGTCTTTCTCATGATTAGTGACTTTGAGCATTTTTTCATACATCTCTTGTCCATCTATATGTCCTTTTTTGGAGAATTGTCTATGTAGGTCTTTTGCCCATTTTTAAATTGGATTGTTTGTCTTCCTTTTGTTAAGTTGCATGAGTTCTTTATATATTTTGGAAATTAACCCCTGTCCACACTACCCAAAGCAATCTATAGATTCAGTGCAATCCCAATTAAAATACCAATGGCATATTTCACAGACCTAGAACAAATACTTCAAAAATTTACATGGAACCAGAAAAGACCCCGAATAGCCACAGCAATCTTGAGAAGAAGAACAAAGTTGGAGGGATCACAATACCAGATACCAAGTTACGCTACAAACCCACTGTAATCAAAACAGCTTGGTACTGGCACAAGAACAAGCATATAGATCAATGGAATAGAATAGGGAACTCAGAAATTGATCCAAGCCATTATGCTTTGTCAAATTAGTATTTGACAAAGGAGGCAAGAGCATACAGTAGAATAAAGACAGTCTCTTCAATAAATGCTATTCGGAAAATTAGGCAGGTACATGCAAAAAAAAATGAAACTATCCCACTAACTTCCACCATACACAAGAATAAACTCAAAATGGATAAAAACAACTTAAATGTAACTTGTGAAAACATAAAAATCCTAGGAGAATCCATAGGCAGAAAAATCTCACATATCTATGGCAGCAATGTGTTTGTCAATACATCACTAGGGCAAGGGAAACAAAGGAAAAAAATAAACAAATGGGACTACATCAGAATAAAAAGCTTTTGCACAGCAAAAAAAACCATTAACAATATGAATAGGGAGCCCACTGTATGGGAGAACATATTTGGCAATGATACATCTGATAAGGAGATAATATCCAAAATATCTAAAGAACTTATGCTGTATATTCTTATATGCCACCTAGGTTATCTCATTTAATTTGTAGACACTGTTTTGAACCTTAGCATAATTTGCCATCATTTTATAGATGAATAAACTGAGCTTCAGATAATTTAACTATCAGTGCCACTCTCCAGACATTTGAAGCACACTCTTTTGATTTAAACATAATAAATATATGGCTAATTTATTTCACTGTGGCTAGTTTAAAGATGTTAATTATTTTGTCAGAAATGACCCCTCTTTACCTTGACCCCTCTTTACCTTCACACAGTAAAGGCAATGGAAAAATTATTAGAGAGTTAATCATTTTCTTCTTGAAGTCTTTATACTCACATTAATTTAATTTCTATAATGATTTAGGTTAGGGTATTTTTTGCAAGAAGAAAACTTTAGATCATTTTTACCCTGGTGAAAAGTTGGCTTTATGCAGTTTTTAGGAAAGGATATATTGTGCTTGGGCCTGGAATATGCTTAGGTTTTTCTAGTGTGCTTACTTTCCTTTGAAGTAGTATAATGTTATATTGTTGCTAAAATAAAGTTTTGCTGCCGCAAGCAGAATTTTTTGAGATTTCTATAGCTGACAGATACTTTTGTCCTGAACTAACCCACAGAAAATGAAGAAAAAATAAGAAAATATTCCCTGTGATGAAAACTCAAAGGCAGCTACTAGAGAGAATATATCTTTAAGGATGCTACTCTTCTTTTTCTTTTCATAGTTAGAGATTTATTTTTAAATGAAATTAGAGAGTTAACAGAAAATAGGCATTTATTAAAGGGTGTCCCAAAATTCATGCAAGAAGTAATTTTGATAGAAAACACAGGTTTATAATTAAAAATTATAATTTTTTTATTGATTCATAAAGAATACAGTATAGGGTTATGTATGGGATAGGATATCAGTTAAATGGCCTCCACAGCTTTGCTGGCACATACTCACTCTTTTGTTGAAATTTTCCATGACCGTTTTGCATAAATGTGGCTGAATTTTGTTGATACAGCGCTTAATTTCCTCCTTCAAGGCATGGGTGGTCGTGGGCTTGTTGGCATAAACCTTAGACTTCAAAAAACCCCAAAGAAAAAAGTCCAACGGCATTAAATCGCATGATCTGCTTGGCCAATTTTGATCACCAAAACGGGAAATTACACGACCAGGAAATGACTCATGCAGTAATTGAATTGTTTCTCGGGCTGTATGGCATGTGGCACCGACATGTCGTCCACATCCATATCTTGCAATTTAGGCATAAAACACTGGATTATCATGTCGTGATAGTGAGCACCATTAACTGTTATTGCCTGAGCAGCTGCATTTCGGTCATGGAAAATTTCAACAAAAGAGTGCATATGTGCCAGCAAAGCTGTGGAGGCCATTTACCCGATATTCTATTCCATAGATAACCCTATACTGTATAAGTTATGAATCAATAAAAAATTTACAGTTTTTAATTATAAACCTATGTTTTCTATCAAAATTACTTCTTGGTGAATTTTGGGACACCCTCTTATATGCTTAAATTAAATAATTAAAACCTTTTATGGCCAATTTAAATCAATCAATTCAACTGGATGTTCATATTTATTTCTTCTCCATTTTCTCCGAATGACTATGAAATAGTGATTATTGGGATACTCTTGATAGACCATAAGCTGAGAAGGTCTTAGAATAAAAAGGAATTGGATAGTTTTCCGAGTTAGTGAAATAGTTGATATCCTCTCAAATGATTTCCTGGCCAGTTTGGACTGAGGTGCACCCTCCCTGATGGTATCCTGGTCTCCGCCTAAAAGACTGAAGATACGGTTTGGCCACCCGTGAACATGTTAGAAACTGGAGGAACATGAAGTACAATGTTTGCAGTGATTCAGAAGAAAGAGGTGTCAACTGCTTACCAGCTCACTTTGTGATAATGTGGCTCCCCAGGTAGTATGTGCCTGTGCCACCACTGTTCCCGCTTCCTGAAAGTTCAGTTTCTCAGTGATGGAATGAGTTTACACTTCCGTTCATGCACCTGCTTCCAGGATCACTGTCAGCAGGAGTCAGGGTCCGTGAGACTGGTTAAGGTTAGGGCACTGGCTGTGTTGTCTTTATCAGCCTGTGAAGTTGAGAGGTATAATCTAGCCCTCAGTAAAGGGCTGCCTGCCTGGTAAACTCCTGCAGCATCAGTAGATGAACATTTCATTGCTCACTAGATGAGCACACTTTACTCAGGGAAGGTTTATACTCTGGTCTATAAAAGCAATTGTTGATTTCTAAAATATTCTCTTGAAAGCCAATATTGTAAATCATTTGGGAGTCTGCTTTTCTTTGTCCTCAAGGCTAATTGCCATGCTTGGCCCATAGTAAGTGCTGAACAAATATTTCTTCAATCAATAAGTGAATGAATGGATAAGAGACATAATTTAAACAATAGAAAATAATTAGATAGAAAAAGGAGAAAATTGCTAATTCCAAAACCAACAATGTAGTAAAACAGAGCCACCTACTTGTTAGCTTTTAGCTAACAAGTCAAGATAACTTTTGAAGAAAAAAAAAAGGATGAAAGAATGAAATTTTAGCATTTTCTACAGCATGGATGGACCTAGAGGGCATTATGCTAAGTGAAATAAGTCAGAGAAAGACAAATACCATCTGATTTCACTTGTATGTGAAATCTAAAGAATATAAGTGAACAAATGAAACAGATTCAAAGATACAGAAAATAGACTGATGGTTGCCAGATGGGAGAGGTGTTGGGAAACTGGGTGAAAAAGGTAAAAAGGATTAAGAAGTACAGATTGTTAGTTACAAAATAGTCATGGGATGTAAAGTACAGCATAGGGAATACAGTCAATAATATTGTAATAACTATATATGGTGCCAGGTGGGTATTGGAAATATCAGGGGCATGTTTTTCTGTTTGTTTTAATCTTTATTATTGAAAGTATTTACATAAATCCTCCTTTTCCCCTATTGACCTCTTCTAGTCCTTGCTCCCCCTCCCCCAGGCCTTCACCACCCTATTGTCCATGAGATATGCATATATGCATACAGGTTCTTTGGTTGAACTCCTCCCCCCCCCCACCCACACTCCCCCACCTTCCCTCTGAATTTCAACAGTCTGTTCCATGCTTCTATGTTCTATGTCTCTGGATCTATTTTTTACATCATTTTATTTTATTCATTATATTCTATATGTGAGTGATACCATGTGATATTTATCTTTCTCTGACTGGCTTAAGTATGTATCATGATCTAACTACTACTTTGTACACCTGAAACTAATATTGAATGTAAACTCTAATCCTATATAATAAAAGACTAACATGTGAATCAACTGAACAGTGGAACGACCGGTCACTATGATGCACACTGACCACCAGGGGGCAGACGCTCAACCAGAAGCCGGGCTCAAGGTTGGTGATTGCAGCAGTGCTAAGGATGTCTGACTGACGGCTTAGGCCCATTCCCACCATTAGTCGGGCATCCCCCAAGGGCTCCCGGACTGCGAGAGGGCACAGGCCAGGCTGAGGGAACCCCCTGAGTGCATGAATCTTGTGCATTGGGCCTCTAGTTGAAAAATAAAATTTAAAAAAAATACAAAAAAAAATGTTATAAAGCATGTGAAGTCATAAAAATAAATGATAGTTCTCTATTTTTAAAGATAGCGTATTGCTACCAAACTTTATCATTGTTAAATTTTCAAATCTATAAGGAAATTGAAAGATTAATACAAAGGGTATTGTTAAACAAAAATTTTAACTTCCATGGTTGAAAGTCTTTATTGGTTGAAAGGGTTAATTAGACCATTGATAGCAAAAAAGATTTTTTTTTAAATAGACTACTCTTGGGGCATGGTTTCTAAACCATCAGTTGCATGGCTAATTAGGAAAGACAAACATGCCCGTAGTCCTGGAGTTTGTAAGCATTTTTATATTTTGAGTAGGAAGGAGGAAGGTCTCCGCAGTTCTGAGAGGATTTACTTTAGAGACAAAAGATAGAGAAGGCAAAGCTGGCTAGTTCTGAGATAGGAAGAAGTGTTCTTTGCTCCTGTGGATTAGCTGTGGGTGACAGATTGGAAAATTCATCTATATATAAAAGCCTAAGCAAATGAATGACCGAACAACCAGTTGACCAGTTGCTGTGATGCACACTGACCACCAGGGGGAAGCCTCTTAATGCAGGCCAGGCTGAGGGACTTTAGTAGAGGCCAGGCCTCTAGTATTTAAATATTCCCAATTGCATAAGACATACATTTTAAAACTTATTTAATCTCTTCTTCATCCATTCTTTTGTTTATTCATGTGTTTTAGGTAGTGAGGTCCATAAACTCTAACCAAAGTTCCTGCACAGCTTTTAGGTGTAATACATCTTTAGTCTCTTATAATATTGAACAGTAGAAAAACCCCAGTCAGCTTCTGTTTTTTTTGTTTTGTTTGTTTTTTCATGGTATTTAGTGTTTTAAAGGCTAGCTTCCTTTAAAATGTACCATATACTGGATTGGCCTGATAACTCAATATTAGGCTAAGTCTAGACATTCCTAATGTAGACTACTACATTACTGGCGTGTACTTCTTATTGCATCACATAGGAAGTGTACAGTGTGAGGCTGTCATACTATTAGCAATGCTAAGATTGGTAATTGTGCTTAAATGGAAGAAAATATAATTTATAAATTTCTAATGACTCATTTTGTACTGTGTAATAATACCAAGTAAAGGCATTTCTAAATGAATAATAAATATAGAATATATTATTAGGGTTCTCGATTTCATTGAGAAGCACATACATTTTAATCTGAATATTTGCTACATTAAACTTATTTCTTTTTGATGCATAAGTTATACTAAAATCATAGAAAGGTGACTTAGTGAAAAAGATGAAGAATATGTATACTTAAAATAAATTTGCTTCCAAAATTACATTTTTAATGATAAAGTAAAATTTCCAATTATTCTGCTTATAAGCATGAATAGGACAGTGTGCTTATCATTTATAGTTAGTCTCATAAAATGAATATTTATAGCATTTCATGTATCACCATTTTAAATGAGCCTGAATCACCAACCATCCTCATTATTTGATAACCAGGAAGAAATGACTATGCTAAAAAGCTTTTAATGAATAATCATACTGGATTTGAAAGCAACATAATATTCTAGAGGTTTAGATAAGTTTCATGGAAACTTTGTATCAGTAATAGACTAACAAATTGAAATGCTGTTACCTACTTCTGTTTGCAAAACTACTTTTTCCAACCCTAACTGGTTTGGCTCAGTGGACAGAGCATCAGACTGCAGACTCAAGGGTTCCAGGTTTGATTCCGGTCCAGGGAATGTACTTTGGTTGCGGGCAAATCCCCAGTAGGAGATGTGCAGGAGGCAGCTGATCGATGTTTCTAACTCTCTATCCCTCTCCCTTCCTCTCTGTAAAAATTAATAAAATATTTTTAAAAATCTACCTCTTTCCTACTTTTAGCCAGAAATGCAAGCATTTGCAACTAAATAAAGCACTCTATTGAAATGCAATAGAGTTAGAAAAAGTGATTTTATATTATGAACCACTCCTGAGTAATGATTTGAAAAAAAAATTCTCGGTTCTTTCTTCTGTAGTTAATATAAAAATATTGTCTATCTCTGAGGCATATACAAAAATAACTCTGTATCTTTTTCATTTGTGTTTACAGAGTGAAGAAAATATTCTGGAATATTTATTTTATCCATTCATTTATTCCACAACTACGTACCTAATGGGTGGCAAGTGCTGTGTTATAGTTAAATGGGGATGAAGAAGACACTGCTTCCTATGGAGGTGACATTGTCATGAGACAACTGATAAACAGATATTTATTTAATAAAACCTCAAAGTGGGCTACAGTTACATTAAAAATAAAGTCGGGCTGATTGAAAATGAAGGGTCAGTTTTTACAGGGTGATCAGGGAAGACTTCTCTGCCAATGGCATTTTAGCAGAGACTCATGAAGTGAGGGAGTAAACCATGAATTCATTTGGGGGGAGAGCAATCAAGGCAGATGGAAGAGCAAGTCAAAAGCTTTGAAGGAGAAGGAATGGTGCATTCACAGAAAAGCAAGGAGGCCAGGGTTCTAGTGCAGAATGATCAAAGGTAGAACAAGAGATATGTGATCAGGGAAGCTTAATCAAGAACTGGGATTTTAACCAGAGTGTAAAGGAAAAACCTTAGCAGTAGTTCTCAGCCAGATATAATTTTACCCCCAGGGAACATGTGACAATATCTGGAGAAATTTCCAGGCTTGCTATCGTCATTAGTCAGTAGAAGCCAGGGATGCTGTCAAATATTCCACAATGCAGAGGACACCCCCAGCAACAAAGAACCATCTAGTCTAGATGGCAATAGTGTGAGGCAGAGAAATCCTGAGGAGCAAAGGGCAAGAGGTCGCTCGGGTTGCTCTAGGAAATGGAGGTGCCCGTGGAACTAAATGAAAGCAGGGTGGCTGGTTAAGAGGTTATTACTGGATATCAGCTTGGGCCACAGGGAACTAGAGGCAAAGGAGAAAGCAACCAGACAATTTTTTTTTATTGTCTAAAGTTTTACATATGTCTCCTTTTTCCCCAATTGACCCCACCCCTGCCCCACAATTCCCACCCCAGGCATTAAACACATGATCAACCAATTACAAAGAAACAGAAAGCTTAATAATGAGCTAGTAGTTTTCATTGATAATATTCAGAGCTAAGGGTTCTTTTGTCCCAGGCTGTTCCCTGCAGTGTGGCTTTCCAGAAGTCAACCTCCACCTATTCCTGCAAAGTTCTATGGAAAAATAGGTACGGTCCAGTGTTAAGGCGACCAGTCCTGATCAAGCCCAGGAACTGGGCCCCAGCCCTACATACTAAAGCAGGCGATGGCACTTGCCCAATCCTGCCACCACTTTGCTCTGAGAGCTACCTGTAAGCAAGACTTCACTCCAGACACGTGACGATGGCAGGGAGAGGCAGGAGAGGGCTGGAGCTAAGGTTCTGACATATCCTATTGCTACTACATCCTGGTCCTTAATCCATCGGATTCCCCTGATCATGGGCTTAAAAGCCACATAGTCCTTGGGTCTGGGTGTCTCTCACTGAGATGATATTCTTTCTTGCCAGACTGTTGTCCACTGGCTCATATTGCAATGAGGCCAAAGTGGGTAGGGGGCACGGAGGAATCCTATAATTACTATTCTGTATAAGCAAGTTTCTCCTGTGAAAGCTTAACCAGCAGATTCAGATATATGTGCTAAGAGACCATTTTGCTTCATTTGTGTCCAAATGCACATTAGTGAATACTTACAAATATACCCACAAATCTTAGTGAGTATTTGAGGACATAAGCATTCCCGTACATGCCTGACCACATACTGGGACCTTTCTTGGGTGAAATCTGATAATAGTTTCCAAAATCTAAATCATGGAAATGCTTTGATCTAGCAATTCAACTTACAAAAAATAATTAGACAAATATGAAAAGCTGTACATATAATCATTAAAATAGTATTGGTATAATGAAAATTGTTCAAAAGACCTCATTAAGCCTAATCAATAAGGAACTGTGTTAGTAGCCAATAATATATCAACAAAACAGAATTTCATTGGGTGTGATATGTTTATGTGTATATATAGCAGTATGAGTGGTGTGATTTATTTTTATATTTATATTTGTAGGCATAAATGAATACATATGTGCATTACATATTCTATAAAACATTAATAATGATTTTCTCTAAGGGGTGGAAGTAATGAGGTTTCATTTTCTAAATTATAATATTTCATAACTAGTTTGAATTTCTTATAATAATCATACCTTGCCAAAACCGGTTTGGCTCAGTGGATAGAGCGTCGGCCTGCGGACTGAAAGGTCCCAGGTTCAATTCCGGTCAAGGGCATGTACCTGGGTTGTGGGCACGTCCCCAGTGGGAGATGTGCAAGAGGCGGCTGGTCGATGTTTCTCTCTCATCGATGTTTCTAACTCTCTATCTCTCTCCCTTCCTCTCTGTAGAGAATCAATAAAATATATTTAAAAAAAAAATAATCATACCTTACTTTAATACAAGACAATACATATTACATTTCAAACATAGGAAATTATACTTTTTATATGTTTTACATTTTTACTTTGAAATGTGATTTCAGTAGATTCCAGAAAAGAACTGGAAATTAAGAGAATAAGTCTCAATCTTCCCGCTGCTATAATAGATTTTCTGAAAATTAATTTTCACACACAGTTGCCTCTTACATTTCAAAACAATATTTTAAGATGAAAAATAAAATGAATGTCAAGAACAAAGATGTTGTCTTTGAGTAGCACTGTTGTTAAAAGAAAACTTACCTTTCTTGTAAGACAGTGGTTCTCAACCTTCCTAATGCTGCAACCCTTTAATACAGTTCCTCATGTTGTGGTGACTCCCAACCATAAAATTATTTTCGTTGCTACTTCATAACTGTAATTTTGCTACTGTTATGTAATCGTAATGTAAATATCTGATATGCAGGATGTATTTTCATTGTTACAAATTGGACAAATTAAAGCATAGTGATTAATCACAAAAACAATATGTAATTATATATGTGTTTTCCCATGGTCTTAGGTGACCCCTATGAAAGGTTCGCTCAACCCCCAAAGGGGTTTCGACCCACAGGTTGAGAACCGTTGTTGTAAGAAAAGGTGCATTCTTAGCTAGGGGAGTGTCATTCAGTTCCTCACTTTTATATAAAAGGAATCTATGCAAAGACTGGGTAGAAAGCACATGCCATGGAGAAATTACTTACCTTGTCAATGCTAGAAATGGAAACTGTTCCTGAAGCCCAGTAGCTGGCCTGGCCCTCACAGTGAGGGTCCTGGTAGTCTGTTGGAATGTATGTACCATTTCCCAGAGCACTGACATCAGACAAGAGAAAACGAGATCACTGTGTAGTCATGTTTGAACACAGACAAAAACACAATTATACAAAAAAAACACAAAAATGACCAAACAACCCCCTAGGCCAGTGGTTGGCAAACTCATTAGTCAACAGAGCCAAATATCAACAGTACAACGATTGAAATTTCTTTGAGAGCCAAATTTTTTAAACTATATAGGTAGGTACATTGTTATTAACTTAATTAGGGTGTTCCTAAGGCTTAGGCAGAGCCACACTCAAGGGGCCAAAAAGCTGCATGTGGCTCGCGAGCTGCAGTTTGCCGACCACTGCCCTAGGTGGTCTATTATGAGTGACTGTTGCTTCTTTTTCAGTTAAGTCTTTATCTTCATTTCATTTTTCCTACCTTCTAGATAAGATTGATTAAAATATCTACTCATAGAATTATTCTTCACTTCTTCACAGCATCCCCGCCAGAACAAAACCTGCTTTAATGCATTCCCCATTAAAATACCAACGGCATATTTCATTTCACAGACCTAGAACGAACTCTCCAAAAATTCATCTGGAATAAAAAAGACCCCAAATAGCTGCAGCAATCCTGAGAAAGAAGAACAAAGTAGAAGGGATGTCAATACCAGACATCAAGCTGTATTGTTCTCAAAGCCACTGTTCTCAAAGTTGCCTGGTACTGGCACAAGAACAGACATATAGGCCAATGGAATAGAATAGAAAACCCAGAAATTGACCCAAACCACTACACTCAATTAATATTTGACAAAGAAGGGAAGAACATACAATAGAGTCAAGACAGTCTCTTCAATAAATGGTGTTGGAAAAATTGGACAGATACATGCAAAAAAAAAATGAAACTAGACCAACTTACACCATACAAAAAAATAAACTCAAAATGAATAAAGGACATAAACATAAGATGGGAAACCATAAAAATATTAGAGGGAAACCATAAAAATATTAGAGGAATGCACAGGCAGCAAAATCTCAGACATATGCCGAAGCAATTTCTTTACCAATACAGCTCCTAGGGCAAAGGAAACTAAAGAGAAAATAAACTAATGGGACTACATCAAAATAAAAAGCTTTTGCACAGCAAAGGAAACCATCAACAAAACAACAAGAAAGCCCATTGCATGGGAGAACATAGTTGCAAATGTTATCACCAATAAGGATTTAATCTCCTACATTTACAGGGAATTCATATAACTTAACAAAAGGAAGATAAACAACCCATTCAAAAATGGGCAATAGACCTAAATAGATACTTTTTGAAAGAGGACATAAGGAAGGCCAAGAGACATATGAAAACATGCTCAAAGTCACTAATCATCGGAGAGATGCAAATCAAAATGACCATGCGGTACCATCTCACACCTGTCAGAATGGCTATCATCAAGAAATCAACAAATGACAAGTGCTGGCAAGGATGTGGAGAAAAAGGAACCCTTCTGCACTGCTGGTGGGAATGCAGACTGGTACAGCCACTGTGGAGAATAGTATGGAATATTACATGATCTCACTCATTTGTGGATTATAATGAACAACATAAACTGATGAACAAGAACAGATCCAGAGACAGAGAAGCATCGATCAGACTGTCAAACCTCAGAGGGAAGGTAGGGGAGGGTGGAGGTAAGGCAATGAGATAAACCAAAGGACTTGTATGCCTGCATATAAGCCTAACCAATGGACACAGACACCAGGGGGTGAGGGCATGAGTGGAGGGAGTGGGGTGGCAATGAGGGGATAAGGACACATATATAAAACCTTAATCAATAAAAATAAACAAACAAACAAAACCTTCCCCCCAAGTCACCTAACACAAAACCCAGATCCTAAAATAAGTCTTTCTCACACTCCTTCTCCGAGCTTCCCCATGGTTGGCCCTGGGTGGGTTTGTCCTCACTGCACCACAGGAAAAGTGTGTCCCTGGTGGTGTTTGGCTGGAGGGCATTGACAATCCCACTGGTTTTTTAATTCCACATATTTGCCTCTAAGGTCCTTCTGGCTCTAAGTTTTCTGTTCATCTAGTCATAATGAAGCTGTCAAATTGAACCATTCTTAAATAGCTGGTTGTGGTATTTTATGGTGTTTAGTATCTCCATGCCCTGGCATAAATAGCCTGTGTAATCTTGAACAAATTATTTAAACTCTTAAACTTTAATTCTTTTAACTGTAAAGTCTGAAAAATAATACTTATCTGGAGAATTTGGTAAGTATTAAATAAAATATTATATAAAAAGTTATCTATCACTATCCCTGTTATGTAGTAATTGTTCACTAAGTGGTACTTGAATGGGCTGTTATTGTTGGTTTCTTTTCCTATTATTGTAATTATATTTAGTTCTCTCTACAAAACCTTTTATTTTTTTAATGACTTGTCTGAGTACATGATTTTATACTCTCTTATGTCTAAATTTCTGCTGTATACATCAATGTTTTAAAGAAATGAACCACTTTAACATTAAGGCTTAATATGCTTTATGTCTACTACATTTACCCTTTAGACATATTATGTTAAATTATCTCAATTTCTGTAACTTTCATACCAATTATTATGTACAAAATGTTTAGTTTCTGCATTTTTCTTTCATATTTAAAAAATGTAAAAATATTCAGAACATTCCAGAAAAGAATGGAACATTGAAATGGAGGGGTATTTTGAGCTGGACCCCTATTCTACATATGGTTTCTTCATTCATTTCTTCAGTTGCTTAGGCTGTAAACCCATGGATTATCCAAGTTTATTTCTTTCCCTCAGTAACAATAAACCCTTAGTCACTTTCAAACCCCTATTTCATAGCATCATTCACTCCCTGGTAGTACATCATTTGTTTATTTGGCTATTTTCCCCCTTCTCACTAGAATGTAAAGTGCAGGGAGTGAAAAACAGTACCCAGAACAGTAGCTGTTGCACAGTGGTACTTAAAAAGAATATTCTAACTAAACCAGATGTTTTTCCATATTTAAGATTTTTCTGATTATACTATTTTTCTTGTACAAAAGTACAAAATGTATTTTACTCAGTTTGTTTCAAAAACTTCCTCCATTTTGTTGATGTTATTTAGAGTTGGTTAGTGTTTCAAGTCCAAAAGCAAAATTTTAAAGAATCCTAAATGTAATATAAACTCATGCAATTTACCACTTGTTCTCAATGTGGTCATATTCTTAAACTATATAGATCCTATTTATAGCTTTTTGTCAAATCTTACATATACAAAGAAGCATCAGTCACTCCATACTTTAATTAATGCATAAACAGCTGTAAAAACTAAGGAAACTTTTAGATGCCAAGTTAAAGCAATAAGTATTTAAGCAATAAATTAAATAAATTCATATTAACATATAAAACACAATGCTTTTACTTGCTATCAATTTATCAATCTACTTGTTATTAGAGGAGATCCCATGGGTGGGATTGTTCTGCATCATTATGTTGAGTGCAGTCTTTATTCCTCACTTACGGACAGTGGAAACAATAACACATTTAAAAACATGTAGAATGTTCAGGAAGCCTGCTAGCAGGTTTACAGTACCAACCAACCTCCTTGCCTTCCTCACCCCATCAAACCCCAGCAGATGATGGAAACAAGGGGGAAAAAATCCTAGGTACTAGTATGAAAGTGGCCAGGGTGATTAATGCAGAAACTATTAATTTCCAACAGTGCGAAGTCTGAAGCAATTCCATCAGATAGGATGCAATTTATAAGAAATGCTAGAACACCTTGGGGACGAGCTCCCTCCCACTCCTCTTCCCAAGAGGGCAGTTTGTTGATAGAGAAAGTGAAGGCAGTTCTGACAGCTCACCAATCTCCTTGGATGTAGAGGGACAGAGACAGGTACGGATGAGTGACCTAGGAGTATTTTTCACCCAAGTCCAGCAGAGTTTTCCTCTCTTCACCACATCCCAAAACAACAAAAAGTTATTTTTTAAGATAAAACAGAAACAAACTCAGTATTTGTATGGTTTTTCAGTCAACTCTCTTTACTTTCTATCTGATAAGTAATAATTTGATATTACCTGACTGTTTTCTTTACAGTGAGGCTTCTCTCCTTAATGGTGACATATTTTGAATTTCTAGCAGAGATTTGAGACCTTCTCCAAACTCCTCACCCCAGCCCAGTTTTAGGAGGGGCAGAGAAAAAGGTGCTCCTCTATTGAGAGTATCCTGGTTGTGGTCCTATCACTGCTTCTCCCTCTGCAAGTACACTGCTTCCCTCTGTATAAAGGTGATTGATTTGAAATTCAACTTGTTCTTTCTCATTTTGAGCAGAGAGAGGCTAGCTTTATCTATTCTCTACCAGAGCTCTTATGAAATGACAGGCATGAAAAACAGTGATCACAATGCAGGCCACAAAACCAAGGAATATGCTATGCTTTTATTCCATGCCCTTGTCAAAACTTACATAAATTGATCAAGAGGGAACAGGACAGTCTGGCATTGCTGATTCATGTTGTTCAAACAGCAGTTCACCAGATCCATTTGTGCGTTACCACGTAGAAGGATGCATTATCACCTAGACATTGACCTGCCTAAGAGTCCGTGCCCCATTAATTTACTACAGTAGCGTACTTTGGCAAAGTGGATCCTGGGATTGAAGAGAATGCATACTTAGTAGAGTCACTCCCATATTTAGGGAGTGATTCTACTAAGTATGCATTAATTCTCTTCAATCCCAGGGCCATGAAAGGAAAATGTTAACTCTCCATTGTTTACCAGTAAGGTCTGTTAATAGTGGAATAGACTCACTTCAATGAGGGGGAACTGTCCCTATTTTGAGGGGGAAGTCTGAAGGTCAAGCAAGCCTAAGGAAGAGAGGGCCTGACGCACCTGAAGGCAATTTGCAGATATCGACCAATAGTCAAAAGATGGATGCCCGGTGGTGTGCAGCACAAATAACCACTCTAACAGAAAGTGACAACTATTAGGACATTTCTCTAATTCAATTCCTTTATCCTATTTGAAAGCAGGGTACCTGAAACACAACCTGACAAGGAAGGAGTTTAATTCATCCACAAGGCAGGTAGAAAACAAAGATGAAAACACGCAGCGACATTGTATACATGAAGGAAACAAGCTGGGCAGAGTTAGAGCTGATTACTGGGCCAGCACTTTGAACACATATAGAGGAGATGTAAAAAATGGCTAAAATGTCCTGCCGCTTTTCATACCTTCAGGCTATTTGGATGACTGAAGGGATAACGGAAATATTATTAATCAGGCCCTGAGTTTAAATGCAAACATTTTTTTTAATTTTGTCAAGAACATATTTTTTTTAAAAAGAGGCACAGAACCCTCAACACTGCCTTTTTAAAAAAAATATATTTTATTGATTTTTTACAGAGAGGAAGGGAGAGAGATAGAGAGTCAGAAATATCGATGAGAAACATCGATCAGCCGCCTCCTGCACATCTCCTAATGGGGATGTGCCTGCAACCCAGGTACATGCCCTTGACTGGAATCGAACCTGGGACCCTTCAGTCTGCAGGCCGACACTCTATCCACTGATCCAAACCAGTTTCGGCAAGAACATATTTTTAATATTTCCTAAAAATACACTATTTGCATAGTAAATTTAATAACAATTTAAAAGTATGAACACATTAGTGTGTCACCTTTGGACTCAACTATTAATGATCAGCATCATATTATAAAACTAGAGGCCTGATGCACAAAATTTGTGCAGTCGAGCAGGGGGGAGGGGAGGGAAGGTCCCCTCAGCCTAGCCTGCACCCTCTCTAATCCAGGATATCCCTTTCACAATCCTGGACTGCTGGCTCATAATCACTCACCTGCCTGCCTACCTGGTTGCTCCTAGCTGCCCCCCGCTGCTGGCCAAGTCGCCCCCAACCGCCACCCCCCAACCCCGCTATCCTGGTAGCCCTTAACTGTCTCTGAGTGCTGGCCTGATTGCCCCTAACTGCCCCCCCGGCTGACCAGGTCACCCCTAACTGCCCCCTCCCTGCCAGCCTGGTCACCCCTTACTGCCCCCCCTGCCAGCCCAGTCACCCCCAACTGCTGCCCTCTGCCGGCCTGGTCGCCCCTAACTGCCTCTGCCTTCTGGCCTGGGTGCCTCTAACTGCCCCCCCACCCACGCGGGACTAATCATCCCAACTTCCCCCCCTGACAGCCTTGTCACCCCCAAAAGCCACCCTCTGCTGGTTTGTTCACTCCTAACTGCCACTGCCTGCTGGTCTATGTGCCTCCGACTGCTCTCTCCAAATTTAGATTAATACCCCCAACTTCATCACCTGCCAGGTCTGGTTGCCCCCAATTGCCCCCCTCTGCTGACCTGGTCACCCTCAACTGCACCCTCCACATGGCCTGACTGGCCTCATGACCTGCTTACACTTTTTGCCCAAGCTACCGCTCTATCGGGAGATGGGGTGTCATTCACTCTCCCCCTGGCGACTCTGGTCATAGGCAGCAATCTTGTGAGGGCATGATGGTCAGTTTGCATATTACCTCTTTATTATATAGGATGATATAGTGCTGTAGAGGTGAAACAAATTGCCTTTTGTGTCAAAATGTCACTGAAACCTGAGTTTATTAGGGAGTTTATGCAGTATCAAATATTTTTTAGAAAGAAAATAGCACTATGAAATTGAGTACATCTGAGAAAAACAGCAATATCATTTTCCAGACAGATGGAAATATATATTTATATTGTTCCAAAGTGATAATTTGTCTCTTTCCTATAAACACGCTCATCTAGTTTTTCAAGTTTCAAATGATATTTAATTTCATATTCAGTAGCACACCTGCTGCAAAGTGTTTTATTCTTGTTTTTTAAACATTGGCAGACTGATTTATTATTGCTGGTAAAGTTTTATTTTAATTAAATTTATTGGAGTGGCATTGGTTAATAGGATCATATAGGTTTCAGGTGTAGATTTCTATGATATAAATCTATGTATTGCACTGTGTGCTCACCACCATATATTAGACCCCTATCCCTGAACCCTCTTCACTCTGGCAACTACCACACTGCTGTTTGTATCCACAATTTCAGTTTTATATTCCACATATAAATGAAATCGTGTGGTTCTTAGCTTTTTTTGACTGGCGTATTTAACTAAGTATAGTATTCTCATGGTCCATCCATGTTGTCACAAATGGCAGTGTTTTGTCTGTTCTTATGGCTGAGTAGTATTTCATTGTGTATATGTACCACATCCTCTTTATCCAATCTCCTACTGGGGGACACTTTGATTGTCTCCTTGTCTTGGCCACCATGAATAATGCTGCAATGAACATAGGGGTGCATATATCTTTGCTAATACATGTTTTTGAGTTTTTCAGGTATATTTCCAGGAGAGGAATTTCTGGGTCATTTGGTAACTCTATTCTTAATTTTTAAAGAATTGCCAGACTGTTTTCCATAGTGGCTGTATCAGTCCACATTCCCCCCAGCAGTGGGTGAGGATTCCCTTTTTTTCCACAATCTCTCCAACACTTGTTATTGTTTTTGTTGTTGATAATGGCCACTCTAACAGGTGAGAGGTGGTATCTCATTGTAGCTTTGATTTGCATTTCCCTAATTGCTAGTGAAGTTGAACATCTTTTCATATATCTGTTGGCTGTTTGTATGTCTTCTTGAGAGAGGGGTCTGTTCAGGTTCTCTGCCCATTCTTTAATTGGGTTGTTTGTTTGGTGTTGGGTTTTATGAGTTCTTTACATATTTTGGATATTAAACCTTTGTAGGACCTATTGTTTGAAAATACCATCTCCCATTCAGTTGGCTGCCTCTTTGTTTTCTTTTCAGTTTCTTTTTCTGTTCAGAAGTTTTTTAGTTTGATATGATCCCATTCATTTATTTTAGCCTTTACTTCTGTTGCCTTTGAAGTCAAGTTCATAAAATGTTCTCTATGACCAAGTTCCATAAGTTTAGTATCTATGTTTTCTTTTATGTAATTTATTGTTTCAGATCTTATATTTAAGTCTTTGGTTCATTTTGTACATGGGGTCCACCTGTAATCTACATTCTTTTATATGTGTCTTTCTCATTTTCCCAGCACCATTTATTGAAGAGCCTTTCTTTACTACATTGTGTGTTTCTGGCTCCTTTATAGAAAATTATCTACCCATATGGTTTTATATCTAGGCCCTCAACTATGTTACATTGATCTATGTGTCTGCTTTTCTGCCAATACCATTCTGTTTTGATTATTATAACTCTGTAGCATAATTTGAAGTCAGGTAGTGTGATACCTCTTGCTTCATTCTTTTTTCTCAGGATTGCTTTGGCTATTCAAGGTCTTTTGTGGTACCATACAAACTGATAATTTTTTTGTTCTATTTCTTTTAAAATGACATTGGGATTTTGATGAAGATTTCATTAAATCTATATTTTTTGGGGGTAATATGGCCCTCTATTTCCTTCTCCCTCTCTTCTTCAAGTATGCTTATTATTCTTACATTGCTTTTTCTGATTGAGTCAGATAATTCTCATACTAAATGCTAACATTTTAGCATTGCTCCTTAACTTGATTTCTCCTTTTATGATCTTCCCTGATACTTTTAAGACAAATATCAGTGCTAGGTAACCCTACTCCCATTCAAAGAAGAATAAAAAGAAAAGACAAAGCAAGGGACAAACAAAGGAAGTAATGAAGGACATTAAGAACAGGGTATCTATGCAAAAGTTATATGAATGAACACAAAGGAAAACATTCAAAAGATTTTTTAAAAGAGCATTCTTTTGTATTAAGCACCAAAGGTAAATTTTGTAGTAAATTCTTAAGAGTATTTTTATAAATCATAGTTATATTTTAATTCAATTCTGGAATTATAGGATAAAATCATAAGGACTTTTTTGTTTTCACATTGTTACACATTGTCATAACAAATAAAAGTTTTGTGTTTTTAATTACTCCCTTTTCACATTTAAAAATGGGAATTTTTGTCAATGTGCATATAAGATTTAAAATTCGTTTCATCTATATATAGTTTGAGATCAAAACTGTGTAAAAGTTTTGTCCAAATTCTATTTTAAACATTAGCCAGAACTTTAGTGGTGTTCCCAACTATGATTATTTTTCTATGACTTTAAACTTGAATAGTTATTTTTTGACACAGGTTGCAGTTACATGAGTGGGTTCACATTGCAATAACACATGATTAAGCTATACATTGATGATTTGTGAACTTTTCTACTGACCATTATTTTTTTAAAGGCTTAAATAGTTTTCTATTCCATTGGCTCTTTCACTTTTTGTCCTATAAAAACACATAATTTGGGCAAGCAGCTAGGTATGCTAGGAATCTTGGGTAGCCTTGAAAATAGACAAGATAAACAAAACAACATATGATGCTGGAGGTAAAATAAGTGTGTGTGTGTGTGTGTGTGTGTGTGTCTGATTGAGTCAGATAATTCTCATACTAAATTGTGTGTCTGAATAGCAACTTCTCTCCAAAGCAAGCCCTGACTCACCTGTGTTTAGGAGCACAGATAATGGTAGCTCATTATTGACTACAAATAGTACATATACTAATAAACTACCAATCTAAATTCAGATCCATCCTCAAAGACCAAAAACGATCCATCACCTTCAGAGTAACTCTTGCAAAAGCAGATAAACTAGAATGAGCAATACTAATTTTTGTTGTCCTTAAACCAATGGATACCAAAGCACTAATATCATCTATTGAAAATGACTAGTTATAAAGACTTATATTAAAAGAAGAATATTTGGAGTTAATTAACATCACCAAAGATTTCATTAGGATTTTATGAAGAGAAATTAACAATGAATTACATAGCCATTTATGTTGCTTAATGAAAAGATTTGGAATTAAAATTGGATTCTTTTAAGTTCATTAAGTATCATCTATTTCTAGTTTAACTGAAACAAGAGCACATTGCTTACATATTTATCATAAATATTAAGAGTGAAAATTCTAGGTCACTGAGTAATACAGGAATTTTCCATCCTTTTGATTCTGTCTGTGCCTTAAGTACAAACAGAACTATTTATTGTCATGTGGGAAATCTGACAAGATGATCAAATTGAAGACTTTTCTCAAGTATTGTTTACATTATATCATTTAGATGTATTTCTTTCAATTTTAGCTTTTCAATTACTCCTGTTCTTCTAAATTTGACTCATTTATTTCTGTATTCACAAACTTTCCAATTTGTATTCTTAAAAAAAAAACACCAACTCTGACTTAAGGGAAAACAATTTACTTCCACTTTTAGGCTTATACCTAAACAATAGCCATTGATTAGTATGTAAAAGTGAAAAGCAAGGCAACTATTCCTAATCAGTAGTTTCAAAGAGTTTTAGTAGACAGTATAACATTTATTTATTTATTTATTTGTTTGTTTATTTATTTATTTACTTTATTTTTAGAGTAGTTTTAGGTTCACAGCAATACTGAGCAGAAAGTATAAAGTTCCTGTATACTCCCTACACCCACACATGCACGGCCTCCCCACCATCATTTTGCTCCAGAGTGGTACAAATGTTACATTCAGTGAACCTGTGTTGCCACATCATGCTTGCAGTATACTATTCTTAACTGCAAATTTTCTAAGCATTTAAATGTTAATGCATTTCTTCAGGCAGCTTAAATGTTGTTGTTTGAGAGATAATACTATATGGTTTCAGATTCTCTAGAAACACCTCTGATTTAGTGAGGAACAGGATTCTAATTAATACCAGCTATAAGTTTGAAAGCACTAATCATATCACTCTGGTCATCTATACTAATAAAAGGGTAATATTCTAATTAGACCGGGTTGACTGGCCATCTTCTGGACGTCCAACTTCCTTCCGGACAAAGCCATGCTGGTGGGGGCCGAGGCAGAGAGGGCAGTTGGGGGCGAGATCGGGCCAGCAGGAGAGGGTAGTTGGGGGCAACCAGGCCAGCAGGGGAGGGCAGTTGGGGTGAGATCAGGCTGGCAGGGGAGGGCAGTTAGGGCCTAAACCGGCAGTCAGACATCCCCCAAGGGGTCCCCAATTGGAGAGGGTGCAGGCTGGGCTGAGGGAACCCTTCACCCCTGTGTATGAATTTTGTACACCGGCCCACTAGTCAATTAATAAGACTCAACAAAACAGAACTTTGTAAAATAATAAATTTTTCCATAGGCATTCCACTTTTTTTTGTTTTTCTTTATATCTTATTTGCCTAGTACTCTGCTTGTAGCACAATGTTACCTAATCTCTTAAGCATTTGTACATTTATTGTACTGTAAAATGACCTTCATAATCACAGCCCTGAAACTCCTTGGCATCCTAAGTAATCAAAGACAGCCCAATACAATCAGTCCACTGTACTTCCAAATCCAGGGGACTTTCAAATCTAGAGTTTTTTTAAGCTTTAGACATTGGTTTGAAAAATAACAACAGCGGAAGTAGCAACAAAATAATCATGTGTCCTGGTTGTCATGTTTACACAGATACTGCCGTGAACTATTTCAAATTTTCTCAGCAGTTTAGTGTTCAAATGTACACCTTTATTACACAATTTCTCCTTTTATACTTTATTTGAGTTTTTGTTTACAAAATAATAGTATATAGTTTATAGAAATTAGAATTCACCTACAGACTTTTGGTAACAATATGACTCTAACATTTCCTAAATCTGAGGTGGTTGCAACTTTTACGCCACCTCACTTAATTCAATTAATAAATTGAATGTGTGGGTTTTAAATAAATACAAAGAGGTTGAGAGCACTGTATCTATACTAATAAAAGGGTAATATGCTAATTAAACTGGGAAACCAAACATCCTTCCAGACAAAGCCATAGTGGTGGGGCCGAGGCAGAGGTGGTTAGGGGTGAGCAGGCTGGCGGTGGGGGGGGGGGTGGCAATTGGGGGTGATCAGCCTGGCAGGGGGGCAGTTAGGGGTGATCAGACTGGAATGGGGGACAGTTGGGGGTGATCAGGCCGGCATTCAGAATGGTTAGGGGTGATCAGGCAGGCAGGCAGATGACCGGTTAGGAGCCAGGAGTCCCAGATTGTGAGAGGGATGTCTGACTGACAGTTTAGGCCCGATCCCTGGGGCCTAAACTGGCAGTCGGACATCCCCCTAGGGGTCTCAGATTGGAGAGGGTGCAGGCCGGGCTGAGGGACACCCCTCCCCCCCATGCACAAATTTCATGCACTGGGCTACTAGTTTAATATAAATACCTGAAACCAAGGAAGCACCCATCCCCGTAAATATGACAAGGTGCACAGGACAGGGATGATCGGGACACTGAACAGGACCAGGATGACATTCTTCAGTCCCATTGGTAAAGTCAATACTAACTAGTCAGGAAGGATTGGAAGTTATCACCAGGAAACTTTGGTTTATATGCTTTTACTTTATAGTCTCTATATTTACGATTATGTGGCCTATTATCTGTCAGGGATGTTTTAGCCATAACACATAGGGATAAAAGTGATATGCTTTTTGTTGGACTTTGCAAACCCAAAAGAGCAAAATAGGAAAAAGTGAAAATGGGGCAAAGAAAAATGGAATGCCTTGCAGTGGTTCTCAAACTTCCTAATGCTGCGACCCTTTAATACAGTTCATGTTGTGGTGACCCCCAACCATAAAATTATTTTATTGCTACTTCATAACTGTAATTTTGCTACTGTTATTAATCGTAATGTAAATATCTGATATGCAGGATGTATTTTCAGGGGTCGCGACCCACAGGTTGAGAACCGCTTCTTAGGGGTGATACTTGACCATGTGGTCTGCCACTTTACTAGGAGCTAAAAAGAGACACTGCGTATTTCTTGGAGGTACATGTGCTCATCCTGGGAGACTTTTCAGTGGCTGCGAGGAAAAAACATACATCAGAGCAGTCCATGGAGGAGAGAGAATTGACCTGCCTTGCTCCCTCCTGTCTGTTTCCCATTGATCTGCTACCTTTAACTTCTGGGCTCATTCCACCATTTGGTCCCTTCTATGGTTGTTTGGAATACCAGATCTCTAGCTCTGTGGTGTCATGTGTCATTCTAGCCTAGAAGTGGTGGCAGGAATTAGAAATTCTGGTCAGCCTGTCTGTACTAGAAAGTAAGGAAAGGGTCCCACACTCCCAGGATAAGTGATTAGTTGGTCATAGGCAGCAGAGATCCCACCATGGCCTTGGTTGGGTGTGGAGGCAATTGAATCAGAGAGAACAAACAGTGGAGGGTTTAGGGAATCTGAGGAGAAGCATAAATTTTATGAAGGTGGAAATAAAACAACATTTGGAACACTTTAGTTCCGTTAAATTGTGGAGAGTTTATTGCCAGAGATGTTTATTTTAAAAGCTTATTCTGTAAATGTGAAGCTGAGTTGTAGGGGAACCACAGGCAATAGTAAAGTTACTCAGAGATAGTAGCAATAAATCTGCCAACACCCAGCCCAAAGGGACATGGGAGGGAGCTGTTAATCGAACCTGAAAGAAGAGAATCTTGGAGACAGAACCCCTTGAGGGGAGAAATGGCCTTGATCAAAGGATCCAGGCACACAAAGCGACCCCACAGAGAGGGAGCCGGGAAACACAGTGACCTCCCTGTCTTTTCTCCACATCCTCTCCTCCTCTCCTGGGGGAGCCCCCTGTGAGT
Source organism: Myotis lucifugus (assembly GCF_000147115.1). Classification (NCBI taxonomy): domain Eukaryota; kingdom Metazoa; phylum Chordata; class Mammalia; order Chiroptera; family Vespertilionidae; genus Myotis; species Myotis lucifugus. Next base: position 2,517,350 of record NW_005871184.1, on the reverse strand, counting down.
TAGATCCACGCAGAAGCCAGAGATCCAGGGAGCACTTAGATGCGGCCCCCTTTCAGGGGCGCAGAGCAGGGTGGAAAGTAGATTGGAAGGGACAAATAAAAGCTATCTGGAATGCCTTTTTAATAAGTAGAATTTGCTGTTTTGTTATGTGAAATTATCAAAATGAAATTTCCAAGAAAAGAATCTCTTTGGGCTTTTTACAGTCCACTGGATTTCCTACTTTTAAGCTTCCCTGCTAGTTCAGTGGTTCTCACATTTTAGTGAGCGTCAGAATCACCTAGAGGGCTGGGAGCAGCACAGGCAGTTGTGGTGAGGAGAGCCAGTTTCTGATTGAGCAGGTCTGGCGTGGGACCAAGAATTTACATTCCTTATTAGTCCCAGGTGACTCCATTGCTGCTAGGCTGGGGGCCACACTTTGAGAACCACTGCACTTGTCAATCATAAAGGCAAGCCTCAAATGCACATACTGTTTGACACAGCTACTCAGGCTTCTCTTTGGCCTTCTATCATCCCTTGCCTGCCAGTCTGTTGCCTTCCGATCCTGTTGCTCCCCCCCTACCTCCTGCCTGTACACAGAGTTTGGATCCTTATTTATTTTTGCTTGAGTTGGTTGTGACTTCACCGCCTTAATGAACGCACTGACGAATCCTTGCGTCCTGCCTTTTCTGTCTGGCCATTGACCTTGACTGCATTTGGATTATCCCTCTTCTACGCTGTTTCTGATTTAGTTCCACTGTGAAGGCTCTCCATCTCCTGTTCTTTAGGATAATGGCTCCTTGTTCCTGTTTTCTGGTACATTCTAGTTCCCAAACTTTCAAAACCCCATTCTGCTCATTCCCTTCCACAGTGTCTATTCAGGGCTTTTTTCTCACCTCCAGGTCAAAAAGTTGCTGATGACTGAACAGTCTGGACCCAACAATGTAATCACAATCCTAGTGTCCAGAAAGAGAAGACAAAAATGTAACATATGCTCTATACAACTCAGATTGAAGGATTGTTGTTGCTTTCTCTCTCTAGGACTGTGTGTTCTACACGGTATGTAAACAGTTTTGTTTGCTTGCTTGTTTGTTTCAGGTAGATTATGGAAGCAGTATGTGGGAGGGGTGGGAAAACTGAAAAGACCAAAGACTCCTTTGAGGTTTAGAAAAGAGAAATCTCTTCCAGCGGGAACATTTAATATATCTTTAGTTTGTGTGATGCCACTCTTTTTGGAATTCGGGGAACATGGGGAGAAAAAGTCATTACTTTGTGTACTAAGAAGATGAAGTTTTCCACTGGAAAAATATTTTAGTCTACATATAAATATTGCCGATTGCTGATATTGGAGGGATGAAGCTCTCGCCACCAGTGAGCAGTTTTAAGGTATCTGTTCTGCTTTCTCTCTACTGCTCCGGCTGCAGATCATGCAGCTCTGCTACTGTGTGCACCCTTTCCCCCATGAGAGCTTGGCCATTGCTGCCCAGGATATGATGGTAAAGTGCATTTATTGTCTTTAAGTTTTCTGAGGCACAGGCATTCTGCTGAAATCATGTAATTTGGCCATGGCATATTTCAGAGTAATGACCTCCCTGGTGGTGCTGGAATTGGTTCTGAAGGTTGAGTGTTGTAGTAAGTCTTGTCCTCATAGCTATATTTACAGCCTCCGGGCAGGCGGGGAGGGGGGTGGGGCGGGGGGCGGAAAGCATACCCTAAGAATTGTGTTTCAGCTCATGGATACCTAACACAACAATCTCTGAATTTAAATATATCTATCTGTCTATCTATCTACCATACCATTCAACTCTTGACTGGATTGAAAGTCATCTGCCTATTTTTCTATTTTTTTAAATTTAATTTGATATCTGTATTGATTTTGCTTTAACTGTGGTTTCCTAGAATTAACTTTGTCTTCCATTTTCTTGGGCATAAGGAATTACTTCTGCTATTGTGAGAATTCCAACAAAGGGCTTCCAACAGGAATTCTGGGAAAGTAAGATGCCATGAAACATTGCAGGAAGGAACTTCTTTCTCTAAGTATCATGCCTTGCTTTAGATATGGTGGATCACAGCTTGACTCACTCGGTCTCTCAGCTGAAAGCTTGACCTAGAGAGTCCATAGATAGTAGTGCAATTTCCTCAATCTTATGAAAGTTCAGAATTTGACAAAACTGGAATAACTGGTCACTTTAAAGAAACCTCACAAAACTTTATGCCTCTGATTCTTTCTGAAGTGCCTCCCCCATGAAAACCAGACATTCTTTCTCTTTCAAAATGCTGCTTAGTCCCAGCCATGCAATGTGATTGGCCATAATGGAAAATTCAGAATTTCAACTGGTCTCTGATCACTAAGAGTTAGCCTGATGTCCCCTATTTCAATAAAATAGCAAAAAAGTAGGGATTTTTCAAAACCTTTGTTTCACAATGATCATATTAAGCTGAGAAATCTTTTGACATTTGTTTTACACAATGAGATAATGCTCTTTTGCATAAAAATAATTTGAGAAATATTACAGTTGGTTCAAGAAAATAAAGCACATGAAGTAAAACTGATTATGGAATGATGATAATTCTGAATATTAAACGTAAAAACATTACTTTTTTCTCAAAAAATAAGAGTAAGAAATGAGAAGGGAGAAGGTAAAAATGAGATAGATTACTAAACACTAATTAAAGTTCTCTAGGAACAAATACATATAGACATCTTCTCATTTAGAGCAGAAACAAATAGATTTTAAAAAATAGACAGTCATCATTTTCAGTATAACACATTAGAGATTGGATTAAAGGAAATATTGGAACATTTACTATATACCTCTCTTTTTGTCCTTTCCCGTCTATATTCTCTGTCTCAAATAACTACATTCCCGGCTTCCCTGCCCCCTTGGCTTCTAGTTGGTTTAGTCCATAGGAGGCATGGCAGAAATATTCAACAGGTATTTTGTAGAATGTCCCTCTGTAGGTATTTATTTGATGTTTTTCTCCTGATTAGACTGAATATTGAAGAGGAAGACTGCAAAGATAAAATGCCATTGTTATCATCTCATATCAAGGGTACCTATTATAAACATGATTGATCACTATTGATGTTGCCCTTGGTCACCTGGGTGAAATATTTGCCATTTTTCTCCATTATAAAGTTGTTCTTGCTCCATCCCTTTTTCTTTCTTTCTTTTCTTTCTTCTTCTTCTTCTTTTTTTTTTTTTTGTTGTTGTTAATCCTCACGTGAGGATATTTTTCCATTGATTTTTAGAAAGAATGGAAGAAAGAAGGAAAGACAGAGAGGAACATTGATGTGAGAGAAACAGAGAAACACATCAGTTGGTTGCCTCCTGCATGAACCCTGGCCAGGGCCCTGGCTGGGGAAGAGCTTGTAACCAAGGTATGTGCCCTTGACAGGAATCAAACCCGAGTCCCTTTGGAACGCAGGCACTCTACCCACTGAGCCAAACTGGCTAAGGCTCCATCCCCTGTACTCTTTGGATGGAAATCATTATGTGCAGTTCACATTTAGGGATGTGGACGCTTTATTGATTTGAAGCCTATATATTGGAAGTCTATAGGATTAAAGTATGCTACTTACTATGCAACAGGATGGCTGGCCTCAGTCTGCTCTAAAGAATTATTTCTGCCCATCTTCGAGATTTCCCTACTCTTTTGTACTCCTTGTCTTGGTAGGGAGCTATTTCTCTCATTTAATGTATATGAATTACAGTATGTGTGTACCTTATACCACTATCCCTTTGCACTAAAATTTATTACTGCTTTCTCTAATTCAAATTTTAAAAAGTTGTGACTAAGCAAAACTTCTTATTTCCTTGTAAATGAGGAATAGTTATATACTCCCCAGCATAAAGTGGGACATCAGAGTCATTCAATGTTTAATACCTCAGAGTTCCCTTTCCTGGTAAGGAACTAGAAGAACAGTTGGGTATTCATATGGTAGAATTTGTCCCATGTTTCTCATATACATAGGTGATAAAAAGAACCCTCAATAGCACAAATATAAAAGGCTCAGATGAAACACTTGTGTCAGATCTATTGATTATTCAGTTGCAACAAGGACCAATTTTTCAGCCATTTCACTATAAATACTAGTGGAATTGCAACCTAAGATTACCCAAGTTAGTTTTCTAAAAGTGGGGAGAAGGGTGAGATGGTCTTTACTTTCTTAGCTTTTATTAAGACTGTCAGTTAAAGCAAACATAACACAATTCTGCCACAGTGACTATGCCCTCATTAGTTTGGGGAATAAGTAGCTTTCAGTCAGACAAATTATTCATAATGTTTTGAATGCAATATTCCTTTTGAGTGTATTTTGTGTACCTCTCAAAGGATTCTAACAATCTTAGTTGCCAGGTGCATTTGGTAATGAAATGTTGATTTAAAGTAAAAATACCTACTGTTAAATTTTGCATGTTACAACAGTGGGCACTGAGTCAAAGTTCTCATTCAACAAATACCTACTGATCAGGTATAAGACGCTGGACACATCTAAGTGCTGCAGTGTCTAGGGCAGTGCTATTCAAGGCACTGGTCCTCCATGAGATAAAGGACTTAAACCAAGGAATAAACTGAGGCAGTTACCTTCATCAAAAAAGTCTTGCTTATGTTTTGGGTACCCTGTTTTATTTCCTTAAATATTTATGATGCATAATTTTTATATTGGGTTTCCAATAATTCCAATATCATAAAGTACCTGAGAATCTAATTGAAAGTTGTTTCTTTCAAGTCTCATTTGGTGACTCCATCCTTTTGTTTATTACAATCCTTGACTGTGAGCTTTTGTTTGGTTGATCTTAATCTCGAGGATATTGCAAGGCCTAGTTTAGAGACATCTGTTTTCATTTCTGCTTTGAACTTAACAGTGTTATTAATCTGAGATCTCATCAGTTAATTCATAACTTGATGTGTATAGAACAAATCAGAGCGCACAAGTTCGGATACTAAACTTATCCAAGGGATACAATTATGGTTTTAATATCTCAAGGGAATTATTTTTCTCTCAGAGCACGGACTTAGACAGTGCCTTTTTTCCTTGACTCTCCCCTCACCCTTTATATTAAAGGTTTAACTTTTTATAACTTTTTCAGGATCCTGGCTTCAGTGGTGTCCAGTTCCAACTTATGTGCATGGTTCTGCACCACGTCCTTTGTTCTGTTTGTGATCATTAAAATACAAGCACTAGGGGCTGGCAAAGGCTCTCAGGAGACTCATGGTTCCAGCTATGCTTCGCTATCATCTTTTGATCCTCGCGATTTCCTTATTCTCTTATACGCTCCAGTATGCATTTCAAATCATAGTCATTATGTTGTACTCATCATTAATAATTTTTTAAGTGGGGAAAGTATTTTAGAATATCTAATTCACAAAACTCCCCCGAAAGGAAACTCACATGTGCTTTTCTCTAATTTTCCTTTCTGAGGATTATGAAGAAGGCAAGACATGTGTCATCGCTTTAAATCATACTATTTTCTCATTGTATGAAGTATTGATGCTCACTAATTTTTTTTAAAATATATTTTTATTGAGAGAGGAAGGGAGAGAGATAGAGAGCCAGAAACATCGATGAGAGAGAAACATCGATCAGCCGCCTCCTGCACATCTCCCACTGGGGATGTGCCTGCAACTCAGGTACATGCCCTTGACCGGAATCGAACCCGGGACCGCTCAGTCCGCAGGCCGACACTCTATCCACTGAGCCAAACCAGTTTTGGCGATGCTCACTAATTTTTTAATTGCTGGTTAATAATGATCAGATGCTTTCACAGAATATAATAATACTTTAAAGCATTAGTAAGAATTTCAAATCCCCAGTAGATCGTACTAGAGCAATGGATCAAAGAGGCTATTGCTAGCCTTTTTTCTTTTTTTCTAGCTCTCATGTATAATTTTCTTTGATGTCATTAGTTTATCTAAATTATCTCTACATATTTCAAGAATCAGACCTTAGAATGAACTTTCTGGTTCTTTATACCAATTACATTCTTTCCTGCTCAAATGAAGGACACTTCACTTTGTGTTCATTTGGTACCCTGACTATTGGATAGTATTTGTTCATTAAAAAGTCATCAATCTTTTTTTTTCTATTGAAAAATACAAGACCATTAAATTATTTAGAGGATATCCCTTTTTGGGGTGAAAGAAACAACTTTATTTGAGCAAAGTCTCTGTTGAAATAGCTCTGAAATTTTTAAACATTATAGTAAATAAATTAAGACAAGTGGAATAGTGATGAAAATTTCATAAGTAGTATGAATTATGTGTATATAAATAGATTGATTGATATATATTTTAGTGAATATTGCTGTAATAGCACATTGAAATTCAATATTATGACGTAGATTATTGCCTGGCCTAGCAGACTCTTCTGCTGTCCCCAAAGGAAAGTGAAACAGTATTATACTTTTTCATGAAAGACAGGCCTCAAAGTCTGTACAGATGCTTGGGCTTTTCTGTTTGGTAATGCTAATGTAATCATCTAATATTAGAAGCATCCATCTAAAAAAAGAATATAAATATTCTGACCAACTACTCTACTTTCCTGCCCTATGTAGTCAAAATGGGCCAATATATTATTTTGTAAATAGTTTTAGTACATATATTTCACTATAGTGTCAGCACAATAAATATATTCAATAAGTGGTGAGTTCTTCAAACTCTGTATTTAGATACAGAATATAATATTTTTTTATTTAAAAGGCATTAATAATTTGGAGTGGAGCCATAGTTTAATAGAACATCTTGATACCTTGATTTATTACTAAATCAGACAGAAGACTATTACTAAATGAATTTCTCAGGGAGCACCATGTGTGAAATAATATGTTAGTTATGAATAAATCACTGCTCCAATGAACATATTAAAACCATAGTCTAATTATAATTGCATTAAAATTTCTTAACTTTCTATTCTTTTTTGTTAAAAGGTAACATTTTTAAACCAATAAAGATGCTTGTTTAGGATTCACATCAGTAGTCCTAATTGGGTAAATGCTAAAGACTTACATTCAAGTGCTTGAAGGATTACTGTACAGAAATTTGATAGTAAAAAATCTTTGCTCAGATGCCTATCAGGCTCATTAAAGATGAGATTATGTAGGAACCAATAGTGGTATTTAAATACCAATCAATCTCAAGACAGACTAAAATATACAGCTGTGAAGACATTTCACAAGTGGTGTCATTGACACCAAAAATGGTACTGAGAAAAAAAAAAAGACCTCAATTTGCTGGCATTTCATACCAACGTTGAAGGAGGTAGTTATTTAAAGTATTGGAATTCAAAATATATTTTGGTGATTATTAGGAAAATAAGAAAGCCAGAGTTCAGAAATAAAACACTTATTTTGAACTAAATCCAGATCTGTTACCGATCTTACATTGTGGTTTTTTACTATATAATCAATTCAAATATATCTTGCTTCAATACATTTTAAAAGAAGAATATAGAGATATATTCATCATCCAGCTCTCTGGTTGACTACTATGAAGACTAATAGGATACTCTTGACACTGTAATGACAGCCATTTCATCTAAATGGAAGTAATCTAAATTCTATTTCCCTCATAGCTGAATGGTGAAGAGCATTATTCATTGTTAAGTGTATAAGTTTTGTTTTTCTCTTGGATACTAAGTAAAGGAAGAGACAATCTTGGGAGAGAGGGAGAAAGTGAATGTGTGACTAATATCTACCTTATGACTAAAACCCATCATGATCAATCAGGCAATTAATATCTAATGTTTGAGTTTTCTAATGTACCAGACATTTCTATACATTAAACATACTAACTTATTTAATGGTCGCAAATACCTTTAGAAGAAGTAATAGTTTTATCCCCATATTACAGATAAGGAAACCAAATAACAGACATTAAGTAGCATGTCCACTATTCACAAAGGTAATACTGAAATAATATTCAAACTTGGGTAGTCTTGCTCCAGAGTTATGCCCTTAACTCTGATACTCAAGTGCTTTTATAACAAATATTACTTTAATCAAAGTAACTATATTTTGTGTCTTGACATCCATTTCTTCAGTCCTGATTTCCTAAATCATTTATTAGCTCAACCAACATGCTCAACACCTGTTTTATACCAATAAGAATTCTAAATACTAGATTTTTCAAAAGTGATTAAATCAGGACCCACTTAATTTGGGGCTTATATTTACTGAAGGAAGCAGACAGGTGGATGAATAAGAACAATGAGATGTGATAGATTTTAATGTATGCATGAAGTACTAAAAGGACATAAGAGAGGTCATCCTCTTTAGGAAAAGTCTGTGATAGAGCAGCATATGTGAACACCCAGCATTGAAAGAGCTGGGCTTGCTTAGAGAAGCACAAGTATGGTGTTCAGAATGGCTGCAGCATAAGCATCAAAAAATTGGCCTGTAGTTCTCTTTTCTTGTGGTGTCTATCTGGTTTTAGGATTAGGGTAATGCTGGCTTCATAGAAAGAGCTTGGAAGTGTGCCTTCCTCTTGAATTTTTTGGAATAGTCTGAGGAGGATAGGTTTTAGTTCTTCTTTGAATGCTTGGTAGAACTCCCCAGTAAAGCCATCCGGACCAGGGCTTTTGTTTGCTGGAAGATTTTTGATCGCTGCTTCAATTTCTTTGGTAGTTATCGGCCTAGTCAGGTTTTTTGATTCTTCCTGATTGAGTTTTGGGAGCTTGTATTTTTCTAAGAATATGTCCATTTCATCTAGGTTTTCCATTTTGTTGGGATAGAGTTGTTCATAGTATTTTTTCATAAGTATCTGTATTTCTGTGAGATCGGTTGTTACTTCACCTCTTTCATTTCTGATTTTGTTTATTTGGGTCCTCTCTCTTTGCTTCTTGGTGAGCCTAGATAGAGGTTCATTAATCTTGTTTATCCTTTCAAAGAACCAGCTCTTTGTTTTGTTGATCTTTTGTATTGTTTTTTTGGTCTCCATGTCATTTATTTCTGCTCTGATCTTTATTGTTTCCTTCCTTTGCTTATGCTGGGCTTTTCTTGTTGCTCTCTTTCTAACTCTTTGAATTGTAGGGTTAGTTAAGTTATTACCATTGTTTCTTGTCTTTTGAGATAGGCCTGTAGAGCTATGAACTTCCCTCTCAAGACTGCTTTCACTGTGTCCCATAGATTTTGGATTGTTGTGTTTTCATTGTCACTTGTTGCCATGATGCATTTTATTTCTTCTTTGATCTCTTTGGTAACTCAATCATTGTTTAATAGCATGCTATTTAGCTGCCAGGTGTTTGATTTTTTTATTGTTTTTATTGTAGTTGATTTCCAGTTTTATGCCATTGTGATCTGAGAAGATGCTTGATATGATTTCTATCTTCTTGAATTTGAAGAGACTTTGCCTGTGTCCCAATATGTGGTCTATCTTTGAAAATGACCCATGTGCACTTGAGAAGAATGTGTATTCTGTGGCTTTGGGGTGAAATGTTCTGAAGATGTCAATTAATTCCATCTGATCTAGTGAGTCATTTAGGATTGCTGTTTCTTTGCTGAATTTTTGTTTAGAGGATTTGTCCAGTGGTGTTAGTGGGGTATTAAAGTCCCCTACTATGACTGTATTGCTGTCAATCTCTCCCTTGATATCCTCCAGAAGTTTTTTTTTTATTATTTGGGTGCTCCTGTATTAGGTGCATATATGTTTATCAGTGTTATATCTTCTTGTTGAATTTCTCCCTTTAGTATTATGAAGTGGCCTTCCTTATCTCTTGTTATGGCCTTCACTTTGAGGTCTAATTTGTCAGATATAAGTATTGCTACCCCAGCTTTTTTTTTCGTGTTGTCCCAAAGTTTCCTTAGGCTCTCCTCCTGTTTTTAAGTTTTTTTTCTAGATGCTTCTCTCCTTGGGTATTTTTTTCTACCTTGTCTTCTAGATCACTGATTCAGTCCTCTGCTTCTTCTAGTCTACTGTTGATGCTTTCTATTGAGTTCTTTATTACAGTGATGTCATTTTTCATTTCTTCTTGGTTCTTCTTCATTTCCTCTTGGTTCTTACACACGTTATTGAATGTATCTTCCATCATATTCAGCAACCTTATGACCATTGCTCTGAATTCTTTCTCTGACATATTGCTTGCCTCCATGTCAGTTACTTCCTTTTCTGGTGATTCCTCCTTTTTTTGTATGCAGGCTGTTTCTTTGTCTCCCCGTGATTGCTCCTCTCTGGATGTCTGGTTATGTAGCTCTCTCTGTCCTGCATTGACTTAAAGGCACAAAATACAACACAACAAGACACAACGCACAGGGCACCAAACACAAATGTATTCACAATACTAATAACCCCAAATAAAGGTGACCACCAGAGATAAGAGAGTTATGGGATAGAAAAGAGTGCAAAAATGATATTGAGAAAAGGAAAAAAATGTAAGAGAAAAAAGAAAAAGAAGAAAAAAGAAAGGGGGAAAATATATGTATATGGGAGAAAACTCCAATAAAACAACAACTAATCAAAAAAAAAATGCAAACAATACCCAGAGATGAATGCAAACTACAAACTACAACTAATCCAAAATATGTAAACTATATATAAAACTTTTCCCCTTCTTTAATCTATCTATGTATTCATTTACTATTGGAAAAGGTGAATAGAGAGTAGATAGGCCTGAGTTTATGATTGGAATTAATTAAGCTATTAGTAGAAGAAGAGAACCAGTGAGGAGAGGAAAAACAGAAGTAAAAAAATGAAAAAGAAAAAAACAAGCAAGCAGTAAAAACCAAACCAATCAACAATCAAACAAACAACACCAAGACAGAAAGAAAAAGGCAAAAGGAAAAAAGGAGGGGGAAGAAAAATAAAATTTGGATAGTGAAGAAAGAGAAGAGAGAAGTGTGTATGGACTTGGAGCAGGGGAACAGAAATTAGATATAGGAGTAAGATCAATTTTTAAAAGGGAGTAAAGAGAAAGGATAGAGAAAAACTAAAGCAGGAATAGGGTAAGAGAAACAGGACAAAAGGTGAAAGTAAGGAAGAGAGTGTTAGCATAAAGGAAAAATTGAGATAGAGTAAAATAATGCTAAAGGAAAAATAAAAATAGAATGTAGAACACTAATTCCAAAATAAAATGAAATAAAGAAAAAATAAAATAAAACTTTAAAAAAAGGTAAAATACTAGTAGTAATAATAATAATAATTGAAAATAAAAATATAATAAAAAAGGTAAAATCAAGTGAGAAAAAAATTAGTTTCTCAAGTAAAAGATAAAAAATAAAAATGTGAAGTAGTGAAGGTCATTCACTTCCTCTACTGTTCTGCTTGGCAGGTCTGTTTTCTGTCAGGTAGACAGAACAGTATTGAAGTTCCTTGCACTCCACTGCTCCTCTGTATCATAAGCCACAACCCTGTTTTCATGCAGTCGGGGTCTCTTTGTTTCTCAGCCTGCCTTTAGTTGTATTTACACAAGAGTCAATTTCTGATACAAAAACCCCTGGGTGGCAGTGTTTCTGTATTGATATCCAATGCTAAAAACCCCCTCCCCTACCCATTGGTTAGATTGCTTTCCCTGCAGCACTCAATACTGGGTTGGGGCTATAGACTGCCCTAGAGCTGGTTTTCTGCTCGTCTCTCCCCACTCTGAACCCCACGTTCCACATAAACAGCCTTCCCCTGCAGTCTCAGTGAGTGTTTTTTAATTGGAAGATCCTATGTACTGGACTTAGCAATCAAAAGCAAGGATTTAAAAAGAAAAAGAAGAAAAAAAAGCCATAGGATGCACGCAGACTCGTGTCTTTTTCCCCTTGGCACTCCGCAGCTGGTATACTGGTAGAACTTCAGGCTGCCTTCTGGGCCCAGCCCTGCTATGGGTTAATTTCTATAGTCCCCTTCTGCCAGCATCTCTGTGGACCCCCTTCCACATTCGAGGGCTACCCTAAACCCAATAGCCACAGATTTTGTGGGGCAGTCTTCCTCCTGCTGCACACGTTTTGCACGTGTTTCTCCCTCCAGCCTGAATCCCAGATCTCACCTTTCCCTAGGTCAGTGGTTGGCAAACTGTGGCTCGCGAGCCACATGTGGCTCTTTTACCCCTTGAGTGTGGCCAGAAGTTTCAATCGCACTGTACGTGCCCACACGTGGTATTTTGTGGAAGAGCCACACTCAAGGGGCCGCAGCTTGCCGACCACTGCCCTAGGTGATATCTGACCTTTCCGTCCTTGGATTGCCTCAACAGCTGTATTTAATTTGCCAATTCCGGGTGGATGTAATCAATGTAATCGATTCAGCTGTTCCTTCTATCTGCACTGTGAGAAGGTGCAGGGCTCGTCCGTGTATTCGCACTACTTTGTCTCCTCCTGGACAGACTTTCTAGGCACCCACGGTCAGAGAGGCTGGAGTCTTGGTGTTCCTGGGTTCGCAGCTGAGGCAGCTTATCCCTGGGGGTTGTGGTTGTAGGATCCCTGGATGTATCCGAGGTCTCCCGGTTGAAGGTAAGGCTGGGCTTGAGATCACCGCCACTCTCCCCTTCAAGATGGCATGGTTTCTGCGGCAGAGCTGGCCACTCCGGGAGACATTTCAGCAACAGTAGAGGCTGCCCGGCCAGGGGAGCCCCATCCAGCAGTTCCCAACAATCCTTGGAATATAGCTGTCCCTCACTCACAAATACAGACACTCCCTGCACATCCAGGCACTCTCCTTTCCTTCTCTCACTCACACACTACCTTGCAGCCTGATGTCCGGTCGGCAGCCATCTTGGACCCTCCCAGCCTGCATTCTTACGAACAGTGCATGAGGGTTCCCTTTTCTCCACATCCTCACCAACACTTGTTTGTTGATTTACTGATAATAGCCATTCTGACAAGTGTGAGGTGATATGTCAGTGGTTTTAATTTGCATTTTTCTGATGATTAATGACATTGAGCATTTTTTCATATGTCTATTGGCCCTCTTTGGAAAAGTGTCTATTCCAATCCTTTGAACACACAATATACAGATGATATATTATAGAATTGTACACCTGAAAGCAAATAATTTTATTAACCAAGGTCACCCCAATAAATTCAATAAAAAAGAAATATATCTCAAATCATTTGCAATCAAATAAAATATCTACAAATAATATATTGATTACAGATTACACCATTTATTATGTATTTTTTCCATTTCCCTATTCCCTCAGGAATATGTTAGGAAATTTGTTATAGAAATAACTTAGTTTAGGCAGTGTAAAATGTTAAGAGAAAAACATTAAGTCTGGAACCAGAAGATTTCTTCTATTTTCCTTTCCAAATCATGATCTGCTGTGTGAACTTGGTCAGCTTTCTGAGTGTCTCTGAGGCCCCATTCATTCACATCCATAGAACATGGATGCCTGTCCTAATGACTTCCCAGCGTTATTGGGAGGCGCTAATTAGACAGTTGTAAAAAGATCTTCAGAGGCTCTCAAACATCTGGGAATTTGGCTATTCATCCAAATCACCTGGGAGAATCTCTGAAGTCCCATCCCCAGAAATCTCATTTTTATACATTTCCCAAATGATCCACCATTTAGAAATCACATTGTGCAAGTTTTAAAAAGTGAGAGTTATTGTAATACTAATTACTAGAATGTGAGGTCTGCCTTCCTAGATCTTTGGTCATCATCATTTCTGAGTTCAATAACATTTTGATTGTCTTAGGACTGCTTTTAGTTATAGACTTTATATAAGTAGTCATCCTGAGTAAATGCTCAAAAACTTTTTATAATGACAAGTTTTGGCCTTTACTTTAAAGGGAACCATTTTTTTTTCCATCAGAGGACTGATAAATACATTTAGTCATTTTGGATAATAAAAACATTTTTTATAGTCTAAATTGACAATGTAAATCCACTCTTTCATGCAATGGATTACGCTTAAGTGTGGGAATCAGCCGCTGAAATAGAAACCAAGCATGTAACTAGAATTATCTTTGCAATTCCTTTTTAATATTCAGTTCAGCACAAAAGAGAGGTTAAGGGGAAAGCGAATCTGATGATATCATACTTTGATTTATCAAGGCCATTTCATAGCATTCAGCAAAGCATTGTAGTGACATATAAAAAAGGTTAAATATATTTTGTTTAGAAATTGCCTTGATTAACTATTTTTATCATTTCCTTTATAAAAGAAAAGAAAGCAATGAATTGCAGCTTCTTATCCTCCCCATTGCTTTGACAAGTTTCAAATCTTAGCACACCCAATCATTCATGATCAGGCCTTGATTAACTTCCATACTATTTGTCAACCGCACCCCCCCTCACCTCGCTATGTAAGTGAATTTCAGTTTTCTTTATGTAGAGTTAGCATGACATAATGAATAATCACAAAGGCTTAGGGCGCAGACAGATTTGGAGTCTAACACTGTCTTTATCACTTACTAGCTGTGTGACTGGTTAATAACTAGCTTCTGTGAGACCTTGCTACTAACTGTGGTCCCTGGGCAGGCAGCATCTCCTGGAAGCTTTGTTAGAAATGCAGACTCTCAGTCCCACCCCAAAACTACTGAGTCAGAATCTGCACTTAAATAAAAAAATTCTCCATTAGTATTTGAGAATCATTGCTCTAAGCCAGTTTTTCATTTATGAACATAAGGTAAAAAAAAATTGCTTAGGGCTCTTGTCAGGATTAAATGGGGATAATAATTATAAAGGGTTTGGCATAGTGCATGACATATTAGAAGCCTAATATTAATATTCATTAATGATTTTCAAAAGGATTTTTTTCAAATTTCCCCATTTAAAGAAACAGTGTCCAATTTTAAGGAAAAAAAAATAACATTTAAAGAAGTTTAATAATTTCTTTGTGACTATATATTAGTAAGTGAAGCCACCAGGAATTAAATCTCAATAGCAGGGTCACACATTAATATACTGTACTCAAGATATGCAACACAGATTAGTTTTTTTCATTTCCTATAGCTGTTATTATATTCTTCATGGTAGGAGGGGAGTAGAGAGACAGAACTTAACCTCTTGTGAATTCACAATCTCACAATCACTTCTTGTTTGGTTAAATCAAAACCTCATGGCAAATGCAGTCTTCTAAGGGCCTCTCTGCCATGCAATCATGGGTCAGGCCTGGTTCCTCAAGCTAAAACCAATCTCATCTGGCCTTTTAGAGAACCGGGCTGTCTCCACTGATGAGTCCTGGCTCTGTTTTGATTGCATAATTCCTGTGCACAGAGAATTCTTATCCTGCCTCAGACTCTCTCAGCACCTCTGTTTCCTCAGTGGATAACCTGGGATCATTAGTTTCTGCTGCATTCCACACACAACTTTTGGGGAATGAGGAACAAGGCTTTGGAGTCATCTATCTGCCTACCTCACTCCATCATGGAAGCTCCATCCCTCCCATGTCAAGTTGGCTGTGTTGTTGAACCCAAAACATAGAGCACCTTCTAGGGTTCATGACAAGCAACTGGAACAGCCCCTTCCATTGCTTCTGTGCACAGTTGTGCAGACTGTTACCATACAGGTTGGCCCTGGTCCTAATGAGTCTGATACTCTCTGTTCTCTCATACAGCCTATGCTGCTCTCATAGAACCAAGCAAAGAACTGTTTCTGCACATCCCTCAGAATTTCCTAGCTCCATACTTTGCTCCTGCTGTGTCTTTTATCTGAAGTACTTAATCCACTCCATCCCCATCTCCACATGTCCAAATGGTACTTAATCTTTGAGGACTAGCACAAGTGTCATATCCCTGATATTTCCATCTGTGATAATCTTTCCTCTTTTCTAATTCCCTTGTGTCTTGCCCCTCCATAAGAGGCAAAAATGGAAGTTTCCTGAGTTCAGAAACAGTTTTATGTATTTATCTAAGCCCTACCCACTTTCCCCCATCCCTTCAAAGTAATAGCACGTGACTTTACCAAATGGTAGAGAATCAATGAATATTATTAAGTGAATGAAACAGGCTTTCAGAAAGACATAGAGATAGACTAATTTGGAGAGCAAAATAGACAGTTTTCTTTCCGGGGTAACCAGAGAACTAGGTGATTAGATTTGAGTTGGGAGTTAGATTCATTAGTTCTTACAACTTGAAAAACAGTAGTTGAGCCCTTGCTGGTTTGGCTCAGTGGATAGAGCATTGGCCTGCAGACTGCAGGGTCCTAGGTTCGATCCTGGTCAAGGGCACATGCCTGGGTTTCGGGCTTGATCCCCAGCAGGGGGGCATGCAGGAGGCAGCCGATCAATGATTCTCATCATTGATGTTTCTATCTCTCTCTCCCTCTCTCTTCCTCTCTGAAATCAATAAAAATATATTTTAAAAAAACAGTAGTTGAATCCCTTCATAATATATATGTGAAAATTGAAATAGTTACATAAAAATATCTCAATGTACCTAAAATACTATATTCAGTCTGTTTCACTTATTATTCTATATTCTTTTCTCTAAGTTGGTACATAATTAAAACTTTTTTCATTGAGTTCCACTGAGTTTATACACCAGATTGCCTCTGATTTTCCCTATGTAGTTAATACAAAGGAATAACTTTCTATTTGTAGTATTTATTTATTTTAAAGTGTTTTTGATGGATATATTTCCAGGATTGAATTTTCTAAGTCTAAGTCTATGAAGATTTTTTTATTGGCATTTATGCATATTGTCAAACTGTTTTATCCAAAGGAATATGTTAAATATGCTCCTTTCATAACAATCTGACAAGTACATATTCTTGCGATTTAAATGGGAAAATAGTGCTTGAATGTTGTCTTAATATTCAGTTTTCTGATTATTAGCAAGTCCCTTTCTTTACTGTTTCTAATTTTAATTATGTGAATTAATCTATGTCCTTTGTCTTTAGTTTTTTTTTCTTAACACAAATATGAGCCTTGGTTATCCTTGAGGCAAAAATTTTAAAAAATCAATCTGGGGATTTTTGCTTATCTAAAACCTATTATGTCAAAAATAATTGATTCAGAAAATATTGCATCAAAGACACAACTAAGGTTATGTTCTTCCCTACCTGCTTTCCTTTATGCTTCCTTCCCACTAGTCACTTGGTTCATTCCCTCTCCTTTCTGGGGGTCAGATTCTCTTTCTCTTTACTGATGTGCCTTCCTGGACCTGTTCTCTCAAGCTGCCATATGGTCAGCAACGTTTGATCCTTCCTTCTGCGCCACCGTATATCCATTTGTTCTCATGTTGTGTAAGGCAGTGTTTCCAAGTCAGGGTACAGGGTGGAATACGCTTGGGGGAATACATGATCATTTTAAATGGCATGTAGACAAACTATTTTAAGACTTATTTTTTAGTTTTCATTTTAATGGGTATTAATATGCAACTTCTACTTATATTTAGTTACATTGATTTTATACTTATGTGAGGAATAGGCCAACTGATAGGTAATGATATATAAAAGTCTGTCTTTTTTTTTAAGGGTGACTTTCTGTTTCTGTCACATGTAAAAGAGGTCAGGAGTAGATGAGGAACACTGGGAAGTTGTCCAAAGCAGTCAAGGACTCGGGCTCCTTTTGTCCTGCTTCTCTGCTCTTCTCAGAATGTGGTTTCGGCCCCACCATGCAGGCTGGTGTCTTGGGTGCCACCGTATTTATGTTCGCAGAGAAGGGAGAGGATTGGAAAGCCATTAACTGAGTGAGGGAACATGTTTCAGGAAGAAGACATGTTGAATTTGAGGTTGACATAGAGACAGCAATTAGAAATGTCAAGTAAGAGTCTGGAACTCTGAAGAAATGTCTAGACTGGAGACATACATGTTTGGATATCCTTATACAGGCTAGTTAAGGCCACTTGTGTGGATGAGAATGTTTAGACATTTAGTTCATAGATAAGAGGCATGAGTAGTTCCAAGCCTTAGGGAACACGTATATTAAATGGCGTCCCTTATGGGCCTGGGGCAGTGGTCGGCAAACTCATTAGTCAACAGAGCCAAATATCAACAGTACAACGATTGAAATTTCTTTTGAGAGCCAAATTTTTTAAACTTAAACTATATAGGTAGGTACATTGTTATTAACTTAATTAGGGTACTCCTAAGCTGGCCTTTGCTAAAAACGTCCTCAATCTGATTGAGGTACGTTCGCTGAGGTCGACCCCTTCCTACTCTCCCATCCACACTCGTCTTGTATACTTGTTTCGTCTATCTCCTTTCTGAAAACTGACTTCTGCGCATGTGCCACGAAGTTTCAATCGCACTGTACGTGCGCGCCCGCACATGGAAGAGCCACACTCAAGGGGCCGAAGAGCCACATGTGGCTCCGAGCTGCGGTTTGCCGACCACTGGCCTGGGGGGTAGAGAAGGAGAACCAGGACAATAGTTCTCACAGTGTGTGGTTTGATAAGATGCAACAAGTGCCTCATAACTTCATGATTATTATCTGACAAGTTTTATGTTTTTAAAATTTATAATAGATTTTTGTAAGCTAGACATTACCTCATTGTCTCATCGAAAGCCCTGCTATTATTCATAGCCTATTAAAATGAATAGATTGTGGAGTGATGGTCCACAATTATTGTTGTTATTATTATTATGCACTTTGATTTGAGGATCAAATTAAATACAGAATGTCTCTCTTTTCCCAAAACTAACTTATTATTTTAAGCCCTGCCTCCTATTAGTTATCTCTTTACCTGCTTTGTCGTGTGTTTTTTGTTTGTTTATTTGTTTGTTTGTTTTTTCTGTGACTTTCTACGCCTTGGGTATCCTGATAAACTTCAGAGAAGTGGGATCAATATCACTACCTTAAACTTGGCAAAGGCTTGGGAGAGATACCTCTTTCTAGATCTCCAACATAGTCATAATCCAACTTTAAACACACGTCTGAACCTACAACTTTAATCTAAGACAAAGGAAACCTATTTTAAAAGGTCTTTCCAGCCAGCTTTTGCCTGTATCCCACATTTACCAGTGGGTTACACAGAGAAATATAATAGTAAGAGAACTTCCAGGGGCAGTGGTCTTGGACAAGCCAATGAACCTCCATGTCCGGCACAGACTGGGAAAAATTATGCACTATGGCTTGACAAACCTAACATACTGTACTTTAGTACCCACACCTGACCCTAGCTTTACTCTCTTAAAGCACCTTTAATTACTCCTTTACTCTCTTAACGCACCTTTAATTACCCCTTTACTTTCTTAAAGCACCGCTAATTACCCCTTTCTTGGTAATTGTATAAGCCTCTAAGTCAGTGGTTCTCAACCTTGGCTTGGTAATTGTATAAACCTCTAAGTCAGTGGTTCTCAACCTTGGCTGCACATTAGAATCACCTCCGGAAATTCTGTTTCTTTGTTATGGGGTGGGGCCATAACATTAGTAACAAAGAAACAGAATTTCCAGAGGATGAGGCCCAGAAATCAGGATTTTAAAAAGATTCCCAGGTGATTCTAATGTGCAGCCAAGGTTGAGAACCACTGCTCTAAGTTAATACATTCAATTTGGGGCATGATCTCTCTATTAGTGACTTCCAGCTAAGCAGACTTGCTTGTTGGAATCAGTGAGCATTTCCCCGCGGCTCTCTCCTTTCCCCTTCTAATTAAGATGTGAATTCACGTTTCCAGAATCCCAGAGAGGTTTTCTTGCAAGCCTAAAGGCTCACAGATCACTAAAGAGAAGGCTCTGGAGAGGGTATTTAGAATCCTATAGTTCTCATTCCTCATTCCCCAGAGAAGCTCAAAACAATAGCTTACGTTTATTGACTGCTGAATATGTAGTGCCCGGCACCATTCCAGGCAATTAGCACTTAACAGTCATTTACTTCTCGATTGTCCAGGTGCTGTCATCATCATCTCTATTTTACAAACAGGGAACTGTTATCATCATCTCTATTTTACAAACAGGGAACTGAGGCTAAATCACTCGCCCCAAGTGTGGAGCCAGGCAACCAATGATGGGATGCTAGTCTGGGGGAAGCTTTCTTTTCTTCCCTGCACCCCGCGATTCTGAATTTCACAAGGTATCGGGATGCCTCTTAGCGGGATGTGGATAGCTTCTTCAGAGGCCCCGCAGCTGGCTGCGCCCCCTGGAGAGTGACGTGTGGCCTGGAGGGGAGCAGGAGGCGCTGGCGGGTGAGCGGGCAGAGCCCTGAGAGTGCGGACGCCCAGCCCTCAGGCAGACGCCTCCACCGGGCTGAGCTGCCGGGTGGCAGGTGGCTGGAGCCGGGCAGGGGCAGAACCTGTTGCTGCTCCTGGTCCCGAGGTCCCCTGGTTCCGAGGTCCCCTGGCTCTGCGGCGTGCAGGTAAGGGCGCTGGTCTCGGGCTTGAATGATTCCTGATAGCTATTGGGGACTTACTATGGATTTTGCGATTTCACTCTGCGGACCTTTCCCCAAGCCCTTCCTAGTTCCTCGGGCCCCCTGTGCGGACTCATATTGCAGGAGGGAGTCGCTTTATTGTCAGCAACCAGCCTGATGATTGGGGGCGGAGGGGCTTCCCTGGCCGGGCTCCGTGGACCATGTGTGGACGCCGGCTCCCAGGCTCACATAGCTGGATCAGGGCAGGGGACCAGGGGCGCTCACTTGAGCATAAAGTTCTCCGAATGCTCTCTCTGGTGCTGTAGGGTTGTAACTTTGTTGAATCTCCTTGGAGAGCGCGCTTGATACTAGCAAGAGTTTTCTAAACTGGTCTCTTCATCCGCGATTATCTCGAGCTTTGTGTATCTGTGCGCATGTGAGGCGGCCTCCTGTGCGTTTCCACTGGCCAGGAGGCTAACAGGCAGTTTCGCACCCCATTCCCGGACGCCGAAGGCACTTAGAGATTTCAGCTCTTTCTGCAGGTGAGAGAGGGTTTCCGGACAAAGCCAGTTCCACCTCTCTTCTGCCAAACCGCCAAGCACTTCCAGTAACACCGCAGCCCACAGTCAAAGTTAGGGTCTGGTGCAGATCAGGGAAAGTACCTGCTCTGCGCTGTGGGTTTTCTTTCTTTCTTTGTTTTAAAACTAAAAAAAAAAAAAAAAAAAAAAAAAAAAAACAACAACAAAAAAAAAAAACCCACCACCACCAAAATACATTAATTTGTACCCCATTTCCCCTCAGCCAGATAGATATCTCAAAGATTTATTTATTTTAAAGAATCTTAAATATAAAACGACTAAATTTCTCTTTCCATTATACATCCAAATCATTTCCAGTTGACAGCCAGTGACAGGTAGGATGAGTAAATCGTGGTTTGAAAGCTGAAATGTTGTTGTTTTCAGCTGGAATCCTAATTAAACCAAAAATAGCTTGTGAAATTATCTTAATGGAGATATTTTAAATAATTGTTGAATTTGCAAAATCGATATGAAATGCTCGAAGAACCATTGTCATGAGCAGAAATTTGAGTGGCAAGTGTAGGCAGTTTTCAATCAGTCTTTCATATGGCAGAAGCTGCTATAGCTTAGCCATTTAAGAAAACAGCTTCCCTATACAGACCGCACTATCTTTAAAGGTACATATTAATATGAAAGGGTAGATATTGTAGTACTCAAAGATGTGCTTCCATTATTCCTTGACAATGACTCATACATTACTAATATATCATTGTCATATGCTTTGTATTAACATGTGAGTTTTCCTAAGATACATATAATGCAAGGTCTTTCTACCAGCCATTTTTATTAATGTCTATAGGCATCTTTAGGAGAGTTTGAATTTCAAACTTATTTTTTTTCTTCATTTATCTCTCTTATCTATTTTATCAGGCAATTTTATTCTTCAGCATTTTGTGACTACATTATAAAGTATTTAAGAATATATGTTCAAATTTTTTTTATTTTTATAATTCTTTTACCTCATGGCTCCTGTTGCAAATCACTCTGTTCTTCAATATTTTCTTTTATAAATGTTAAAGGCTGTGGAATGTATAGGTATAAATTCACTATTACCCAGTGAATTATTAGCTCTTGGAAAATTAGTTCATTTATTTTTCTTGGCTTTTGTGTGATTTGTGATTTTTTTATGTGAATTTCATGCAAATACCTCTGATAACTAATCATGAATATTTTCACTCTATTGCACTAAAATAGATTTCCAGTTACAATAGGGACAATAAGGAAACTTTGTTCCTCAAAGCTTCATATATTTAAAAATGTCATTTCATAAAATAGTGTCCCCATTATTGTGAAGAGAGGATTGATTTGAGGTGAGAATTTTAAACTGTCATACATATTAAAAGAGAGATATCACATCACACTTCTTAAAATATATCTATATAGTCTTTTAATAATCTTACCAAATTATTCTCTTAAACACATGAATTTGATGCTTGCCATTAGCTGATGTTGACAGCTGGATTTTCCTTTCTTTCTGTTTCCCTTTGGTTTTCACTTCTAGCTCTGTGGGATAGACTAGCTCTTACCAGTAAATGAATTGTCCCATTGCCTTGAAGCTGAATATTAAGGGTCCAGAGAGTCCCTCACTGTATTGAACCTAAGGCAGAAGTAGATAAAGCACCCCAGCAATGAATGACAATGGTCACCGCAAGAGACAGCTCCTCCTAAAGGGTATCATGTCCTTCATGTGCCTCACGAGATTTTGAGATACAAAACTTCTAAAAGCGAAGAGATCAGATTTTCTTCCCAGCCAGGCTTCTAACTGACTCTGTGCCTGCAGCAAATCATTTAATTCCACAGAGTCTAAGATTTCTCACACATAAAAAGATGGGTTTTAAAATGCTTTCTAAAATCTTTTCACTGCAGTTTCCCTGTTCATCTGGTAAAAGGATCCAGACTGTGAGAAGGCTGACGTGCCATTGTTTTGCCACTTGAGAGCAGCTTTCCTAGGTGAGGCCCAGGCAATTTGGACATCAATGTCCGCTGTGTGAAATGGGCAGTTAGAGTGGATGATATGTGTGGCTGTGCTGGATGCAGCATCTGGCACGTAGGGGATGCACAGTGATGGTTTCTAAGGCACCATCTCTGACAAATCCGAAGGTTGTTCTGGCTCTGGCAGGGGAGGAGCCGAGAGCAGAGAAGTCCCCCTGCGGGCTCAGGTGGCCTTTAGCAGTATAGCTGGTGTAGTGTGCTTCAGGGGTCAGGGGATGGGAGCGTCAGAGCCTCAGGCATGTGATGAATGCCTCCTTGATATCTCCCCAACTCCCCCCTCCCACACACCCATACACACACACAAGTCAAAATGAGTCAGGACACCATCCAAGTTAAATTTATCTCATTGCCACACAAGACTGAAAAGACATGTCCTCTTCCAGTTCCCTTGTCAAACCAGGTTCAACTCTTAGAGCGAAGGACACCAGACATACCACATAAGGAGAGCAGCAGCACAACCCCAATCACACCAACCCAGTAATTTAAAGAAAAGAAAGAAAACACCGCACAACAAATAATCCAGAAATGCCAAGAAATTGGCCCTCCCTTAACTTTGTTGCCACTGAAAAGTGAATATGTCCAACTATTACCAAAATATGTTTCTCACTTTATTTTTGGCTGTGGAGAGGGTTCCATTGAGGTGCCTGCACTGTGGCCATTGCAGACTAAAGCATCTTCTACCAGGACCAATACCCCTTTTTCTAGTCCTTCACAGAAATCTCAGTTGACTTGCCCTAACCGGTTTGGCTCAGTGGATAGAGCGTTGGCCTGCAGACTGAAAGGTCCCAGGTTCGATTCCAGTCAAGGGCATGTACCCTGGTTGCGGGCACATCCCCAGTGGGGAGTGTGCAGGAGACAGCTGATTGAGAGTCTCTCTCATCGATGTTTCTAACTCTCTGTCCCTCTCCCCTCCTCTCTGTAAAAAAATCAATAAAATATATTTTTTAAAAAAAGAAATCTCAGTTGACTTATATTTTCAAAACTCCCGAGGGTCCAGCAAACACATTAGAATATTAGAGCTCTGGTTTGCCTTCCCACAACATTAAGAAAACAATAGTACCCCAAAGCCAAGTGAGATAATAATAGCTCACCTTTAGTGAGCTGTCACTTCATATACATTATCTCACTTAATCCTCATGATTTTAGAAATAGAGTATAACCGTAATCCCTGTTTTGTTGATAAGGAAACTGAGGCTTGAAATAATTTGCCCAGAGTAAACATATTTACTAGGGTTGAGGAATCAGGATAATGAACACGTGTAGGCTTTAAGTCCACAAACTTAAATTCTATGCTGCAGGGCTCCCAGGGTGAGACTAACAGTCAAGGTACCAATTTCTGCACATGCCAAGCCTTTTAAGCACAAGCTGTGTATCTAGGAAGAAATAACTATTACAGTCTTGACAAAGGTTCTTATAAGCAGACGTAGAAAGCACCAGTCACTTGGGAAGCTTTTCCAAGCATCCACACCTGAGCCCCAGCACTGCAGACCAGCACTGGACTCAGGTCTGGGCATATGTATATTCATGTGAAGATAATCCTCATGATTCTCATAGTGAAAACACTTGGTTTGGTCCCAACTCACATTGCTATTCGAAGTCAGGAAAAAAAAAAGTAAGTTTTGTCTAGGAGAGGGGAAATTCAGAGAAACAGAACAAGAGGAAAACATTTCTTAAAGTCATCCTCACCAGATCACCTGTTAAAACAGACGGTTGTCTGTATTCGAGTTTACTGCCTGTGAACATAAAACTCAGTAAGGAAAAAGTCAATTCAAGATCTTGCTCATGACCTTATGATTCTCATATGAGGGCGTGAGTGCGGGGGTGGTGCAGGCAGGGATCTGTCACTTAGATAAACTGCTTCCTCTTTCAGAGAAGGTCTTACCCTTGTCTCCTTGCAAAATGTAGACATGGAAAGAGGATTTCTCTGACCTTCCCTCCTTGATATAGGGATCTACCACATTCAAAGTCTTTAAAATATCTATTTAAATTTTCTAAATTTTCCTTTCCTTTTTACCTGTTCCTTTATTGCTGGCACGCTGGTGCTAATAGTAAATGTGGGCTCTCTCCAGGAATACAGCTTCCAGTCCTTCTTGTCAGCGGGGCGTATGACATTTGTACAAGCATCCTCTCTGCCCAGTTTACAGCCCTGCGTTTCCCTTCGCCCCGCCTCACAGCCTCCTGGGCTCTCTCTGGAATTCCCCATTTTCACCAAGTTTGCAAGGGTCATTTTGTCCTTGGGGAGGGATTTATATCATTTCTATTAAATGCTACTTTAGGCTTGAAGCTTTTGGCTAGAATCCTGCCTCTTTGAGGAGGTTCCCTTTGTTACTACTTAATTCAGCTGGAAAAGCTACCTCACGTGATTTCTGACCTACTGTATGGTTCATGCTTCTTCCAAAACTAGGGGCCCTGGGGGCTCACTGAAGACCACCCGAGCTTGCCCAAGTACCCTGAGCTTGCTTTTTTAAATATATATATTTGATTATCCAGGTTTTAGTAACTTCTATTTGTTTTCCAACAGAAGTAGAGCCTTGAGAGTTCCCCAGTCTGCCAAGTTTCACATTCGCTCTGACTTCCTGCTCAGCTCTTATCCCTTCTGTCCTCGTTGGGGACCCTCCAGCCCAGAACACACCACACTCAGCCCGACTTACAGCTTCTGCACTTGCCATTCTTTTCTCCCTGCTTGGGATGCTAGTCTCAGAGCTGCACAAAGAGAAATGCTTTTTTGCCTTTCCAGTCTCAGGTCTGGGGTGCCTCCTGTGCCACTTGTCACTGTGCCTGGCCCCCTTGCTCCTTGTACTTCATCCACGTTATGTGTTTACTTGTTTTTGATCTTCCTCTCCAGAAGGAGAATCTAAGCTCTGTGTGATACCCTATGACTTCATATTTACTATTTACTGCTGCCCCAGTGCCTAGGCAGTCTGGCACATAGTGGACACCCAGCAAATATTTGCTTGGTGAAAATTTTCTTTCCATGCCCACATCACATTCTCCTGCATCTTTTACAGGTCCAGCTAAAGCTTAAGGATTAGGCTCCTCCCCTTCTTCCTTTCTGCTATTTTTTTCTCCTTTCCACTGCTCTTACCTTAATGAAAAGAGCAACCTGTATATATTTTTTCCCTTTTATTTGGGAAAAAAAATTTAAAGTTATTTCTTTATCATTGGCTACACCATTTTAATATACTAGTACATTCAGGTCCCATGGTATCTGTGTATGTTGATGTTGATTTTTAAGAATAATGGGGGTCTCAGCACTAGGAAAGACTAAAATATAAAATGGCACAACATTTACATTTTGGTCAAGTTAAACCCACCCATTCTGTTAGTTTCATTGGCGTGAGAATTTTTCATCTTTAAAAATATTTTCTTTAAAATCATATAATTATATAAATGCCCTAAGCAAAATTTTAAATATTAGTGTAATCTCCCATGATAAGGAACAATAAACAATCCCTACTTCATAAACATTCAGTTTTTTCCTGAAAATTTTATTCAGTTTTATCAAAAAACAAAGCTATAATAAAAACAGTTTATAAATTCTTTTATTATAAGTACAAGGGGTAAAAATATTTCTTAAGAATAGATAAAAGAAAATATATAGATTTACTTATAACTGCAATGGGGATAGCCTCCCGTGTGAGCAAGTTATATTTTACATGACGTGTTTGGTGTGAAGAGACATAAATAGTGAGACTTTCTTTACAATACTTTGGTAATATGGCCAAAATGTGGAAAAATTTGTTTAATCTCTTTTCCCAATATTTTTTCCACCAGCAACCAGTAATCATGAGTTTTGCTGGCATTATAATGAAGTTTTAGAGTTAGAAAGAACATTAATTTTTATTTTTCTCCCTATGTTTATAGATTACCAAACTAAAATGTACAAATATTAAATCATATAGCTTAGGAAGAGCCAAGATGAGGAGTCAATTTTTTTGTCCTGCAGTTTGATCTATTTTCTGCTTTAGACTTCTGCCATTCACCATAGTTCATATCTTTTAAAGAGGTTGTAAAGGAAAAAATACATGAAAGTCATAGTTCTCATTTCCCTGAAAATTAAATCATATGGGTAGTTTAACGAATCCTCTGACCTGTTCTCGTGTAACATGTTATTAAAATTGAAAGCACTTATCTACTATGCTCACATAATTGTAAAACCTACCCTCTAACCTTGGTTTTAGTGCTCCATTGCACAGCATAATTGGATTGTTTTCTATGCACGCGAAAAACAGATAACACTTCAAAAACAGAACCATTAGAATTTAGAACATGTCCTCTTAAAATCACTATTTGGAAAGAGGAGCCAAAATACATTTATTAAATAGAGTACTGTTATAACACTCACTTTCAAAGCTGGGTTTCTTCTTTGGTTGCTGGCTGTTAGACCTAGAGAGGAGTTTCAAGTTGTTGTCCAGATAAAGAATATACATGTGTTCTAATGTATTCAGTATGAACAGATTTTTAATTTAGCTGTCAAGGTATCGTACAATATAATTTTTAGAGGGTGGTTATTTTAGTAAAAATGGGTAAAGAGGCCTAGGAAATGATCTTTTAGCTACCACTGTAGAAATCAGACTGTTGTTGATTTGCAGAATGCGGTGTTTATTTTAATTAGCTGGGAAGTGTTTGGTGGGAGAATTTTTAAAATCTGCTGCAATTGTAGCCTTGGATATACTAGGCTTTGATGACTAAGAGCTTCACCTTACAAAGCTGTGATCCACAAGCAAATGTTCTTTTAGGCATTATATTCATACTAGAGGCCCGATGCTTGAAATTCGTGCAAGGGACTCGGCCCTCGCAGCCCCAGTTTCGTCCAGAAGGTCGTCCGGAATGTCCTTTGGCTGTCCGGTCTAATTAGCGTATTATGCTTTTATTATTATAGATTTATATGGACAATTCCAAATATCAGTTATTAGATATTGCAGATTGTACATCAGACAGAGACAGAATGCCAGCGTTTCAGGTCAAGTAGATTCAAGCTCAGTTTTAATAAATTATAGTCAAACATTCCTTAATGGGGTTTATCTACATGTAAATAAAATACCAAGTAATTGGGGAAAATATCTTCCACATTTTTAGCCCATTTTCAATGAAAATAATTATTTTATAGATATATAATTATAGTTTCCCAACATTTTGACTGTCTTAGTTGGAAAATTACTTATCATAGTGAGTTTTCTTTGACCATGTATAGAAGACATTTTTATACACGTAGAAAAAAAAACCTAACTGTTAACAGTAAATATAAGAAGAAAAATGTTACCAGTAAAGGCTGACTGAGTGTGAATACAGTAGCTGCAGAACAGACCATTTGATGTTATTAGGTTAGTGATAAATCTCATGACCACAAGGCAGGTTATAAGAGAAGGGATATAAAAGTGCACTGAAATGGGGATGGAAAGGGACTTTGCTTGGGGCGATGGGTGCACGATGCTGTGTGAGATGATGTTTTATTGAGTAGCACACTTGAAACCTGTATGGCTTTGCCAACCAATGTCACTCCAATAAATTCAATTAAAAAATAATAATAAATGAAAAAGCACTATTTCTATTAACATGCAACAGTCATTTATACTGGAGTAATCTAAGATGTCATATAACAAGTTCTTTTTTTCTTCCCTCACCCATGCCATCTAGTATATTATTGTTGCACACAAGACTAAAGTTTAACCCTAGGTTAAGCATTCTTCCCTTTAGGAAGGCTGCTTTATTTTGATTATTTATTTATTTATTTTTATTTTATTATTTTAGAGAGAGAGGAAGAGAGAAAGATCAATTTGTTGTTCCACTTATTTATGCATTCTTTGGTTGACTCTTATATGTGCCCTGACTGGAGATCAAACCCACAACCTTGGCATATTGAGATGACACTCTAACCAACTGAGCTACCAGACCGGAGTAAGGCTGCTTTATTTTTTATTATGATTTTTTAAATTTCATTTTATTTTTTTCATCACCTTTTAGCCCCTCTATGCACTCTCCCAACTCCCCCTCTACCCCTACCACAATCCCCACACTACTGTCTGTATCCATGAGTTCCCTCTCTTTGTTGCTCAATCCCTCTACACATCCCCAATACAACCTCTTCCCACCACCAGTGCTGCCTGCCTTCTCTCTATGAGTCTGTATCTATTTTTCTTGGTAGTTCAGTTTGTTCATTAAATTCCACATATGAGTGACAATATCCATGGCAGTGGAGTTAAGGGTTCTGTGTTTAAGTTTGAATCTCCAAACTCTACAGTTCAACAAAAACAAATAATGTCACATAATATAACATATTTCCATGTTTCTTATCTTGTTATTTTATGGCAGTAAGAGTTGTCATAAACAGCTGGTATCCTGGTATAATCTGACTAAGGTTTTCCACACGTATTTTTTGTTTTTGATAGAATGAGGTTGCCAGATTAAATTTGGGAAATTGTTGTATGGAACTTTTGGGTAAGGAAAACTGAACTCAGATAATATAAGACTGAGAGAACTAAGAAGATGATGGCAATATGTGACAATGTGATGTTATTACTGGTTGCTTGTACTATAAGGCACAAAGGTCCTGAGACAGAGACAGGCTACTTTAGAAGCTCAATGTCGGTTTTTTCTGTTTGTTGTTGTAACCCTCCCACATTCTAGAGCAGTAGGTCAGTTGTAAAGTCACAAAGCTAATCCATTTGTTTAAAATTCTTTTTAAATTCTATTTCTTCTTCCCACTGCTATTAACACTATATAGGTAAGGACAAAGTTAAGTGGCTTTACAATAATATTTATACATAGATTAGAGGCCCAGTGCACGAGATTCGTGCACTCAGGGGGCGTCCCTCAGCCTGGTCTGTGTCCTCTCACAGTCCGGGAGCCCTTGGAGGATGTCCAACTGAAGGCGGGGAGTGGACCTAAGCTGTCAGTTGGACATCCTTAGCACTGCTGCGGAGGCGGGAGAGGCTCCCACCACTGCCGTGAGCCATGAGTCCGTCTTCTGGCTGAGCAGTGCTCTACATAGAGCGTCTGCCCCGGGTGGTCAGTGCGTGTCATAGATAGGTAGGTAGGTGATTGATAGATAGATAGATAGATAGATAGATAGATAGATAGATAGAATCAGCAATTCTGTCTCAGGCTAAGCACAGTAGCAAGTTAGTAACTGATTTGAAATGGAATATTTTCATTTCTATAAGAGGCTATAGATTTGCTGTAAAACCCTTCAGATTGGTTCTATTTTTCTCACCCTTCAGTTGCCAGAATTTTCATTCATTACCAGTCTGTCACAATCTTTTAAGCACAATTGAATCCTATAATCTTAAGGCAGAAGTGGCAGCATAATTCACACCACAGTCTGAATCTGCTGCAAAATCTTCTCTTGCTCTGGGCTCCACTATGATTTAGGAAGCATAGGGGTGATTTAGCAAATACATCAGTAATCCACTAGTAAATATTGTTTATGGCGGCCAGAAGCCCATCAGGTGCTGTGCTTCTTTGTTATAGAGAGGTACAAGTTGCAACTGGTCTCACTCTGCAGGAAATAGCTACTCATGCCTTAGACCACGACTCCCCTGGAAACTTTATTAAGGTGGCAGATGCCTGAATTTTTATAGGGAGTATCTTCTACCCTCTGGTATTCATGTGTCTTATCAAGGTATCTACTGTGTTAACTATTTTCTGCTTAACAGGTCTGATTAATACAATTTCATCATTTTAATACACAAGTAGCAGGAATGTGAGCAAGGTCCCCGCAGGATAGCTCATGAAATCAAGCTGGAGAACTGACATAGTTTGACATAGCCCTTAGGTAAAGGAAGGAAGATATACTACAGTCTGCCAAGTAAAAGCAAACTAGTTCCTACAGTCTTTGACAGTTCACACAGGGAAAGATATTTTTCAGACAGAGCTGCATACCAGGATGCAGGGCCTCTGCTGATTTCTTCCTGCAAAAGCAGCACTGCTAGAAGGGTGAGTAAATAGAATCAACACCTGATCTAAATTTACAATAAGACCTGTCATTCTCCACGGCCTTTGTTTTCTCCCACTTTAAAGATGTTTTATTTATTTTTAGAAGCTTTATTGGTTTATGTATAATTGTTACATATAAATTAGAGGCCTGGTGCACAAATTCAGGCGCCAATGGGGCCCCTCAGTCTGGCCTGTGGGATTGGGCTGAAACTAGCTCTCCAACATCCCCCAAGGGGTCCCGGATTTCGAGAGGCAGCAGGCCAGGCCGAGGGACCCCACTGATGCACGATGAGGGCCGGGGAGGGATGCAGGAGGTTGGCCAGCTGGGGAGGGATTGCAAGAGGGCTCCAGGGCATGTCCAGTCCATGTCGCTCAGTCCTGATTGGCCAGACCCCAGAAGCAAGCTAACCTACCAGTTGAAGTGTCTGCCCCTGGTGGTCAGTGCATGTCATAGTGAGGAGTTGAGCAGCTTTAGCATATCATTAGCATATTATACTTTGATTGGTTGAACGGCCGACAAGTCACTTAGCATATTAGGCTTTTATTGTATAGGATAATTGCACATATCCAGTGTGTACAATCTGATAAGTTGGGACATATGCAAACACCCATGATATCATCACCACACTCAAGGTAATAGACACATTCAATACCTCCTAAAGTTTCCACTGTGTCTTTTTGTTTTTGTTTGTGGTAAAAACATTAATATGCGATCCACCCTCTCAACAAATTTTGAAGTGCACAATGCTATAATATTGACTATAGACCCTATGTTGTACAGTCATGCACAGCATAACGATGTTTCGGTCATCAATGGACCACACATACAATGGTGGTCTCATAAAATCATAATGAAGCTGGAAAATGATGTCATATCCATCTTAACATCTTAGCTCAAGGCATTACTGTGTTTGTGCAGGACTCATCCTAATGGGTAGACATGGCTGGGCAGATGAGCTTGCCACAGACATCTCTTCTTTCTAAGCCAATGTTACAACTGGCCGGTGGGGAGTGGGAGATAACTGTCAGGGAAGCCAGTTCAGTAACAGTGTGTTTATTAGCATACCAACCCATGCTTTCAGGGTATGCCCATTCTGTAGAACAGGCTTTCAATAGCAGAAAGGCATTTAATTCAGGGAATTATGCTCACAAAAGCACTGGATGTGCTGAAGGATCAATGATCAGGGAAAGACGCTGCTGTGTCTCATGTTCTCTATCAGGCTTTAGAAAATCGGGAAGACGTGGAACCAGGATCCTATAAATCGGGAAGACATGGAACCAGGATTCTATGGGACTGCAGCACTGAAACCCATGATTTAGGCAGTACCTGGAGGGACTGAGTGAAAGACGTACACCTGCTGAGGCCCACATAGCTGTCACTGTTGGAGGAGCAAAATATGGTTCTGCCTCTCCTCCACTTTCCAAATCCCACTCTCACTGCTGGATTTAAACTAGAGCTCAAGGTGTTTCTTATGATACAGGGAGACTGTAGAAGAGGGGGGACTAGTGCTAATCTGTCAGCAGGCAAACTGACAGTGTTAAGAGTAGGACCCAGACTACCTGGGTTCTGCCACCTGCTGGTTGTGTAACCTTTGACAGGCCACCTACCTTCTCTGTGCCTCAGCTGTGCCAGCTAGGAAAAGTAGATAATCTCCTTGCATTGAAGAAACTTTGAGAGTTAATGCTCATGGACTATGTATGACAATAACAATGCATTACATATGGTAAGGATCAATGCAATAAGGAATTATTATTAAAACTAGAGGCCCCAGTGCATGAAATTTGTGCACAGGTAGGGTCCCTAGGCCTGGTTGGTAATCAGGGCTGATTGGGGCCCTCCTTCCAGCTGCTGGCCAGTGTGTTCTGCACTGTCCCCTGGTGGTCAGTGCATGTCATAGTGAGCGATCAAACTCCCGGTCCCCTGTTGAACTCCAGAGGGGACACTTTGCATATTAGCCTTTTATATATATAGATATGTAAACGTAGCATATAGTTTGTCCAAAATCCAAACAAAATAACTCAGCATTGAATAAACTATTTGGAACTGTTTGGTACCTGGTCTCATGGTCACCCTACCAGATCTCCAGAGATTTTTTTTTTCTTCCTTTTTTTTTTGAAAATTTGGGTGTTACTTTCCATATGACTCATAATAATTTAACGTCTTCAGGTATACTTTATGTTTAAGGCTACATATTCTAGCAGCTAGTTTAGGTCTAATCAACATTACTTTTAGGTAAGGGAGGCACTACTATCTGAAGATGAACACAGCACTAGCCCACAACTTGGGACTCTTGCTCCCTTGCATGCCACTGCAGAGAGATGCTCACAGCCTCATCTGCCTGCTAAATATGAAGAGGGACATGAGTAGGCAAATGATAGAGGGCAGTATTGATGCATCTAAGGTGTCTGTGGCCAGAAAGAGAAATTTGAAAGTAAACAACCAGCACAGGGGGTTCAGAGAAACACACAATTACTGTACATGATAGAGGCAATTTGCACAATCATATTGTTAAGGACATTAAAAAGGATTTAGAGTATAAAAGGAAATTATTTGGTAATCAAATAATTCTGTAAGCAAGTAGAGTTAAACTACAGTTTCTACCTGAACTGAATCAGTGACTAGGAACATCATATTAAAGAAATAGTTCTCTAGGAAAAAAAAATCAAAGACAAAATAGAATGAAATGTAAATAACAAAAGATACCTAACATGCAAATAATATAAATTCTAGAAGGGGAAAAAAGAATGAAGGAATAACAAGCAATTATTAAACAAATTAGAGAGAAATAGGTTATTGTCTGAAGAAATATATATGAATATGTATATATTATAATACCTCCAATATTAATGTTTTTTAAAGAAACTCCTGGTCATGTGTTAGTATAATTATTGAATTTGGAAGAAAAACTAACTTCTTATCCTATTATAATATAAATAACAAAAATTGATCCAGGATGATATACATTTTCCTCTAATGTACTGTATTCCAGTCAACGTGGTCTATTTGCTGCTCACAGAACACATTGCACCACCATTCACAGTCTCCCTTCTGCTGGGAGTAGTCTTCTCCCAGAAATAGATGGACAAGCAGTTTGTATTGGAGGACAAAAGGGAGTACAATAATAATTACACCAAGGCAGCACCAGGATTCTGGGGCCATCCCAGGCAAACCTGGTCTCATAGTCACCCTACCAGATCTCCAGAAGATTCGCCATTGTATGACCTTCAGGACTCTGCTCAAATGTCAGTTCCCAGCTTCCCTGATCACCCTACTAGTAACCACCCCACCCCTGCAATTCCTGTCCCCCCTTATCCTAACTTAATATTTCACCTTTCCTACACACTTACTTGTTTATTATCTCTCCCCACCTCCGAGAGCAGGGCCTTTTTTCTTTGGTTACTGCTGTATCCCAAGAGCCTAGAACAGTGGCCCATGGCAGGGATTCTCTTTCCAGGTGACTTTCCATGAGGGGAATACCAAACATATATGCCTTCCATGATTTTAGCCCTTGAATAGATGAAGTTCTTTTAAACAGAGTTAGGTTAACGACTAGTATCCCTGAAAGTCTATTCGTTAGCCAGTCTTCAACACTGAAACTGGAAGTGCTACAGAGCTTGACAGACACCCACTTGAAACCTTCACTCGAAGGAGCTCACTCCTCAATAAAAGCTTTAAGAGCAGCCATTAAATCTCTTAGCACAGATGTGTCCTCAGTTTTAAGAGACTTTCCACAGGGCTTTCATTTCCACTTGGTCCCACTTGCCTATTTTGCTATGGCAGTGCTTTCACACATCTTAGCTCTTGGGCAGTATTAACTGAAGTTTTCTTACAAAAACTAGATTTGCCTCAGGAGATATTTTACTCAGAAAAAGTGAGTGTAAATTGGCTTTGGTTTTCAGTCTCCACATAGACATTTTAAAGGTCATTTATTTTGTGTGTATGTGTTGGGGTGGTATGGTGGTGACATTTCCTCTTTTCTTTAGTAGAACCATCCTTTTATTAAAAAGTACATAAATAGTAGGAAAAGAATGGTATCCAATCTCTTATCATCTTTAATTGATGTTATCGCTTAATGTTTGCTCTGTAAGAGATGCCATGGTTATCAGGCATAAATTATGATGCTTTAGTTTTGAAGAGTTCTTCAGAATTTGGCTGCCTTATCCATTATTAAATATAATTTGAAAAATCATGTTCTTATTTTTTAATTGCAGCAGCTGATTTGTAATAAAAGTTGACTATACTGACTAACCAGCCACATTTTTATTTTAAAGTGAAGATTTACATGCATAGTACTAGTAAAATTTTCAAAAGTCTAACATCTAAATAGTAGTATTTGAAAGTTTACTTTTTCTTTTTTTTACTAAGAACTAAAGAACAAAGTTGGCTCAGGCCAAATCCTTTTACTTTC
>NW_005871184.1:2465070-2481226 GCF_000147115.1 Myotis lucifugus | reverse complement strand
CCACCTTGCCCCAGAGTTAAAACGACGCCTCCATCTGCCCAGAGTAAGGGCTATGTCCTCCATCTTACCTTGGCCACGTGCTTGGAAGGAGCTTCTTCCCGGAAGTCTAAGACTCTGCTAGCCACACCCAGGAACAAGACATCGACTTGCACCTGGCCAATCGGCAGAGCACAGTCCTTTCTCCTCCCCTTACTCCAACCCCCCCTTTAAAACCCGTCTCTAGGCGGGGTTCTGTCTCTTGGCCACTTGGCTAGCCGATGTGTCGGTGAGTCTGGTGGACGGGGAGCTCAAGCTAGCTTGAAATACAGACTCTTATGCTTTTGCATCGGACTGCTGGCTCCCTGTTGGTTTCTTGGGGATCCTGAAATCTGGGCATAACACCCCCCATAGTCCAGCTACAGAAATATTCCAGCATAAGCATTCCTTGTGCTACACTTCTATAGCAGCACCACTTCCCACCTCCTGACCTGCCTAAACCCTGGCAACCACTGACCTGTTCTCCATCTCTACAATTTGTCTCTTCAAGAATGTTATATAAATTGAAATATCGAGTATAGAAAATTGAGATTGATCCTTTTCAACTCAGTATGACTCTATTTAATTGCTTTTGCACCTTTTGTCAAAATCAGTTTGGATGTGTCTATTTCAGTGTTCTCTATGTGTCTATCCCTTCACCAGTCCCACACTGACTTTTGAATATAGCTATTCAGAAAGACTTAGTATCAGATAAAGGGATTTCTTCCACTTTATTTTTCTTTTTCAAAGTTGTTTTAGATATTATAGGTCCTATGCTTTTCATATAAAGTATAGAATAAACTTGTCTATGTCAAAAAACAAACACATGCTTCTGTAGATTTTGATATAAATTGTAATAAACTTAAAGATCAACTTGGGGAATCTTCCATCTTCTTTTAACAGCCCTAACAAACAAAAGAAAAAGCCTCAGAGACACAACAACATTATGGTGATTATCAGAGGGGAAGGTGGGTGGGGGAGGTAGGAGAGGATAAAGGGATAAATGGAGATGGAAGGAGACTGGACTTGGGTTGGTGAACACACACAATGCAATATACAGATGATGTATTGTAGAATTGTATGCCTGAAATCTATGTAATTTTATTAACCAATGTCACCCCAATAAACTCAGTAAAAGATTTAAAGCTCTAGATTTTTCAAAGCTCAGGTCATAAAACAACCATGCGCCCTAACTGGTTTGGCTCAGTGGATAGAGCGTCGGCCTGCGGACTGAAGGGTCCCAGGTTCAATTCCGGTTAAGGGCATGTACCTTGGTTGCGGGCACATCCCCAGTAGGGAGTGTGCAGGAGGAGGTAGCTAAATTGATGTTTCTAGCTCTCTATCCCTCTCCCTTCCTCTCTGTAAAAAATCAATAAAATATATTAAAACAAACAAACAAACAAAAAAAAACAACCATGGATTATCTCTCACTTTTTCAGTGATATCTTTAGCACCTGGTTCACTCTCTCGCAATTCTTTTTCTTGGTGCCATCAATATAATGCAAAGGATTTATTGTGGCTTCTCAGTTTATTGACCTCTTTTTCTGAAATTATATTTTCCTACATGTACCATATCATTTTTATGTTTTACTTTTACACTACCATCTGAAAGCTTTATTTCAGGAAACACTTTTTTCCATCCAGTTGATTTACTTTAGCATATCACTCCAGCAATACTTCAACTGTAAAACTTCTAATTTAATCTTTTCAACAAATAGTGATGGAAGAATAGGATATCCATCTGTTTCCCCTCCCCCCTCCAAAAAAAAGAATCTAAATCCATACCTCATACCTCATACCTGATACAAAAATTAACTCAAAATGGCTTCAAGACCTAAATGTAAAATTTCAAATAATAAACCATGGAGAAGAAATCAGGAGGAAATATTTGTAATCCTGGTTAGGAAAACATAAAATTCTTAGATTGTAATTCATAAAAATTAAGAACTTCTACTTTTAAAAAGCCAGTGTTGACAGAATGAAAAAGCAAACCAAAAATTTGGAAAATCTTTTGTAAACCACACATGTGATAAATGACTTGTATCTGAAATATATAAAAATCTCTCAAAATTAAAAATTAAGGAAATGACTCAATGATTGGCAAAAGATTTAAGCAAACACTTCACTGAAGTATATACATAGCAAGTAAGCACTTGGAAATATGCTCACCACCATTATCGTTAGGAAAATGTAAATTAAAATCACGTTGTCCAGCCACTGTGGCTCAGTGGTTGAGCATCGTTCCATGAACTGGGAGGTCATGGTTTGATTCCTTGTCAGGGCACATGCCTGGGTTGTGGACTCAATCCCCAGTGTTGGGGTGTGCAGGAGGCAGCCAATCAATGATTCTCATCATTGATGTTTCTATCTCTCTCTTTCTCTTCTTTCCTCTCTGAAATCAATAAAAATATATTTTTTTAAAAAAATCACATTGATATATCTCTATATACCCATTAAAATGACTAATTTTAAAATCCTCACCGAGGATATGTTTATTGATTTGAGAGAGAAAGAGAGAAACATTGATGTGAAAGAGAAACATCAATCTCGGTTACCTATCTTAAGTGCCCCAGTGGGGATCAAACCCACAACTTAAGTATGTGCCCTTAACAGGAATTGAACCCACGACCTTTTGGTGTATTGGACCATGCTCCAACTAACTGAGCCACACCGGCCAGGGAAATGACTAATTTTTTTTTTAAAAGAAAATAATACAAAGTGCTAGTAAAGATGAAAAGTAAATGAAACTTTCATATATTGTGATTAAGAACACAAAATGGTATAGCTGTTCAGGAAAACAAGTTGGCTGTTTGTTATAGATACACTTACAATATATCCTAGCAATCCCACACCTACATATTTATCCAGGTGAAATGAAAACTGTATTCGGGAAAAAAACTGTATAGGAATGTTATC
Organism: Myotis lucifugus; assembly: GCF_000147115.1. Classification (NCBI taxonomy): domain Eukaryota; kingdom Metazoa; phylum Chordata; class Mammalia; order Chiroptera; family Vespertilionidae; genus Myotis; species Myotis lucifugus. Next base: position 2,478,295 of record NW_005871184.1, on the reverse strand, counting down.
ATGGCTTTGTTGATAATTGTCTCAAGCTGGAAAAGTTCAAATGTCCCTCAACTAGAGTATGTAAAAAGAAACTTTAGATAACAGTTTCTCCACAAATAATTGAATACTATTCAACAACATAAAGGAATGAACTATTGATAGAATAATATGCATTATTTTATTTTTATAATTCTTATTTTAAATCTCAAATGCATTACTTTAATTGAAAGAAACCAGACTCAAAATGCTAGTTACCATATGATTCCACTTATATGATATTCTTGCAAATGGAAAAATGTAGGGACAGAAAATAGATCAGTGGTTGCCAGTGGCTGGAGTTGGTATTGACTACAAAGTGGCACATGGAAGAATGTTGTGACTGAATGGAATTATTTTATATCTGTATTATGATGATGGTCATATGATTGTATACATTTGTCAAAGTCAAATATATATATCCTAAATAGGTAAATTCTATCTACACACTTAAATGATAAAAATAAAAACCCATTTCTAATTCAAGGACCTTACTACTTTTTTCATTATTCATATACCCAACAGATTCTATCTCCTGACTTGATTTCATGTTATTCAGTATCATGTAAATGCTCCTTGTAAATGCTCTTAACTAATTTACTATCTCTCCCATTTTTTAAAATTTTACATAATTTAAAATCCACATACAGTTTTGAGAACTGTCCACAAAGAGATCCTTTATACTCTCCACACAACTTCTCTTGTAACATCCTGCAAGATTATGTAGTACAATATTATGACCAGGATATTGACATTGAGTCAAGATACAGAACATTTCCATCCAAAGAATCCCTCATGTTGCACTTTTATAACCATATCCACTTCCCTCTCAATCGGAACCCCCACCTCTGGAAACCACTAATCTGTTCTTCTGTTTCAACAATGTTATAAAAATAGAAACATACAGTATACAATCTGTTGGGACTGTTTAAACTTAGTATAATACCCTGAAGATTTATCCATTTTTTTGTATATATCAATAATTCATTTCTTTTGCTGTTAAGTAGTATTCCATGATATAGATGTACCACAGTTTATTTAAGCAATTCACCCTGTACTTCCAGGTAGACATAGAGTCCAGGTTTCTGTTTATATCCAGGGCTGAATGGGTGATGGTTATTTCTGCATAGGGGTGGGAGTCCTGGCCCCCAATAGACCTCTATTGATACTCCCCCAACTGTGAGGCCTAGCTTTGCCTCAGTACTGTTTCTCAGTGGCCATCACTCCCAGTGGAGGGAAGAGGGCTTGTTACTGCCTGGCAGTGGTGACAGTCCAATCTCCACTTGGTTTTCTCTGACGCTACCATGGTGAGGAGCCCTCAATACCTTGCTAGAGAATCATGAGAGTGGAAGTTTAGTCTACTCTCTTGGCCTTTGCTGGCATGGGTATAAATGGGCCAGATTTTGTAAGGTGTTTGTTTGGATTTGGTGGTTATTGTTTAAAAGTCTGCTGCCTTACTGTTCTTCCCCATTTCTGGTTCTTTGGCTAGAGAGAGCAGATTTGAACACCCCTTGACGTTTCCAGGTTGCCTATATCTTTGGCTTCAAGTCTGAAATATATGAAGCAAAAGGAAAACCAAGGGACCTCTCTGCTTTGTTGTTCCTTGAGTCCCAATATCCCTATCCGGTCTGCCTTCTCTGTACTATCCAGAATTTTCTTATATTTGTTTTATGTAATGTCCAGGGGTTTCAGTTGTATTAAGCGGAATAATAGGGGGAAAATGTCTACTCTGTCTTCTCAGAGGCAGAAGTTTTCTTCCAATTTATTATCTTAGGAAAAATTCTGAATAGAGTTAAAACCAAACATCTTTAGTCCAGCCAGTGTGCTTCAGTGGTTGAGCATCGATCCATGCACCAAAAGGTTGCTGGTTCGATTCCCAGTCAGGGTACATGTCTAGGTTGTGGGCTTGGTCCCCAGTAGGGGGCATGCAGGAGGCAGTGATCGCTATTTCTCTCTCATAGATATTTCTATTTATCCTTCTCCTTTTCTCTCTAAACAAAATCAATAAAAATATATATTTAAAAAGAAATAACAAAATCCAAATGTCTTTATAATCTATGCCTATTTGGAATAGTCCGATTGTGCTGGAGAAAAATCACACAATTACATACCTGATTCCTCTTTCAGTCTCATTAACCTAGAATGCAGAGGTGGCCTCAATCCCTGCCTTTCGTTCTGCATTTCTCTTATAAGCTCTATTTTTCTCTTTTGCATATAAAATTGTATAACTTATTTTCCCTCTTTGGATTTCTAGTAAACTCTTCACCCCCTGCTTCATTCTCAGCTGATGACTTTATTTTATTCATACTGAAGTTTAGCCATTCTAAGAATAACCATAAATTATTAGAATATCCATAAATGAGGACATGTCTTAGAATTAGTGGTGCCTAACAACACTGTCAGAAAAGTTATAGTCATGATATAGTTGTCATTGGTTATACTGGATAAACAGCCTTAGCTATTCATTCTGTTGTCATTTCTCTGTTAAAATCTATGAGCACCCTATTAATAAGTTCCAAATAAAATCACCAGTGAAAAAAGTATTGAGTGTTTAATTGTCACACTTTTTTGTTGGCAGTATATAAAATAAAGCTGCATCTTTATAATTTGATATTTTATGTTTGATGAAACAATGTATTACTGTGATATCAGAAAATGTAAATGATCTAAGATGTTATCCCATTTGTGCAAATATATGTTTCTAGATAGAGAGATGATGTTTGATGAAACAATGTATTACTGTGATATCAGAAAATGTAAATGATCTAAGATGTTATCCCATTTGTGCAAATATATGTTTCTAGATAGAGAGATGATAGAAAGAAAGAGAGAGAGAGAGAGAGAGAGAGAGAGAGAGAGAGAGAGAGAGGGGGGGGGGGAGAGAGAGAGAAAGAAAGAAAGAAAGAAAGAAAGAAAAAGAAAGAAAGAAAGAAAGAAAGAAAGAAAGAAAGAAAGAAAGAAAGCTTCAAACACAGGAGGTGAGGTGGTTGGGATTAGGGAAAAGAGCTTCATTTATATTCACAGAAAGACAATAGCCAAATGAACATTGCAGCATAGGCCCCCTACGCCCAGCAACCCTGCAAGGTTGGCAGGATAGTAGCCACATGAAGAAATGCCCTTCACAATTGACATATAATTTGAGAGGTAAAGGAGACAAAAAATAATAATTCTTTGTGTGTTTATAAAGAGAAAAGAAGCCAATTCCCTCTCTCTTTTCCTGAGAAAGTCTCCTGGAGAGGCAAAGGGATGAATGGTACTCTAGCTCTCTGATTTATATCAATCCTTCAGAAGCCAAATGAGTTCAGCATGTCTAGCTTTTGCAAACTAGCGATGTCTCCAAGGGCCTGGGATTTATCGCTTTTGAAATCGAAACACCTAGGAAGATAACACTAAAGCCTTCCTGTAAATCTCCGGGATAGTCTCTCACTTTTGGAGTGAACCTAATGCCTATCGCAGGATATAACCGTTGGGCTCTTGGGGCGATTACTAGAAAGTTTATTAGCCTTTTGTATGAGAGCGACTTACTTCATCATCAGGGAAACTAACGAGTACAGATCTAATCTAAATGTTTCTAGGGGGAGTAAAAACAAACATTCTCGGTATTTATATCGTATCCATTTGTATATTTCAGGGACCAGGGCACTGAGAAATCCAGGGAAGATTTCTTTTCCTGCAGTTACATTATGCTAAAATGAGACTCTTCCTGCCTCACTTTCATCTGTGGTCCAAAGATAGAACATAGCAATTTGTTGTAGTATCGATGTTGTTAAATTGTTTTCTAGAATATCCTTAACCTGTATGGTTGGATAAGAGAGGACATCTCTTTAAACTGCGGAGGCTAAAGGGACACAGTAGCCATTACTCTTGCAAGGACTTAAGGGTAAGAGGCAGTGACAAACAGATACGGAGGTGCTCAGTTTTCCTCACTTCTTTCTGCTCCACATCACGCTCCTCCCAACTGCTGGCCCTGAGGACCAACAGAGGTGGCAGCCGCACGGAGACATCAGCTTCCCATAGACCTGCCCCCAGTCCCTTTATACAATCTCTACAGCAGTGGTTCTCAATCTGTGGGTCGCGGCCCCTGTCGAACGACCCTTTCACAGGGGTTGCCTAAGACCATCGGAAAACACATATATACTTACATATTGTTTTTGTGATTAACCACTATGCTTTAATTATGTTCAATTTGTAACATGAAATTAGGGGTCACCACAACATGAGGAACTATATTAAAGGGTCGCGTCATTAGGAAGGTTGAGAACCACTGCTCTAGCTCTTTGTTTGTGTATTGTCTCTGGCTGTTCTGTGCTATACAGCAGATTTGAGTAGTTGTGACAGAGACCCTGGGCCCACAAAGTCAAAAATATTTATCTTGCTCCTTGCAGGAAGAGTTCGTTGACCTCTGGTGTAAAGTACGGTTCCTATAACAGATACCATGTCTCACTGGGTTTCCTTCCTGACTGAACTCTTACTGAGTGTGCTCCAATGGTCCAAAACATGAACAACTCTGTATTTCTGTCTAACGGTGGTTGGCTGCATTATTTTAAGCTGTTCTTATCACTATAATGTGCTATTTAGGCTTCTTAGCATGTAAGTTGATAAAATGAAAATGAAAAATTGTCTTATGGACATTCTGGAAGTGCAGGTACAGAGAAATAATCTACATATTTCCCTAAGTTTCTGACTAATTATAAGAAAATAACTTCATGTCTATTTATTTAAACGTGAAAAAATGCAACAGATGAATTGTGTTAGTTATTTTAGCATTCAGAATACTTTAAAATAGCATTATTCATATTGTATGATATTCTTCAAAAGTGGATTCTCTTAAAGAAATATGTTTTAGAAGAGTAGTAACAGTTTGTTGCTAATACAGAATAAATATTAATTTAATACATGATTGTTGGTAGATATTCAGTTGAATATAAACAGTATAAGATGATATAGGGCTTAAGAAAGAGTTATGCATCCTGTGGGAACACAATAATATATCTTTTATTTTATAATTTATTTTTATTTTTTAATTACATTTGATAGTCAATATTATATTACTTTCAGGTGTACAGTATAGTGGTTAGACATTTATATAACTTATGAAGTGATCCCCACCAAGAAGTCTAGTACCCACGTGGCACCATATATAGCTATTATAATACTAGTGCCCAGTGCATGAAATTTGTGCATGGGGTGGGGGGACCCTCAGCCCAACCTGCACCCTCTCCAATCCAGGAGCCGTCAGGGAATGTCCTACTGACGGCTTAGGCCCACTCCCCATGGTTCTCTGCTCTCTGCGGGGCCTGGTTGCATTGCTGCCACTGCTGCCGTGGCAACAAAACCGCCACACCCCATTGTCCTCTCTCTGTCTGCCTGGCCTGGGGCTTCACCTCCACCGCTGCAGGAACGAAGCTGCCATGCCCTGCTGTTCGCTCTCTGTCTGTCCAGCAGTGGACGAGTGGCGTGGCTGAATCCGCCTGAGGCTGACAGGACTGGGGACCCCAGCAGGGCTGAGGGGATTGGGTGCCGCCATCTTGTGGCTATGGGTGCTGCCATCCTTGTGACAGAGTGATGGTTAATTTGCATATTACCCTTTTATTAGATAGGTTTGTTGACTATATTCCCTATATTGTACTTTACATCGCAGTCAAAAATATATCTTTTATTTTTATTTTTTATATATGTATCTTTAAGATGACTAAACTGTTGACAAATTTTGACATGGATACTTAATTAGTAAGTATTTTTTTACAAGTCTGTAATTTCCTTATAAACATTCTTAGATAATGGTAAGGGAAATAAGTCAGAGAAAGGCAAATGCCATATGACTTCACTTATATATGGAATCTAAAAACAAAATGGGGGAAAGCGAGCATATGTAATACTTTCAACAATAAAGAATTTAAATAAAAACATTCTTAGAATAACTTGGAGAAAAAAGGAAACAATGCTTTGAAATTTTTCGCATTAGAGGAGTGTTAGACTCCATCAGAAAAACCTACCAGAGTTGAATCAATATTTCGTGCTATTTCAGTGATGAACATATTTAGATGTGGAGATTGTGCCCTGAAGGTATATAGCAACTTCACAAATTCAATCCTTAACACTCATATCTGAGCACTGAAAAATTTGAGTTATGGTCCACACAGCAGCATTGCCAGCAATATGTTTGAAGACTCAGCAGAAATTCTGTGAATTGCTTTGCTAAAAGCTCTGTTGTTTGCCACTGTTGCTAATGCTCTGAGAAGAAAACAAACCAAAAAAGCATACCAAAAGAAATTTCCATAACCCCTGCTATTTCCCCTAGAAAGACAGATAATATGATGTTCACTGCCTTCCACTTACAGAGATTATTGCAGTGGCAGACAGACTATGCTAAAAAATATAATCTAGGAGAAGTTGTCCCAAATGAAATTTTGCTGATTATTTGAGTGGCTAGACTTTATAGCATTAGTAAATGATTCTCTTGTTTACATAACCTTTTCTTCAGTTGTGACAAGCGAAGGCCCCTCTAAAGGATCTGGAAGAAGATTCAGAGAAAATAAACTAAATTTCTGAATAATAAATTAACAAAAATTTGAGAATGTTCCGGCGGCTGAGGATAAAAGGCAGTTTGTTTGCCTTCTGGGAGTGGGTGGTTAGGATTGGTGGGAGAGAGAAAATTGAAGGGACTGAATGGGAGTGTAAGAGCAGTTCCTACCAGTTGAGGTTAAAAAAAAAAAAGGAATTTCCCTTGAGGAAAACATCTCTTCACGGTAGGCATGGCAAAACAATGTCTAAAGTTCAGTTAAGGCTGTTTCCCTTCCTGGCTCTGCTGCAAGTCCTAAAACATCATCCCCAATCAAATAGCCTCACAGAAGGAGACTTTGAAAAATGAAAATGGAGGGTCCAAGAAGGGAAACGGAATAGAGTATTTAGTGAGAGCCAGAATCCCGGGCAAGAAGGAACTTGATGCCCCATATCATCATTTTACCCCTGATAATAAACAAAATTCAGCAGAATATGTTTTAAATATTTCATTGGCTTTATTCAATAGCCAATCATAGCAGCATCCAGTCTAGCAGATCAAAAGGAGTTCCAAGGGGCTATCCAAGGTAAGCGACCTTTCTAGGCAGAAGGGAGCCAGGAACAAGGAAGTTGTACTAGGGAAAAAGTGGATTGCTTATGGCAAAGTGATTTTCCTTCAGGGGATGGCAGGAGTCTATAAGACTGATTACCTAATTAGTGTTGATCAGACAATTCTCAATTAACTGGTTTAAGATTCCATTTCTTGGAGAGCCGAAACTGGAATCAAATTAAGTCTCAGTTCGGTGATGCAGGGCTTAGCGTAAGCAACACATTTTGGAGTTGTTGTCTTGTTTTTAATATCCCTCAAAGACCAAGAGAGAGAACTGGATTTACCACAGTCCATGGTCAGGGCTCTAGCCATTTAAAGTGGACATTAACACAAAGGCTTATCTTAGAAATACAGGTAAAAGTAAAGCGCACTGTTTGTTTGTTTGTTTGTTTGCTTTCTTGTTTGTTTATAAGTCTGTCAGTGAAGTAGTGAGCATGTGGATTTCTTGGACTGCCTGCCTCATTTGCAAACTACATTGCATGTAACTCTTTATTTCAACAACATCCTATTTTTATTTTCTTATTTCAGTGTCTCTAAGATATTGATGGAAATATCTATTTTTTGAAAGGATGATGAAGTTTAAGGCTATTTAATGTGAGTTTGTACATACTAGTACATATTTGAAGAGGTCATTTGCCCATTTATTTATGTACTTTATTTTATACAACTATTATAATGGTTAAATATTGTATTTTTATGTCTTTATTGTTCTAGAGGTTTTTCCTTTCTTTCTCTTTAATGAATGAATAATGAAAAACAAATGAATGAAACTATGTTAACTATAAAATTAACTTTCAGACGGGTAGTAAGAAGAAAGTAACTTCGAAATTCCAACACTGAGAAGCAATCACTCTCTATACTGGGCAGATATAATATATATATATATATATTATACACATACACACATACACACACACACACACACACACACGTATATTCATATATATCCGTTTGGCTTGTATTGGTTCAAGAGAACTAACTGTGGCAATTCTGCATTCAGAGACATAACATGGGTAGATTGAAATCAGCCATGGTGGCAATATTTACATCATAGATAGAGGCTTCATTCCAGGGCTTTTGTTGTATTTTGGTTGTTGTTTTGAAAGCCAGTTTTTAAACATTTACAAACACACATACACAACTATGTATATCGCATGAACAGATATGGAGAGACAGATATTTCCCTAGAGAGACAGACAAAAAATACTTCATGGTATACATTTCAAAATAAAATGTATTGAATTTAAAATTATTCTTAAATTTTAGAATAATAAGAAATGGAGGTGAAATTGAAGGCATTGCTAAACTTTATTGGCATTTTCTTGTCTGGTTGGTGGGAAGAAATGCTATTCTAGACCCTATGTAACCTCCAGGAAATTCTTATCCTTTGGAAAAGGGAAGGAAAGAGAATTCTTCCAGTAGTATGTCCTGAGAATTCTAGCCTCATTGGTTTCACTGGATTTCTAGCTCATCTCTTGTTTTGTTTTGTTTTGTTTTCCCCTAATGTTTTTATTGATTTTAGAGAGAGAAGAAGGGAGAAGGAGAGAGAGAGAAACATGGAAGAAAGAGAAATATGGATCAGCTACCACCTGCATGCCCCCAACTGGGGACTGAGCTGCAACCTGGGCATGTGCCCTGACAGGGAATCGAACCTGTGACCTCTGGGTGCATGGGACAACTCTCAACCAACTGAGCCATACCACCAGGGCTCAACTCAATCTCTTTAATTCAGAGTCCACAGGGTTCTTCTCCCTGGGCTGCCATTCTCAGCTCTGGAACTGTAAAGCTCTCACAACAGTAAGCTGGGGCAGGTAATTATGGGGCTCACCTCATTTTTAACCCATTCTCAGTAATGACTGTCATTGCCTGATGTCCAGTGATAAAAACTATTGTTTTGATCTATTTTGTCCATTATTTGGTTGTGTCAGGTGGGAGAGTAAATCTCATCTCTATTTTTCTGTCTTGGATAGAAGCAAGAGTTCCAACTTGATATTTATGCAAATATAAGATATTTTTCAAATACTGTTGTACTGTAGGTGATTTAGCATTACATCTTAACTACTTCATTAATTCCCTGCCATCTAAAGAAATAATTGAGACATTAATAAAATATTAGATGGTAAGTACCTGATAAAATGAAAGGTGCCAACTAAATATTGGTAATTTTCAGAAAAAGTATTTGTAGGTTTGTGTATGCATATGCTTTGGCTTTAGAATAGGTCATGAGATATGTATTTGTCTGTTTGCAACCTAAAGCTGAAAACTGAATGTTCCCACTGCTTTTGTATTAGCATACACAGAGTGTACAATCCTTTATGTTTTGTTAAGGTGACAATAATACATATGCTATTTATAATGTACATTCATCATCAAACATAGTGTTTAGAAAATAGTAGACAATAAATATTGTTGAATTAATGTACAGGTTTGAGAACTGCATATTAATGAATTCATATATAGTTTTCAGAACACTTAACCACAATTAAAGTACTTAGACATATACTTTTAATATTGTTTAATGAGAGCTACATAAATGTCAACTAAGTCTCTTTTCTATAGAAATGTATGCTTTTAGTAAAATTTACTCATCTCTGGGTGAATAAAATTTACTCATTTCTGCAAGAACTAATTTAGCATCAGATTACAGATTTGTGTTCACTCACTTGTGTATTCCTGTCATGAACAAATATATTTTATATAATGCAAATGGATTTTTACTATAATAACTCACACTGTTAAAATATTTAAACTGGCCCTGGCCTGTGTGGTTCAGTTGGTTGAGCAATGTCCCATGCACAATAGGTCACTGGTTCAATTCCAGAAGCCAGGAGCTTCGTTGAAATGCCTCAGCAAACAGGCAAAAGTCCATTTTCCACTAGAATGACAATATGAAAGACTCACATTGATGACTCTCTCTCTCTCTCTCTTTCTCTCTCTCTCTCTCCCTCCCTCCTTCCTTCTCTCCCTCCTTCTCTCCCTCACTCCCTCCAAGCCTCTCTCCTTTTCTACTCCTTCCCTTCCTTCCCTCCCTTCCTCCCTCCCTCCCTCTCCCTTCTTCTTTCTAAAATCAATTAAAAACATATTTAAACATTTTTTAAATAAAATAAAAGATTTAAACTGTTATATAAAGAAACTTAGAACATGAAAATAATACTGTTAATAGTAATAACATATTCTCTCCTTTATCTGGTATCATAGGAGATTAGATAACCTTCATATCAGTTTTCCAGATAATTGAAATTTTCCTAAACAGTATTAATATTTTATAAAAAGGTTACCTATTTACTTCATAATATTTCTAATATTTATTCCATAAATATTTTATCTTAAATAGAGCAAGCTTATATTTAAATTTAATAAGTCAGTGTCAATACTTGAATTATTAAGTATTGTTTTTATGGCTATAATATATTAAAGTCTATGTTAATATATAATATATTAAAATCTATGTGATGTTGTTGGTCTCTACATGAAATTTTTCCAACTTTCTGTGGCTTTATAAATATACCAGTGTTTTTATAGTTTCTCTCTCTTCCTTCACTCTAAGCTTCTCAGATGGCGCTTTTCACTTCTATAGTGACTCTGTCATCTTCAGTTAACTTCCTCATTCTTCTAGTAAAACATAGACTTTATAATAAAGGCTTCAGTGTAGCCTTTTTAACTGTTGGAAGCTATTCTTAATTTTGATCCTGAACTGAAATTTCTCTTTGACATTTTACATTTAAAGAGCACTGTCACATCTAGAAGAAAAATCACATCTATAAAGCATATCTGAGCATAAGGTGATAAAACTTATATCTGGAAAAGACCCAAATACTCTGTTGAGGTATGTTTTGAACTTTTAGCTTTAAAGGGCTGGGAATGATATACACTCCTCAAGTGAGGAATGTTTTTTCAAATCTTTCACTTCCTGGTCTGTGATGTCACTTAATTGAACTCCTTAAGATTAGGCTCAAATTACCTGTCTTCTTGGAAGCAGTTTCTGAGCTTTCAGGTAGAGTTGACAGTTTCTTCCATTATCCACACCTTGGCTTTCTCTCTAGGACCCATGTTGTATATATTTGTTTACATAAAGTATCTTTTTTTTTATTCTGTAAATTTCCTGATGACAAATAGAGTGATTTATGTTAACTAACATACAGAAGCTCAATGAATGTGTATTGAATAGATGAATATTCATTTAACAATTCCTGAAATTACATGATGTTCTGTGAATTCTATGGGATTAATTTAAACAAATAATATGTTATATGCTGAAGGTCATAGAAGGATGAGCAAGAAATAAGACTCACCTGTCTAAAAGCTAAATATATGAAAAAGAGATAAGGTGGTAAACAATGGTGGTGCTTTATTAGTTCAGGAAGAGTAGGTAGGATATGCTCTGGTAACAAGTAAATCTTCAAATTTCAGTGGCTTACCACAGTAGGATTTTATTTCTCATTCATCCAAGTCTGAGCTGGGTCTGGCAACTTCACTAGGTGACTCCTCTTCAAGCCATGACCCAAGGATCTGAGCTTCGTTCATCATGTGTTTCAGCCCACTGAATCCTTGCCTGCACAAATGGATGAAAGAGAGAGAGAGAAAGCATGGAATATCACAAAAATACTTTTCGGGACATGGTTTGGAAGACCATGGTTTGTCACTTCTTGTCACATTCATATGGCCAAAACTCATCTTGTTACCCTGTCTAGCTGCAGGAAGCTCAGAAATGCCTTCCTGTACTAACAAGCATGATGTACTGGTATTATCTCCAGCCCAGTTGCCAAGTGTAAGTATTAAGTCAATTTGCACAGGCAACTTAAAAAAGTTAACTTGTACAATTATTCGATTTTCATTCTTATCACTACACTCCAAAATGTATTCTTCATGTATCATTAAGCTATAAGTATAAAAAGTTCTCTCCAGGCAAGAAAGCATATCATGATAATGACATGCACAACAATCACTGCTGAGTTCTTATTCCATTCACCTTCTGATAAATTGTTTATAAATATTGTATTAATAACTATTGACAGCAGCATGATACATCTGTTAAAAATTAATTTAACAAGAAATATACAGTAGAGTTTGCCTTGTCATTATTTTATCTTTTAGAAAACAGCAATAGGATCATTTGTTTTTTCAAAGACTCGACATTTTATTACTTTAACTAGAGGCCCAGTGCACGAAATCGTGCATGGGTGCGGTCCCTAGGCCTGGCTGGCGATCGAAGCACGAGCATCTGGCATGGAAGGGCAGGTCCCAGCAGACCTCTGGGCCCTGGGCAGCACCTGGGCCCCTTGGCCCCCCGGCCCCCGCATGCCCTCCTTCCGCCTGAGTCACGGCACCTGAGTCCCCACGTGGAGATGCAGTAAGAACAGCTGGATGCAGCTGACCAGACTGCAGCATGGGCTTCTGGGCGGCTCAGCGCGCTGCCAAGAAAGCGGCAGGATTACGTTCTCTCCCACCTGGCCCCAGTAGACTGGCTCCTACACAGAACCCATGAGTGAGCCTGACCAGCCCCTGCAGTCCTGGCAGAGGCTGCCTTGCTCACCCGGAAGCCCACTTGGGCCAGGAGCACCTCCACTGCTGCCTGCTGCCAGTGCCTCATCACCGCGCCCGCCATGTTCTGCACCACCCCCTAGTGGTCATTGCACGTCATAGTGAGTGGTTGAACTCTCAGTCAAGGAAACAGTTTGCATATTAGGCTTTTATTATATAGGATATCTTCCATTGATTTCAGAGAGGAAGGAGAGGGAGAGAGAGATAGAAGCACCAATGATGAGAGAGAATCATGGATTACTGCCTCCTTCACACTTCACACTGGGGATCGAGACCACAACCCGGGCATGTGCCCTGACAGGGAGTCAAACTTTGACCTCCTGAGTCATAGGTCAACATTCAACCACTCCCCACCGGGCTCTTGTTCTCATTTTAAAGTAGTGCTAATTAACACTAGAGGTCTGATGCACAGATTTGTGCACAGGTGGGCTCCCCTGCTCTGGCCTGCAGGGATCAGGCTGAAACCGCTCTCCGACATCCCCCAAAGGGTCTGGGATTGCAAGAGGGCAGTTCTCGGGTTACACACCCCAGAATCGACTCCCTCCTCTCTGGTTCTGA
>NW_005871184.1:2408923-2464970 GCF_000147115.1 Myotis lucifugus | reverse complement strand
GGTGAGAGGGGGACCAGTTATGAACACACACTCATGAGGCCTCTGTGTTAATCGGTTCAGCCAGGGGGGCAGGTGGATAGATGCTGTCTCTGGCTCTTCAAGTGGCACTTCCTTGAGGTCCTCAGATTCCCAGCATAACCCCCCATCCTCCCTACCTGCCATTGGAGGGTGGAGGATGGGAAGGGCCACTGCAGTTCACCTGGGAGGGGACGTGGGAGAGGGAGGGAGGGCAGAGCTGGGAGCACCACAGACTCCAGGTGGGAGTTAGAGGCAGCGATCTGGATGCTGACTGCCCTATCCCAGCGTCTCAGGAGCATTTCTTTCTCTGAAAGCACCACAAGCATTGCCTTAGGCCACGGGACTTGGGGCTGGTCTGGGCGGTTCTGTTCTGTGGTGCAGGATCCTCTCTGTCCTGGAAACTGGAGTCGGACCACCTGGGCAAGCCCTTTGCATTGGACCCTGAGCCCTTTTGTGTCACGCATGACCCGGGTTCCAGGCACAGCTGATCTGTGTGTCCACGAGGGGGCTTCATTTTCCTAGTTTTCAACGTTTACTTTCCATCATACTGTACATTCTGTTTTGTGGGGGTTTTTTTGTACCAAAAATAAAACCATTTGCTTGTTTCCAATAAGTACTTGTCAACACTGAAGAGAGCTTGGGGGTTGGGGGCATGTAGGGATTAGGGCAGCCAGACGGGAAGGACCCGCCTCCTGGACATCAGGGTGGGAGGCTGGTCGTGAACATTCCACATCCCTTGTGTGGAGCTCAAACTAAGGTCTGGTTTTTACAATTAGACCCTCAAAAAGGACGGGATCTGACCCAGGCCCCCTGCCGGCAGCTGCCAGAGACCCTGCCTTCCCAGGGGCTCAGCTGAGCATGGGGCCTCCTCCCCCACCCCCCAACTCCCACATCGTTCCTCATGCTCTGGCTTCCCTCCAGCACACCCCAAAGCTGCCAACTCAGCTACCACAGTTTCCACTGTCTCCGCATCGCCCTCAGGGAGGGTGCTATTGCCTCCTGCTGTCTCTCTGCTTCCTCTCCCCCCTCATTCTGCTCCTGACACAAAAGCTAGAGAGTCTGTCCCCACTGTGTCAGCCCAGCGGGTCCTCACCTACAGCCCCAGCGCCTCCCCCTGCACTCAGGGGATGTCAGGTTCTCATGGGCCCTCGATCCCTGCAGGATGTGCCCCCAGACCCAGCCTCGACCCCCTTCCACTCGACCTCTTCTCGTCCTGCTGCACCTCCATGGGCTGTCCCCGCTGCCCGATGCCCTTCTCCAGGCGTCCGCCTGGCTCTCCTCCATCCGTCCACTTCCCCTCAGCGAGCCTCCCTTTGCCCCTCCCTTTCGGAGCCCCTATGTGGCTTCATTCCCATGTTTTTATGGTGCCCGTGCCCTCTAATGGCTGCACCTCGCGTCTGTCCAAGGCTGTTTCCTCCCTGCGCCCCCATCCTCTCCTGACAGAACACACACTCAGTAGGACAGGGCAGCTGGCTCCCTGCTGCTCTGTGAGCACCCGGGCATCGCCTAGGACACGGTGGGGGCTCAGTCAGTGATACGGGTTGATTAAGATGCTCAGGCAGCAGCTTTTGGTGTAAAGGCCATTGGAAGGCAGACTCACTAGGAGCCGAGGGCCAGTAAGCTCTCGGCACAGTACTCAGGGCAGGGCTGGGAGCCAGTTGTTCCTTTTCTTGCAAGAAGGCGGATAAAGAGAATGAAAAAGGAGTCGTGTGTGTTTTCCCTCAACTACTTAAAAGCTGATGATCTCATTCCATGCTTAAAGCTATGCATAGAAACCCTCAGATAAACCCTGTGAGGTGGGTTCTGGTATTATCTGAGATTCCGTGGAGAGTACGCAGCCTTTACCTGCCACAAGGACGGTGCTCAGTAACCACCAGCTTTTAATGCTTTGATTCATGCACTGGTGGGGGCCGGCCTGTGGGGATCACCCTGCTATGGGAGCACAACTGATCCCAGTCAGCCAAGTGGCTGTGGGCCTGCCTTCTGAGCGGCTGATCCGGCTGTGGGAGCCCCGAGCACTGACCAAGATGGGGCAGCTCCTGCGTTGAGCGTCAAGTCTAATGGTGGTTCTGGTCACCACGCCATTATAGTCACTGGCCTTTTATTATATAGGATGAGGTTTATTGGAATAACTTTTTATGCCGTTATTCCTATAGAATAGATATGTGTGCTGTGTCTGTATGAGACATGCACACACAAACATGCAAATGGACTCATGCCTCTACAAAAATAAACAGTGATCTTAGAACACACCTAATTTTTAAATTTGTATTTTTGAAATATTGAAATATTTTTATTCCTAAAAATAATTTTAGGTCATATATGCTTAAATTCTAATTTCATATTTGATAAATAAATTTGATATTTAATTTAAAATTTGATAATCCTTCTGGGTAGAGAATGTATTTTTACCATTCAACATTCTGTGCCACAAAATAGTTTTTTGTTCCAAATATAAATGTCAGAAGTACTACAAGAGAAACAATAGAATAAAAACACATAAGATTTTGTCTCCATAGTTTTGCAATTGAGGAAACTGCTTGCAAGTGGCTAAGATCAGTCAATAGCTCAAAGTTGAGTCAATAACAAGAATAAATAAAACCGTGTAGATTTGGTTTCAGACATACTTCAATTCAAATTTTGATTCTGTTGCTTAATTTTTGTATGACAAAATATAAATCACTTAATTTTTTAACTTTCAGTGTTTTCATTTATAAAATATAAATAATAATACATGAATTTTAGAGTTTCTGTGATGATTAAGTGACATAACAAATTTAAAGTAGCTAATATGTGACCCAATAAAATTTTACTTCTTAGTCTCTCTGATAATAATAACATATTTTTCTAATGTAAGGACTTAGCAAATTATCTTCAAACTAAGGCAGTATAGGAAGGTTTGCTTGTATTTTTTTCCCCCTTTGCATACTGTTATTAGTAGGTTGAGTTTTGGTAAGTAGATTTCTTATTAATAACATTTTTTGATTTTGAAAAGTATAGTAAAATATGTTATATGAACACAGGTGATCATTATAATTGAATACATCAAAGGACATAAAATTGAAAGTGGTGTAAACTTCAGAAATTTCCTAAGTGTTCTTAGAACACTATTGGCAAGAAAGTTTATTTTAGGACTATTATCATAGTAAATCATGTAGGCAGAATTGAGAAGTTTAGAAAATACCTTCCTACACATTTCCATTTTCAGAGCTTCATATTGAGAGAAATGGTTCAATTCTCTTGTCAAATTAGAGGAATGGGATATAAGTACATAAATGAAATATATTAAAATACAATGCTATTTATAATACATTTAAATAGTGTAAAATACATGTGAATACTTAACATGCTTCCAGAAAATATTATTAGAGGAAATACAAAGAAGTAATAGGATACAGTTTACTACATAAGCACATGAATATTTTTAACCTTAAGACACTGTAAAAATTAATTTAGAATTTGCTAGCTGAAAATAATATATGAAACATGTAACAAAGGATAAAATCCCTCATTAGAAATATCTTGTGAACCATTAACAATAACCAAAAAGTGATGACTTTAATATAAAAATAAGGAAATAAACAATTCACTAAAAAATGCATATTCCAAAAGTCTGAACATTCCACTTCATAATATTTAAAGGAAGGTACATTTAAATAAAAAGTTAACCATTTTTAAAAGTAAATTGGTGAAGATTAAAAGAGGAGTGGTGGGAGGAGAACCAAGATGGCGGTATAGGTAAACACCTGTACTTGCTGCCTCCCACAACCACATCAAAATTACAACTAAAATTCAGAACAACTATCATCCAGAACCATAGGAAAGCTGGCTGGATGTAAGTACTACAGCAAGAGAAGTAAAGAAGAAAGCATGCTGAGACAGGTAGGAGGTGCGGAGGCACAGAAGGGGCTGGTCCGATACTCAGTTGTATTTTTAATCGGGAGGTAAATTGTCTCTGTGGAAGACACCTGGAGGAGCAAGGGGTCCCAGCCCCACACCAGATGCTCAGCCCAGGGTCCCAGAGCTGAGAAAAAAAGTCCCTATGGGCAGTAAGAACTACGGGTTGTAAAAACCAGTGTGGATTGGGGCTGAGTGATACACAGGATGCTGGAGACCCAGCTGCTCCTCTTAAAAGGCCTGCACCATGAACTGAATTTACAAGCTTCAGCTTCCTCTGAGCTCCAGTGCCAGATAAGGCTCTGGGGACCCAGACACATACAGGGAGAAACTGGACTGTCTGGAATCGGGGCAGGAACTCAGGGTGGCTTTCTTTCAGATGGAGGTGCCCGCAGCAGTCATTGTTCATATGCTGGGACCTCCCTGTACAGGACTGACTGGCAGCCATTTCTGTTTGCTCCACCCTGATGATTCCCTGAGAGTCCACCCCACCCAGTTTACAATCCCGCCCAAGCTGTGCTCAGCGGCTTTTGCATATGAATGGTCTGTCCTTTCTCAGGCTAAAAATCTGTCAGACAAGTTGCAGCTGGGTCTGGGAGCCCCAAACCTATCAATAAAAGGCCCAAGACCTGGCACCAGCACCAGCCTACCTTGCTTCATAGCTGGGCCTCATCTGGGCACTTCCAAACCCGATACAAAAAGGAGGAATCTGCAGATCTTTCTGTAGCTCCTGCTGGTTAACCCCAGGCAGTGGCTGACTTTGCACTTCCTTGGAGACGCAAGAGCCAGTGTACCCAGTAGTCAGTGTGAGACCATACCAGATTATAACTCTTCACATCCATAAGCGACACACTCAAGGGGCAGACTCAGTGAGCACCAAGTCCTGCTCCATAAGGGTGTTTCCTGCACAGCAGCTCTCCCACTGTAGTCGCAGCTGGTCCCCACAGCCAATTGGCCTGGAGGTCAATTCCTCTCAGTGACACCAACAGCAATCAAGACTCAACTACAACAAGACTGTGCACACAGCCCACAAAGGAGTACACCAAGAGTGTCCACCTCAGGTGATTGGGGAGGCTGAGCCACTGGGCCCTATAGGACACCTACTACCCAAGGCCACCTATCAACTCATGGAGACTTAGAAGCTACCCAATACATAGAAACAAACACAGGGAAGCAGCCAAAATGCAGAGACAAAGAAACATGTCACAAATAAAAGAAATGGAAGAAAGCAAACTACTGGATATAGAGTTTAAAACCACACTTATAAGGTTACTTAAGAATATTCTAGAAACCTCTGAGGAATTTAGTGAGACTTTCAAGAATCTTAGTGAGAATTCCAAAATAATGGAAAGGGACCAGTCAGAAATTAAGCATACACTGACTGAAATAAAGAATAATATACAGGAATTCAATAGTAGACTAGAGGATCCCGAGAATCAAATCAATGATTTGAAATATGAAGAAGCAAAAAACACCCAACTAGAACAGCAAAGAGAAAAAAGAACCCAAAAATATGAAGATAGTGTAAGGAGTCTCTGGGACAACTTCAAGCATACCAACATCTGGATTATGGGGGTGCCAGAAGAAGAGAGAGAGCAAGATATTGAAAACCTATTTGAAGAAATAATGACAGAAAACTTCCCCTACCTGGTGAAAGAAATAGACTTACAAGTCCAGGAAGCACTGAGAACCCCAAACAAGAGGAATCCAAAGAGGACCACATCAAGACACATCATAATTAAAATGCCAAGGACAAAAGACAAAGGGGGAATCTTAAAAGCAGCAAGAGAAAAACAGTTAGTTACCTACAAGGGAGTGCACATATGACTGTCAGCTGATTTCTCAACAGAAACTATGCAGGCCAGAAGGGACTGGCAAGAAATATTCAAAGTGATGAATAGTAAGAACCTACAACCATGATTACTCTACCCAGCAAAGCTATCATTTAGAATTGAAGGTCAGATAAAGAGCTTCACAGACAAGAAGAAACTAAAGGAGTTCATTACCATCAAGCCAGTATTATATGAAATGCTGAAGGGTATTCTTTAAAAAGAGGAAGAAAAAGAAGAAAAACGTAGGATAAAATTATGAACAACAAAGTGACAACAAAAACATATCTATCAACAATTAAATCTAAAAATCAAATGCATAAAAAATCTGATGAACAGAAAAAAAACTGGTGAATGGAATAGAATCAGGGGCATGGAAATGAAACAGACTGATGATTCTCAGAGGGAAGGGAGTGAAGGGGTGTGCAAAGAGACTAGACAAAGATTTTATATGCATGTATGCATTACTTATGAACACAGACAATAGGGTGGCAAGGGCCTGGGGTGGTGTGGGAACCAGGTGGAGGGGAGCTATGGGGGGAAAAAAGAGGGACATCTGTAATAATCTCAACAATAAAGATTAATAATAAATAAATAAAGAAGAGGAGTGGTGGGAGTTTTAGTACCCAATATTGGCAAGACAGAAGGAACAAGCACTTTTAAGCCCCCCTGGAACTTTCTAGTAGAAGATAATATCTGTCAAGAGCAGAAAAATAATCATATCTTTCTATCTATTAATTTTCATCCCAGGAGCATTCTAGAAAATGTAAACAAATGGAATCAAATATGAAATATCAAAATATTACTTTGATACCAGAAAATTTGAAAAGTTCTAATTGTCCAACACCAGGTGATAGCTTAAATAAATTGTAGTATATCTTGTAACAGATCAGTAGTCACCAATGAAAATCATTCTTGGAAAGAGTATTTTTTTTAAATATATTTTTATTGATTTTTTACAGAGAGGAAGGGAGAGGGATAGAGATTTAGAAACATTGATGAGAGAGAAACATTGATCAGCTGCCCCCTGCACACCTCCTACTGGGGATGTGCCCGCAACCAAGGCACATGCCCTTGACCGAAATCGAACCTGGGACCTCTCAGTCCACAGGCCGATGCTCTATCCACTGAGCCAAACCAGTCAGGGCTGAGTATTTCTTGATATGAACAAATACTGCATATTCATAAGTGATAAGAAGAATACAACTTTTTAAAAATAGCATTCCAATTTTGAAACTTTTGAGTAAATGAGTGCTAGGGAATTCCCAGATCCTCATGCCTTTGGGGTTTATCCTTCTGATAATTATGTGTCAGAATGTTACATCAGAACTATTCTGGTTTGTTTCAGCAAAAACCACGAGACACTTATGTGGGACCACCATGCTGACTTGTAAAGGAGCATATTCAGGAACATTAATCTTCAGGTTGAGGAGATAAAAAAGCCTAGAATTAGAGATTAGTAGAGGATTGAGAAAGAAGTTTCTTGGTGTGTGCTGAGTCACTCACTTGTAAGGTGGAAGAGTGGAAGTGCTTGCCTCTCAATTCCACTTAGAAAAAGGACTGAAGGAGACATGCGAAGAGTTTACTATACATAGCTAATATTTCGGGAAACACAGGATTCTGTCTGATTCACACTCAAGACATCTAAAGTGCTTGCAGGGACCTGGCTGGCTGGGTTGTTTCTCTGGTAGTGGAGTGACTGAGTTGGTGTTGACCAACTTACAGGCCTAGAGATTTCTTGGACAACAGAAGCATGATTGTGAACTGTGGGCCAGAGTGACTGACCCATCTGAATGAGGGTTAACTGTAGGATTTATTTATTTTTAAAAATACGTTTTTATTGATTTCAGAGGGAAGAAGAGAGAGAAACATCAGTGATGAGAGAGAATCATTGATTGGCTTCCTTCTTGCACACCCCCTACTGGGGATCAAGTTCCCAATCTGGGCATGAGCCCTGATGGGAATGGAACCATGACTTCTTTGTTTATGGGTTGATGCTCAACCTCTGAGCCACACTGGCTGGGCTGAACTATAGGATTTCTTGAGGCTAAAGAAAGAACCAGCAGCAGCCAGAGATGAATTTCCTTGCTTGGAGAGAGGTGTAGATAAGAGATGTACAGCCATAGTTTAGCATTTCTGAAAAGCCCAGGAAAGTGCCCACTAAAAGTAAGGATTAGGCTCAAAATTGTCCCCAGTTCAAGAAATACCTAGAAACAAATGTATAACTTTCCTGCACCTTTCCAGCTCCTTAACATAGTACACACACAACAATGGCAAGGATGGAAACTGAGATTGACAAGATGGATATCAAAGAGCATGAGCAAGTCAGCGAAGTGAAAAGAAACCAACGAAGCATTCTTGGTGGAAATTTATGATTTTGTTTATTGTTCTGGACTGGACATATTAATTACTATACTAGATTTTTATTATCAGAAAATGATTAGAAAAGTCTAAGACTTCTTCCAAATTTAACACAGGGGCAAAAGAGAAAATAGCCTCAAATAATAAAGGGTCAGCAGGATACAAATATAGTTGCTTTTACATCACATTCTACAAGTCATGCTTGTTTACTATAGCTGTTATATACAAACTAGAGGCCCAGTGCACAAAAATTTGTGCGCTCAGGAAGGTCCCTCAGACTGGCTTGCACCCTCTCGCAGTCCAGGACCCCTCAGGGGATGTCCACCTGCTGGCTTAGGCCCAACCTCTGGGGGATTGGGTCTAAACTGGCAGTCGGAAATCCCTCTGGCAGCCCAGGAGCCCTGTGCTTGCAGATGTCAGCCTGGCTTGTGGCTGAGCAGAGCTCCCCCTGTGGAAGCGCAGTGACCACCAGGGGGCAGCTTCTACATTGAGCGTCTGCCCCCTTTGATCAGTGCACATCTAGTGACTGGTCATTCCACTGTTAGGGTCAATTTGCATATTACCCTTTTATTATATAGGATAAGATGATCTTTATCCCATGCTTAGGAAAATCCAGCATCCTTCTTTCTCCTTTACCATAGTATCTCCAAATATTCTCTGGACATATGTGACACATTCCTACTCCTGTCTTGTCCTTTGAAACTGTTCTTTTCTCTATGACTTACACTAACACAAACATTACAACATCTTCCTTGATATTTGAAAATTATATCCCACAAAGACAGTTATGGTTAATAGACTCTTGCTGGCAATTTGCAGTTATACACAGGGAGTACTTTTTCATATAATACGGAAGTTAGTTTAAAATTAAATATTAGACATAATAGATTCTAGAAGTTCTTTGGCCATATTTATGTCATGGGACTTCATTCTGATTAGCTTCTAACTCTCAAGTTACCCATCCCCCAGCTATGTTGCTGAACTTTACACTCTTAGGAAATCCTCTCTGTATGTTTGCCAATTCTTCCAGTTTTTAACTGTGGAGCCTGCATCAGGCTACATAACATCATCTTGTTTTACTTTCCTTATATTTTAAATTGAGATAGCATTATAGTTATCTCATAATGGGAAGATTAAATGGGTTGATACATATAAGCAATTAGAATAATGTTCAGTATAGAGTAGATGTTAATATACTCAAAGATAATACATGTACTTAAGGTAACAAAGAATTTAAAGTTAATAAAGTATTCATTAATCTTTGGTTTTCCAATCATCCTCATTGTGCTCTAGAGGGTAAGGCAGTGTGAGTTTCATTTCCTTCTCTTATGAAGACAACTCCTCAAAGAGCTTTCTAAGTGAAATAATTCTTACCCTAATATGATGTATCTTCTTGAAAATAATATTTTTGTCTCCAGAGAATTTCTGTAAAAACATAAATTTAAAAGATTAGTAGGAAATAGACTAAAATATTAAATTGTATATTTATTATTTAACTAGGGGCCTGGTGCACAAAATTCGTGCATGGGGGTTGGGTGGGTGCCTCAGCTGACCTGCACCCTCCCCAATCTGGGAGCTCTCAGGGGATGTCCTACTGACGGCTTAGGCCTGCTCCCCTTGGTTTTCTGCTCTCTGCGGACCTGCCAGCTTGATGCCACCACAGACCCTGGTGTCTGCTTTCTATGGGAGCCTGCTTGCCCTTTGCTGTCAGAACCAGGGGCAAGCAGGGCCCTGCTGTCTGCTCTCTGTGGGGCCCTGCAGGGACTGTTTGCCTCTCGCTGCCATGGCCAAGGACAAGCAGAGCCCTGCTGTCTGCTCTCTGTGGGGGCCCTTCGGTTACTGTTTGCCCCTCACTGCCATGGCCAGGGGCAAGCAGGGCCCTACTGTCTGCTCTCTAGCTGCAGGGGACGTTCCCATCCTGCCCCCGGCTGCTCGGCACCTGCTTGCGTAGGCATGGAGTGGCCAGGGGTGTTCTGGGACCCTGGCCACTCCAGGCCTATGCACAGGCCTACAGGCTCAGAGCAGCCTGGCTCCTGAGGATGCCTGTCCCCGGGATGCAGGCTGCTTGGTGCTGGCATGCGCAAGTGGCCTCAGGGCAGGAACACGAGGCAGATGTTCCCGCCCCACCCCCGGCTGCTCGGTGCCTGCTTGCATAGGCCTGGAACGGCTGGGGGCGTTCCGGGACCCCAGCTGTTTCAGGCCTACACGTGGGCCTACAGGCTCAGAGCGT
Organism: Myotis lucifugus; assembly: GCF_000147115.1. Classification (NCBI taxonomy): domain Eukaryota; kingdom Metazoa; phylum Chordata; class Mammalia; order Chiroptera; family Vespertilionidae; genus Myotis; species Myotis lucifugus. The sequence continues at coordinate 2,454,635 of NW_005871184.1, read as the reverse complement.
CCTGGCTTCCGAGGATGCCTGTCCCCGGGATGCAGTGACCAAGGGTCGTTCCAGGACCCCGGGCACTCTGGGCCTACATGTGGGCCTACAGGCTCAGAGCAGCCTGGGTGCAAGCGGCCACCCTGCCCCCAGTTGCTTGGTGCCTGCATATGCAAATTAACCCGCCATCTTTGTTGGGTTAATTTGCATACCCACTCCTGATTGGCTGGTGGGTGTCGCAAAGTCATGGTCAATTTGCATCTTTCTCTTTTATTCATGTAGATGACTAGAGACCTGGTGCATGACATTAGTGCACAGAGAGGGTCCCTAGGCCTAGCCGGCAATCAGTGCTAATCTGTGGGGTGACCGGCGGGGCGATCAGGGGACCCCCACTGACACCCGCCTTAGCTGGCCTGGGGCCTGCGGGCTGGGGGCAGCTCCTGCATTGAGCGTCTACCCCCAGTGCATGTCATAGTGACCAGTCATTCTGCCGGTCGTTCTGCTGTTGGGTCGATTTGTATGTTAGGCTTTTATTATATATGATTATTTAATTTTCTGTACATACTATATTTTATAATTAAAATCTGAGTTACTTTTTTAAAAAATCGTAGATCTCAGTTATCTTACTTACATACCTTACTAATAACTTCAAGGATATAGGCAATTAAGAAAGTTAGTAAAAGCAGGTATGGAACATTGAGAATGACTCCAGAGAAACCTTCTTCCTGCATTAGATGCTCACTCTCTGGCTCAGGGTAATAGATGAGATCTCCAAGTAAGGTTCTGTGGTCTGACCTAACACAGCAGAGTGAGTGTTCAGTCCAAGAAAAATCTCCATTTTCTACCCCAGCTTACATGACATTTTCTAGAAAGTTATATCTCATAAATCCACAGATACTATATTTATTTACTATAAATAGTACTTATACAGTAATATCCTATTAAAAATGTTACATTTAGAAGGCTCATTATCCTAGCAAATGTCATTACTCCACCTTGAGGTTCAAGTATTATGTCCACAGGTCTGAATTGTCTGTCTGCTTTTCTCTCCCTGAGGGCATTTTCCTGATGATTGTGGGAGAAATGGATTACCAGTCAGCTGCTTTAACACCTTGAAGCAATTAACTCCCTGACCTCAGTTAATACTCCTGGGCCACACATTTTTTTCAAGTTATTATTATTTGTCTTATTACATTTTCTTTAATATTAAAAAAGAATAATCTTTTTATTGCCTCAATGACCACCAATTTGAACCATGCAACGAGAAGTGGGAATAAAGTATTTTCATAATGACCATGTCTCTTTAAAGATCTTTTGATATCCTTTGTCATCTCAATTACTGTTTGTCTTCAATTATACCTTTTTATTTGAACCTTTTTATATGACTTGATGAATATTTTTAATCAATGGTGCAATGTTTCTAAAGTCAAATTTACTTCCTTCTCTGTACAATTAATTTTAACATGTTTATATCAATCAGAGGCTTTAACAATATAGTAACTTATATTGTTTACTCTACTCTAAGGTATAAAGAGAAAACTAGGCAAAGTTAAGTATCAGAAGCAAATAATACATATTTTAATTCTTATGTCCTATTTACTAGAATAATGATGCTCCCCTACGATGATATAAATGTGTGCTTGCTAAAAGACTGAAAAATGCAATTGATAACGAGATTTCTGAATGCCTTAATCTTCTGCAAACTGGGGTCTGATTATGTTTCTGTAGAGACCCATTTGAATTTATCCTTACCAAGTAAGAGTCCGTGAAACTACTCCAAAAGAGAGAATATGGGGGCTCAGTTGTATAATTCTATCAAATTCATTTTCATTAATGAACATAGAACCTTCTGTGCAATTTTCAAAGTATTCAGAACAGAGTTAACAAGCAGCCCTGAGATTGCTGTCTCTAGAAAGGCCATCTTGCAAGGTTGGCCTACTTGGTTGGAGACTGGAAACTAAATCATAAACAGTCCCCTAAACGGATATAAAGTTTCTTTAAATGATAAGTGGCTCACTGTGCCTCATCTGTTTGTACAAACAACAAACATCATGGTGCACACCTTCTTGCCATCTGGGAGTCTGGAATTTTGACACATGCTAGGAAGAAGGTGCTCAACTGACGGCTTTCTAAAAACCTTGGGCATTACGTCTGCAACCAGCTTCTCTGGTAGATAAGACTTCACATCAGTTACCAAACTGACGACTGGAGGAATTCAGCGTGTCCTGTGTGACTCCACTGAGAAAGGACTCTTGGAAGCTTGTGCCTGATTTCCTGCAGATTTTATCCCATGTGCCATTTTATATACTGATTTTACTCTGTAACCTTTTATTATCATAGTACTTAACTTTGAGTGTACTATATGCTAAATCTTCTAGTAAATCATCAAACCTGGGGGTGTTGGGGACCTCTGACACATGGGATGGATTGAATTGTCTATGTTGAGGTATATAGATTCTAAATAAAAATATTTATTGAATACATACTATGTGAATAGAATTATGTTTAATGAAAAGATAAGTAGCCTAGACCTATTTTAAGAAACTTAAAGTATGGTGGCTATGTTTGCACTCAGAAGTGTATAAAAAGAATGTTCAAATTAACAGAGTAAACCCAAAATAAAGAAAATACTAGAAGGCTATTTCAGTGGGAGTTTTGAAAATGTACACACTTTATCTTGTTCAAATTATCAGGAAAGCTAGAGACATATAAGTTAGTTGTAAAAGAATGAGTAGGTTTGGGCAGGCTATGGTATTTGGAGGCAGGAGTAAGGAGAATTTTAGAAGGTTTCCCTTCCAAAGTTTCACTCGAAACTGTTAAATGTATGGAAGGTATGATAAAGAAGTGAAATATAGAGTGTATTAAGGAAATAAAAATGGAATAATGTGTTACTTATGGCACAAAGCGGACTTTTAAAATGGTCTTGGTTAAAATCTTAATACTTTGAATGCCTTATTTATAGCTCAATTTCATGCAAAACTTATGGATTATTATAGAAAGCCTCCAAATTTTTATATCATTTAAAAGTGTCTCTCTTAAACTCTAATTATGTTTTTTCTTTTCTGTCTCTCCTTTGTTCAGGTCCATCATGAGTGAGAAGTGGGAGTCAAACTTTTCAGAAAACTGGCATTATATTTTGAGTGTCAACGACACAAAGCCTAATCTGTACTCAGACATCAATATCACCTACGTGAACTACTTTCTTCATCATGCTCAAGTGGCAGCGGTCTTCTTTATTTCCTACTTTCTGATCTTCTTCCTGTGCATGGTGGGAAATACAGTGGTCTGCTTCATTGTAATGAGGAACAAACATATGCACACAGTCACTAATTTCTTCATCTTGAACCTGGCCATAAGCGATTTGCTAGTTGGCATATTCTGTATGCCTATCACGCTTCTGGACAACATTATAGCAGGTATGTTGACTTGTGTGCAGTGCACTGATGATATGAGAAAATGTCCCATCTCCCTGCAGCCATGGCTCGGTAATCCATTCATTCACATTTATATAACTTACAAGGTGATCCCCCCAGTAAGTCTAGTACCCACTCTACATCATGCATAGTGATTACTATGTTACTGGCTATATTCCCTATGCTGTACTATTTTGTAACTGCCAATTTGTACATCTTAATCCCTTCACCTTACAGTGTTCACTGAAGGTCACCAGAGAGTGAGATCTAGCACATCTTACCGAAGACTTTGAATTTGCTTAATACAATTCAGAGCACACATAATATGGTAGAAATATTATTGAGAATATTATGAACTTTAAAGTTCAAGGGACTGGTCAGGCTGGTTTTAATTAATGCATCCTCTTTAACCTAATATAAATATATAGTTAAATCCTCTGTGGTTAGCTAGGGAGATTTCCAACAATTTTTGATGTAAGATGGAGCAGCAGTCCCAATGATTTCTCAAAATGTAGACGTTTTATAAGTGGTAATTTACATGTGCAAAATAAGTAAGTAATAGGTACTACCCTATATTATTTCTGGGCCTGCTTTACTACCTTTTTTTACTACATTATATATTCTGGAAGTATAAGAACAGTATATCTCCAGCTCCCAGTAGAGTTTTGATACATAGTACCTGCTTAACAAATATTTGTTACTAATTAATGAATTGTACTCAAGATATTCATATTCCTAATATATAAAAAAACTGAAATAATAGCAACATATCAAAAAAATTGAGAGCAGCATGAGCCATATTCTAGTTCTTATCTTTTCATAACATTCAATATCAATTTACTGAAGAATAAGAGGTTTCTCTATAGAATTCACCTATTTTCTTCCTTTCTCTGGAGTGGGAGATCAGAACACCTCTTCTTCATAGATTCTGTGTCTTTGTGATGTTTATCATTAATTAATGCTATTTATCAAGGATGTTCAACTTCAAAGTACTGTGCTAGACAAAAAATATGGATAAAAGTGAGCATTATTGTTCTCAAGAAGCCTAGTCACAAATAACAAATGCTCTCAATATTCCCTCTGTAAATATTTATAATTAAATTTTCCATATACATTACCTTTCCTTACCTCTGATTTGCATTCCTAGGAGGCAGCCACATTCAGAAATTTTGACTTTATTTTTGGTAATGACTATTATATTTCTAACTAACATGTTTTCATTATAATGTGTTGTCTCCAGACTGTACAGATGTAATTTACTTTCATAATCCTCTTCTACCAGAAGAGATAGTTGTCCTTACCAGACTCCCCTGAAATGACAGCATTAGAGCAAAAGAACATAAATCCATAGAAACTGCATGTCAGATGCTGTTGAGTGTGAAGCAGGGAGCAATAAGAGTGGCTGAAATTCTGTATAAATACAATCACACATACGAGTATATATACAAAACCACAAAGTGTACATTCACACTAATATATGTTCACACTCTTTCCTACTCTTACTCTCTCAATATAATTATACGAAATCGCACTAGACCCAGACCCACCGCGCGGCAAGACCCATCAGTGCACCTCCTGGTGACCAGTCATTTGGTCGTTATGGTGTTATGGCCACTGGCCTTTTATAATATAGATCATAGTTTTTGAATGAATCACTATTCATATTATACATTCCTGTTATTATATATATCTTACCCCTGATGAGCCAAGAGGAGTGCTATGATAGCAATTTTTCTCTTATAAGATGATTTTTATTTTCCTGGGTTTAACAAGGGCATCATATTTTGATTTGTTTAATTTGGGGTGTGTACCTGGTAGTAATGTATCTTCAAATACACATCCAGGATTGTTGATTTCTTGTCAGTACTTTCAAACATGGTACATAACCTGTAAATTGCATCTTTTTTTTCCTTTTTCTTCCTGGAAATACCCTCCAAATACCCTTCGATGTTTTGTTCCTGTTAAAGCACAGTGCCCTCCAGGCAGGGAGCTCAGCTCCTGCTCCGAAATGTCCCTTCACTGACACCCTAACAATCTCTTTACCTCTCCCGATCCTCTGATGTCTAGATGCCATTTCTTTGTTCTCCTTTTATTTCTGTTATCTTCCAGAGAGAGGGTGAATTGACATTAAAATGTTTAAAATCTTGTAGATCTGCATATATCTTTATTCTGCCCTCATACGTGACAAGTTATGCTATATAAAGTATTCTATGTTGGATATTTTTCCCCCTCAAAATATTTAAAGAGACTGCTCTATTTTTATTCCCAAACCTGATATTACTGCTGAAAAATCCAATGCTGGTTGACTCTTGATTCTTATGCTCATGATTTGTATGTTGTTCTTCCTGAAAGTTCTAGGGGCTTCTTTTTACTTCAGTGTTCTGAATTTCAGGCAGTTATGCCTTGGAGTGTCTTTTACTTTATTTTTCATTTATTGTGGTGGACACAAATTATGTCATTTTAAGCCAAAAAAATTCTCTTATATCCTGGAGAATTTTCTTGTAGAAATCTTTATTGTTTTACTTTCTTCAACTCCAATTAATCAGATATTTGAGATCTTTTTTCTTCCATTTTCTGCTCCTTATTGTTCTACTTTTCAAAGATATTTTAACTTTCTCTTCCAGACTTTGAGTTCTTCATTTCTGTTATCATATTTTAAAATCTTTGATCTACTTCTATATTCTGTGTTTCTTACACCCTCATGTATATGTTTCATGGATAAAATGCGTTATATCTTTAAGGTTATTAATAATAATTTGTGTTTGTTTATTTTTTCTTCATCTGTCTGCCTTAGGTTTTTTCCTAAGTCTCCCTTTTCCTGTTTGTTTTAGACTCTTTTTATACTTGATGTTTCCCTAATGTCAACTGCCACTTAGCTGCTTGTGTTTCAGAACAAGGCACTATAGTGCTGCCTTGAACTTCTGCATGTATGAGGATTCAGGTTGGACTACCCTCAGCTTCATTAGTCTGGGCCATTCATTGGGAAACCCACAACTGTAAAATCTTCATGTCACTGTTCTTGGAAAGATCATTTTCCCAGAAGGAAATGATCTGATCTACTGCCATAGTATACAAGGCTGACTGACCATTGCATTCCACACTGAATGGGCCAACAGTATTGCATTCAAAGTGTTTACTTTCATTTAATTTGCATCATTGGGACACCCATTCCACCTGCACCTAGTGATTCACAGTCTAGAACCACTGTGCTTCTACCTCCATAGTGAGTAACCACCATTCTTCTTCCCACCTGAGAAAAGGCCATTTATACATAATTCAGCCAATCATGTTGTTTGCCCAACTTTACTTTCAGTAGTATCTGCCATCTCAGTTTCTATGGATTATGTTCTTTTTGTCCTAGTGCAGGGGTGGGCAACCTTTTTGTGAGTGCGTGCCAAAACCAGCAAAATCTCTGACTCAAAATTCTTCTGCGTGCCAACCCTAATATTTTGAGAACATGTTACGCCTACTTGGTATCTCTTAAGGTGTACATATGTGAAGAACCTTGAAGAAATAATAAAATTCATTCGAGCGACAAAAACATAGTATATGATGATGAAAAATACATTTATTTTTTAATGTATACATGTACACTGATAGTCCGACAGAAAACTTTATGACTCCGTTTGATATTATCAGTGGGACTTTTGCTGCTGCATCGCTGATGACAGAGATTTTACATCAGGTTTATATTTTGTGACCTTCAGAGATATGCACGAGCTACTACTGTCATCCATCAGGCTATTCCTATTATGAGACTTAACAAAATTCATCACTGAGAACAAAGATTCACAAGCATATGTGGATGAAAACATGGAGAGTACCGCTGTTGCAAAGTTTTTTAAACAGAAAAAAATTTCTGGAATGGCATTCCAAGTCCTCAATAGTTCATTTTCGACACTTCTCTCTGGTACTCCTGTCTCTAATCACTTTTTTTCAGTGTTTTCCAAGTCAACTCTAAAGTCAATAAATTCCTGCTTCCAAATTGAGCTACTCTGAAATTCAATCAACTGCATTTCAAAGTCAGCCATGTCTATCCATAAAAACATTTGTAAGTTAATTCCTCCAGTTTCATGCTGTCTGGAAACCTCATGAATTTAGCTGTCTCTTCCAGTTCTCTGAATTTCGCAAATCTTGAGAAGAACTGCTCAGTAGTTGACTTGATGATGTTTAAAAACAGCTTTTGAAGGCTTTTGCAGTCTGTTCTGTCATCTTTTGGGAGGTCTTTGATGTGCCTCTTGAGGTTTGGGAAATATCTAAATCTCTCACCATCCACATCCCTCTTAAAGGCTTCCAGTTTCTTTTCAAAAGCCTTTATGTAACCAAACATAACATCAAGTGTCTTGCCAGCTCCTTGTAATTTGACATTTAAGCCATTCAAATGTTCACAAAAATTGTAAATGGAAGATTATAAGAGAGGGTTTCGCGTGCCAGCAAAAGTTACTGGCGTGCCATGTTTGGCATGTGTGCTAGGGGTTGCCCACCCCTGTCCTAGTGCTATCATTTCAGTGGAGTTGGGAAGAGAGATGAGATAAGTTGTTTGCTTACTCTTTAATTTTCAACCAATGGCTGTACACACTCTCTTTTGCATTTTTATTAAAAAATAATACTAAAACAAACAACCAAATTTTAGAACTGGGAAGACATGCTTTCTTTTGGTTTACTCAGTAGAGTCACTCAAGCTCTTATTGCAAATGGTCTGGATGAATGACAAGTGTTTTTTTAAGATATATGTGGATTATTTTAAGTCAATGGTAATATTTTTAATTAGGTAAGAATATCTTTTAAAATAAATTATAGGATATTTTTAAGAGATAAGTTTTCAAAAGTTGAGTAATATGTAGAATTCATCTTTTGGGAAACTAGAATATTTGCTAGTGGAAGAATAAATACATCCCTATAATAGCAGATGGGTGTTTAGAATATCAAACTGCTATAATAATTTTACTATTTTATTTTATAAACATCTGGTAACTGAGATTCACTTAAGAAGGAATTTAAATAGACTACTTTTGTCCATGCAGAGTGCTCTTAATTCTGAAAGGACATCTTAGTCAGCTCTGGCTGCTATAAAATACCATAGATGGGGCTCCACCAGCAGAAATTTATTTTCTCACCATTCTGGAGGGTTGAAATTCAAGATCAGGGTGCCAGCATTGTCAGGTTCTTGGTGACAGTACTTTTCCTGGTTTATAGTTAGCCACCCTCTTGCTGTGTGTTCACAGGGCCTTTCCTCACAGCATGCACATGCAGAGAGTTCTTTCTTTCTTCCTCTTATAAATCCCATCATGTGGGAAAACCCTCATGGCCTCATCAAAATCTAATAGAAACCCAAACCTGAAACATGTATGATCATATTAACCAATGTCACCCCAATGCCACCCCAATACATTTAATTAAAAAATGGAAAATAAATAAATAAAATGGAAAAATAAATCTAATTACTTGTAAAAGGCTGAATCTCCAAATACCATCACATTGGGGTTTAAGGCTTAAGTATATAATTGGGGATGGCATAAACATTTATCACATAACAAAGTACCTCTGTGGTAATATGTCTTATTACATTATATATAAATAAAAATTTATTTTTCCTGTAATTTATAGGGTACATTTGCAACTTAGAAAACGAATTTCTCCCTTTTTTATTCATTTAAAGGGCATTTTTATATAAAAGATGATTATCTGGACTCTGGAACCATACTGCTAGGGTTGAAATCCTTAATATAATGCTAACTAGCTGTGTGGCAAGGCATGTGATACATATGTGCTTATTATTTAGTCTATATCATCCTATCTAATAATAGACAAACATGGTAATTGACCGTACCTTCCTACGCCTCCCATTGGTTAATCAGCGTGATATGCAAATTAACCACCAACAAAGATGGTGGCTAATTTGCATACTGCAGGCAGGACGGGACAGCGTGAGCTGCCAGCACAAGCCACCATCCAGGCCCCCGTGTGCGACCCCAGAAGCCGCCTGCCTGCCGCCGGTGATCAGATCCGATCCTGGGCCGCAGGCCGGCCCCAGAAGCCCCAGAAGCCGCCTGATATGGTAGTAACTCTATGAGTAAGCACTCTGAAAGTCAGTGGCATAAATGCACCAATTAAAAGACAGATTATGAGGGTGAATCAAAAACAAAACCCACTTTAAATATAAAGACACATATAGATTAAAAGTAAATAAATTAAGCTGCAGCCTGTTTTGCTCAGTGAATAGAGCATTAGCCCATGGACTGAAGGGTCCCAGGTTTGATTCCAGTCAAGGGCATGTACCTCAGTTGCTGGCTTGATCCCCATTCCCTATCAGAACATGTGCAGGAGGCAACCAATCAATGTGTCTCTCCCTTTCCCTTCACTCTCTCTAAAATTCAATGGAAAAATATCCTTGGGTGAAGATGAACAAAAACAAAGTAAATGGATTAAGTAACATTAAAGAGATTATAAGAAAAATATATTCCAAATTTTGTTAGTTGTATAATGGTTATGTTTAAATTATTAACACCTAAGAAATTGGGTGAAGGGTATATAATATGCTGTAGTATTTTATAGTTTTTTACATGTATGAGATTATTTCAAATTAAAATATTAAAAAATTAAAAATTAATAAAATATTAATTGACATGTATCTGCATTACATGAAAAATCTAATTGCTTCTAGCATAATTTATTAAATTGTGCAAAAATTTACAAGGGTTCAATTAAAAAATATCTTAATTCTAAATGATATAATAGAAAGTATATAATAGTATAATAGTGCAGTTATAAGCACTTATCTGAAAATAAAAATTTAAAGAAGTGAATTTAAAGAAGGGATTAGCCAAAGAAAATATATGCACAACCCATGGACACAGACAACAGTAAGGTGATGGCCAGAGAGAAGTGGGGGGCAAGAGCTGGGTAGAGGGGGCAAAAGGGGGGAAATAGGGACATCCTATATAATAATAATAAAAGGGGACATCCTATATAATAATAATAAAAGGCTAATATGCACATTGAGTGAATGGCAGAATGACTGGTTTCTATGTGCGCACTGGCCACCAGGGGGCAGATGCTCAATGCAGGAGCTGCCCCCTGGTGGTCAGTGCACTTCCAGATGGGGAGTGCCACTCAGCCAGAAGCTGGCTCATGGCTGGCCAGCGCAGTGGTGGTGGCAGGAGCCTCTCCCACCTCTGTGGCAGCACTAAGAATGTCTAACTATCGGTTTAGACCCGATCCCTTGGGGCCCTAAGCCTTTAGTCGGACATCCCCTGAGAGCTCCTTGGCTGCCAGAAGGATGTCTGACTGCAAGCTTAGGCCTGATCCCCCAGGGAGTGGGCCTAAGTCGACAGGTGGACATCCCCCAAGGGGTCCTGGACTGTGAATGGGCACAGGCCGGGCTGAGGGACTCCCCAGAGTGCACAAATTTTTGTGCACTGGGCCTCTAGTGAGAATAATAAAGCTTTCAAAAGCCTATTGTGGGGATTTGATATGTTACTAGAAAGCACTGTTACTGTGCCTAGAATGTTTTGATATTGTTAGTATGCTGAAAAAAAAAAACAACCCACAAAAAAACACAGAGCTCTGAAGATACTAATGAAAATAATGGGAAACATTGATTGTTCCATGGATACCATTTAGAAAAGTTACATCAGTCTTGATTTAATGCCTTTCTGTTTATATTTTCAGTGAAATTGTAAAAAGTGATGTTTTTTCAAAGACTAAAGTGTTCCTTTTCCTTTCAGGATGGCCATTTGGAAGCACAATGTGCAAAATCAGTGGTTTGGTTCAGGGAATATCTGTTGCAGCTTCAGTCTTTACACTGGTTGCAATAGCAGTGGATAGGTAAGTCAACACCACAACCTGAATCCAGAAAAATGGGCATGTCTGCAACTAATTCACCTAGCTGGAGAACTGTATAATCTATTAAATTGGGTTATGTATATATGTGAGACAGACATAGAATATGTATATAAAGAGAACACACACATACACACACACATAGAGATCAAAAAACATAAAATGTAGTATAATTATTGACATAAAAAACTTGATAGATTCTATTTTTAATATTAATCTATTGTTTCCATCATTATTTACAATGTTTTAATCTATTTCTAGAACTTATCATGTAGATCTAGTTTATTTGGTTTACAGGTAGAGAAAATAAATGCAAACATATACTAACCACATTATACCAAAGATATATTTTTACATTAAGTTTCCAAATATACTATGTCCTGTTACTATCAGACTAGATTATTATTATTATTATTATTATTATTATTGCATATTCTTTTTTCTGGATGAGTCTGGCTAAAGATTTATTAATTGTATTTATCTTAATTTTTTTAATTTAATAAATCAGCTCTTGGTTTTATTGATCTATTCCCCCCCCCCCCCCCACATGAGGATATTCTTTTCATTGCTTTTCAGAGAGAGTGGAAGGGAGGGTGGAGAGAGAAAGAGAGAGGGGGGGGGAGAGAGAGAGAGAGAGAGAGAGAGACAGAGAGAGAGAGCGAGAGAGAGAGAGAGAGAGAGAGAGGGAAGCATTGATGTCAGAGGGACACATCAGCTGGTTGCCTCTTACACATGCTTGACCATGTGTGGGAGCGAACCCACAACCCAGGTATGTGCCTTTGACCGGGAATTGAGCTCATGAACCTTTGGTGTGCAGGCCGGTGCTCTAACCACTAAGCAACATCAACAAGGGCTTATTGCTCTTTTATATTATTTTCTTTTAGGCTCTGTTTTGATTATTTCTGCTCTGATATTTATTTTATTTCTTCTACTCACTTTGAGCTTTGTTTGTTCCTTTCCTACTTTCTTTAGGTGTACAGATAAAGTATTTATTGAAGCTTTTTTTTGTTTCTTTAGGTAGGCCTATATTGCTATGAATTTCCCTATTAGAACTGCGTTTGCAGTGTACTATAGATTGAGTCATGTGTTTTCATTTTATTTGTCTCAAGGTATCTTTTGATTTTTTTTCCTTGATCCTGTTGTTCATTGTTCAGTAGCATGTTATTTAGTCTCCATGTGTTTGTGTGTTTTTCAGGTTTTCTTGTAAACCTATCTAATAAAAGAGTAATATGCAAATTGGCCATCGCTCCAATACACAAGATAGCTGCCCCCATGTGGACACAAAATGGCCACCACAAGATGGCCGGCAGGGGAGGGAAGTTGGGGGGACCCAGGCCTGCAGGGGAGGGCAGTTAGGGGCAATCAGGCCGGCAGAGGAACATTTAGGCGTCGATCAGGCTGGCAGGGGAGTGGTTAGGGGGTGATCAGGCTGGCAGACAGAAGCAATTAGGGGCAATCAGGCATGCAGGCTAGTGGTTGGGAGCCAGCAGTCCTGGATTGGAGAGGATGCAGGCTGGGCTGAGGGACACACACACCCTCATTTACAAATTGCATGCACCAGGCCTCTAGTCGATATATATAGTTTCACACCATTGTGATTGAAGAAGATGCTTGATATGATTTCAATCTTTTTAAACTTGTTGAGACTTGTTTTGTAACCTAACATGTTGTCTATCCTGGAAAATGTTTCATGTGTGCTTGAAAAAATGTATATTCTGCTTCTTTGGGGTAAAATGGTCTAAAAATATCAATTAAATCCATGAAACCTAATGTGTCATTTAAGGCCACTCTTCCCTTATTGGCTGTCTGAATGATCTATCAATTGATGTCAATGGGGTGTCAAAGTCTTCTACTATTACTGTCAATCTCTCCCTTTTTGTCTATCAATATTTGTTTTATATGCTTAAGTGCTCCTGCATTGTGTGCATTGATATTTACATGGGTTATATCCTCTTATTGGATTGATCCCTTTCTCATTGTGACGTATCCTTCTCTGTCTCTTGTTATTGTCCTTACTTTAAAGTTTATTTTGTCTGATATAAGTATTGCTACACCAGCTTTTATTCATTTCCATTTGTATAAAATATCTTTTCAATTCTTTTACTTTCAGTCTGTATGTGTCTTTCAATCTAGCAGATCTCTCATAGGTGGCATATGTCTGAGTCTTGTTTTCTTATCCACTCGGGCACCCTATGTTTTTTATTAGAACATTTAATCCATTTACATTTAAAGTAAGTATAGGTATCTAGTAATTGCTATTTTATTTTTCATATTTTTTAAAAATATTTTTTATTGATTTTTTTTACAGAGAGGGAGAGGGATAGAGAGTTAGAAACATCCATCAGCTGCCTCTTCACACCCCCTCTGGGGATGTGCCCTCAACCAAGGTACATGCCTTTGACCGGAATCAAACCTGGGACTCTTCAGTCCATAAGCTGATGCTCTAGCCACTGAGCCAAACCGGTTAGGGCTAGTTTTCATATTTTTAATCTTCCTTCTTCTTAAAGCAGGGCCTTTAAAATTTCTTGTAACACTGGTTTGGCTGTGCTGAACTCCTGTAGCTTTTTCTTGTCTTCAAAGCTTTTTATCTCTCCTTTGATTCTAAATGTTAGCCTTGCTGGGAAGAGAAGTCTTGTTTGTAGGTCCTTGCTTTTTATCATTTTGAATATTTCATGCCAATCCCTTCTGGCCTGCAAAGTGTCTGTTAAGAAATCAGCTCACAGTCTTAAGAGAGCTCCCTTGTAGTTAAATAACTGCTTTTATCTTGCTGCTTTTAAGAATCTCTCTTTGTCTTTAACCTTTGACATTTTAATTATGATGTGTCTTGCTGTGGGCCTCTTTGGATTCATTTTGTTTGAAACTCTCTGCGCTTTCTGGACTTGTGTAGGATAGGAAAGTTTTCAGTCATTATTTCTTCAAATAAGTTTTCAATCCCTTGCTCTCTCTTCTTCCTATACCCCTATGATGTGAATATTGTTATGCTTGATGTTGTTCCTGAAGTTTCTTAAATTATCTCACTTATTTGATTCGTTTTTTTCTGCTGTTTTTATTAGGTTTCTCCCACTACCTTGTCTACCAAATTGTTGATTATGTTTTCTATTTCATCTAATCTACTGTTGATTTCCTCTAATATATTCATTATTTCAGCTATGGTATTCTTCATTTCTGACTGGCTCTTTTTTATGTTTTCTATCTCCATTTTTATGCTTCCTATCTCTTTGTTAATGTTCTCACTGAGTTCATCTAAGTTTATTGAGCATCCTTATGACCAGTGTTTTGAACTGCAGGTATTCTTTATGACATTGAATCAAAAGAATAGGGTAAACCGATGGAGCAAAGAAGATTGCCCTCCATGTAGTGGCTGGCCCTTATTTAATCAGTTGAAGATATGAATAGAACAAAAAGACTGACCTTCCTACAAGTAAGAGAATTTCCTACAAGTAAACTTCTGCCTTATTTTTGACCTGGGACATTAGTCTTTTCCTGCCTTCAGACTGAAAATGAAATGTCAATTCTTCTGGGGTCTTGAGCCTGCTGTCTTTCAGACTGGCACTTACATCAGTGGCTCATCTGCTTCCCGGCCTTTAGACTTGATCTGGAACTACACCATTGGCTCTCCTGGATCTCCATTTTGCCAACTACAGATCTCGGGACTTTTCAATTACATGATTACATGAGTCAATTTCTTATAAGAAACATCTTTCAATATATCTATACATCCTGTTGGTTCTGTTTCCCTGGAGAACCCTGACTAATGCACTGGCCAAGTTCAAATTCTAGCATGATGAGAAAAAGTACACAGTATTTTCATTGACTATTTCCTGGCAGGGAGCATTTTTTTATTATTATTCATCTTTGCCTTTCTGATGCATATATTTGTTGAATGAACAAATAAATAAAATATTTATTTTATTTATTAAACCAACTGTCTCATAGTTGGTTTACAAAAAGAGCAAAATATCTAGAATTGTGCCTATAAAGTTACCGGTAATTTAATGGTGAGTAAATGGGAGGGTTCACTGATCAGAAGACTAGAAGAAAGCTTGGAAGTTAAGACAGAAGACTTTATGCATGTGATGAAGTAGTTCTAAAGGACAACAGAGCAGTCAAAGCTCAAGCTGACTACTCATTACTTGAAGTTATGGCAGATAAATTAATTTGAGTTGCTGCTGAACCATGAAAAAGCTCTAAAGTTTTCTTAAGTGTAGATCTGGAAAGTAATAATTTTTCATAACATTTAAGTTGTATAGAGTCAACACAAAAATAAAAGAAGATTAAATAGGTGATAGTAACTTGAAAACTATAAAATGTTATACAATTGCATAATGGTATGATTATTTTATAATTAACATAATGAGTATCACTAATAGTAACATGAAGAATCACAAGAACAAAATAACGGTAAAATGAATCAGACTCAGTCTACATACTGATGCTGAATTTCTATGTTCACCAGAGGACATAGACCTTTGGAAAGGTGCGTAATCAGAATTTATAATAGAAACTCGACTCTCGTAGCTGTGAAGCAAACCACCAAAACACATAGTGGCTTAAAACAATAATTCTTTAGTATTACCCATGATTCTGCGGCTTGGTTGATTGCCCCTTGTGGTTCTGCTCAGTGTGCTGTAGCTGAAATCAGTCCTGCTGCAGCGTTATCCTGGGAACTAAACTGGGGCTGGATCGTTCTGGGTGACCAGCCTCTCATGGCCCAGGGTCTCTCTCCACACAGTCTCTCATCTAATTCAAGCTTCTTTATAACCTAGTAGCTGGCTTTCAAGAGGAAGCATTCCAAAAGGACAAGCCCCAATACACAAGTGCTTGCCCATGTCCCATTGGCCAAGGAAAGTTACATGGCCAAGCACACAGTTAACATGGGAGAGGGCCACAGAAGGGCATGAAGAAGAAGAGTTTAAGAATATGGGCTTTGGAGGTAAACTACTTGTGTAACAATTGTGTGTAATTATGGACAATATCTTTACCTTTCCTAGGCCTGTTTTCCCGTTTTAAATGATGACGCTTAACAGAGATAATTCATGCAAATCAATGGAAAAGAATGGAAGAGAGTATTACATATTCATATTCAATACATAATAGTTACCACTATTACTTTTACTAATAATAGTGTCTTATATACTCCACTTATTTATATTTTCAATTGAAATGTATCTCATATCAATTAGAGAAAATGCATGCCTTTCTGCTACTAATGGTAACTTTCTATGTTTTTGAGAAGAATGTGGGGTTGCTTAAATAAATTTAATTCACAAGTTAGAAGTTATAAGGCACTGCCTCAACTGATATTTGCTTTTAATTACAGGTTCCGGAGTGTTGTCTACCCTTTTAAACCAAAGCTCTCTATCAAGACAGCAGTCGTCATTATTGCGATCATCTGGGTCCTGGCCATTGCCATTATTTCCCCATCTGCAATAATGTTACATGTACAAGAAGAAAAATATTACCGAGTGAAACTCAACTCTGAGAATAAAACCATGCCTGTCTACTGGTGCCGGGAAGACTGGCCAAATAAGGAAATGAGGAAGATCTACACCACTGTGCTGTTTGCTAATATCTACCTGGCTCCCCTGTCCCTCATTGTCATCATGTATGGAAGGATTGGAATTTCACTCTTCAAGGTGACAGTGCCTCACACAGGCAAGCAGAACAAGAAGCAGTGGCACGTGGTGTCCAAGAAGAAGCAGAAGGTCATTAAGATGCTCCTGATTGTGGCCCTACTTTTTATTATCTCCTGGCTGCCCTTGTGGACTCTGATGATGCTCTCAGACTACGCTGAGCTGTCTCCAAATGAACTACAGGTCATCAACATCTACATCTACCCTTTTGCACATTGGCTGGCCTTTTGCAATAGCAGCATCAACCCCATCATTTATGGTTTCTTCAATGAGAATTTTCGCCGTGGCTTTGAAGAGGCTTTTCACCTCCAGTTCTGCCAAAAAAGAGCACAGTCCAAGGAAGCCTATGCCCTAAGAGCTAAAAACAATGTGGTCATAAATACATCTCATCCGTTAGCCCACGAACCTACAATTCAAGACACACACGAGGAAAATTTTCTTTAGAAACAGTGTGAAAAACCCCAAACAGAAACTGATGGAAGAATTAGGAGGAACTACCAATAGCAATGAGATTTTAAAAAGAGCTGGAGTGATGATTTCAACTCTACTGTGTTATATATTGAAATGCTGTTGCTACCTATAGTTTTGTACTTCAATTGTTTCTAAGAATATGCCAGAGAAAACATGCAGAGAAAGCCCTCTCTGAAAAAAAAAAGTAAAAAAAAATGGTTTTATGTTCATAACCAGTCTTACAGCATGTAAAATATGTAAAATGACGAATATATTTGCCTGGATAAAATCTATTTTCTAGAAACATATTGCAAAGCTTGACCTTTTCAACTTAACTATTTATGTATGAGACAAGCATGTGTATTATGTCTATTGATACACGCACACATGAATGCATATGTGTGCATGCATGCACACACATAGAGTTCCCATATGGCGATAAATTGGTAGTTCTTTGCATGAGAGTACATTTTATCAAGTCTCCCTTTGCTTTTCTATTTTAAATTTTAGATTAAAAATTGTCTCTTTGTGCTTTTAAAATGTACTTATCTTTCTCAGAAATGAGAATTATAATTGCAAATAGAGGGACATTATATTTTTTTGTATTTAAAAGTTTATTTTTTTTAAGGAATGTAGTTATAGTTGGTAAAATCATAGCATTGTTCCATAGGCGTTATTGTCAGTTTTTAAATATTTTTATAAATGAGGTTTATGCCCTACCTGAGTCCATGTTTCTTACAGAGGTGATTCAGAACCCAATTTAATCCCCTTGTTAATAAATTATATGACACAGAAAAAGCAAATCTCTCAGTGGAGCAGTTGGCAGAAGAATGGCAGCTCTCTTTGGAAGTGCTTAATCGGGACACTCAAAATCATCTAAGACTCCCATAAGGTCTGTACAGAGCCAAACCAATTGTTCCAAATTTTCTACCAAGCACAACACTTAAATCCAGCACTCCTACTGGTTTAGTAAATTGGTACTACTGTTATGAAGAGAATTGCAACCCCCTGAACTCCCCTGTGTTACAATTATGTTGATGATAGTGGTAAATGCTAGCTTTTAGGGTGACATAAGTCCCTAGAAAATTGGGAATTATAAAATAACAGTCTGGCAAATAAAAATTAATCTCTGGTCTTGGCACTATTGTGTTTTTCAAGTCATTTATGTAGTTCAATCCAAAAGCTTTTCAACGTTATAGGCCTTTCAGAAAATAATTGTTGAGTTTTTAATTGAATTAAGATTTGTGGTATTTGCATACGCAAGTGCTATTTCCTGCAGTGAGGGAGGGAAACTTTATGAAGTTTTGTTGTGCAAAATTCCAAATTCAGGTTCATGTGCCTAATGTGCAGTTAAAACCATACACTGAAATACCAGCTGGGATACAGAGAAAGGTTTATTTGATTTGGCCAAAACAAGAGGAGTGGAGAGCAAGATCTCTGAAATTTGTCTTCCCCAAAAGGCAAAAGTAGGGAGTTTTATGTAGCTAATGAGTAGGGGAGGGGTGTTTCAGGGAACTGAGGGAGAAACTGTGTGTTTGTTCTGTCTCAGATAACACCTCGTGCAACCAGACTTTTAGGCATGAGTAGATGGTCGCAACTTTCTTAAAGGCATTCCTTCTGCACAATAAACCATAACTTGTCCTTGTGACCCTGGAGTTATCTCCTCCTGCTTGACAAGGAAGCAGTGTACAATATATTGTGAGAACAAGGGCTGCTTGGCTGGGAGAGCAGTTAACATGTGTAAGTGAACAGGGTCCAACTATAGTTTCAACTCTGCCCTCATTTACTGAAATACTATTTACAATGTCTAAGTTGGTGTACTGAGACATTGAATATTATTTTGTTAGAAACTATCACTTTCTGATGCGCATCCTCACATTCTACCAGTTCCTGAAAATCATCATAACTAAGTCACACACCCTTATCTGTTAACTAGTTACATTTTATCACCTCCAATTCCTTATTACCTGTTTCCTATCAGTGACAAAACTCAACACTGAGTTCCATCTTGGCTTTCAGCTTTGTCTTTCAATTCTTTCTATAGTTGGCAGAGTCATCTTCCTGAAAAAGAGGGTGAATGTGTATGTGTTCTTTGAAAAAAACACCTTCAGAAGCTCTGTGCCTGCTAAATCACGTACAGACACTCAAGGCTCACCTAGGCCTGGCTCTTGTCTCCTGGTTGCAGCTACAACACAAACTTTTCTAAACTCCAGTCAGACCAAGATGGTCAGCCTAGATTGTAGTATTTTTTTTCATTTATGATTTATTCTCTGCTTCATTCCCCTATCTGCCTGTCTACCCTTTGTCCAAGGCCTATTAAAACACTACCTCTCAGAAAGTCTGTCTTTATTCTTATAACCAGAGATGAGTACTTCCTCTTCTAAGCATTGTGCCCTTCTTGTATGAAAACCTCAGTTGTACGATAATTGCTCTGTCTTCTCCTTGCAACTAGAATCTACATTCCTCAAGGGCATTTACTCCCTCCCTTGAGCATTGTGCACCTCTTGTGTGACAACCTCAATTATATTGTAATTGTTCTGTCTTTTCCTTGCAACTACAAAATAAATTTGTCAAGGGCATGATGAATTAAGCCTTACTGGTCTTTAGATGCCCTACAATGTAGATCATAATAGCAACAGTAACAAGAACTCAATTTTTTTGATCCTTATATGCCAGAAATTTAATATACATTTGTATTGTTCATTCCCATTTTATAGGTATTAGAACTAGAATTCAGAGACAGCAAGTAAGTTATGTAAAATTGTATAGACAAATTTGGAGTAAGCTGTGAGTGGGACACAGGTCCCCATGTAGTTTCAAAGCCTGTGCTCTTGCATCAGATTGTACTTTTAGATAAAGCATCCTTGAAAGTTCTGCATCAAACTTTTTTTAACCTCTCAATTTCTCTTATAAACACCCGCAAGCAGCAGAGTCATCAGGAAAAGGAAAGAAATGATGTGTTTTCTCATCAAAATTGCAGAGGGAGACAATATAATGATGAATAATACATAACTAATTTCAGACTATTTAGACATTTCATTTAGAAATACACTCATTAGATCATTTTTTTCTAGATAGCTACTTCTGTCAAAGACTACAAAGAGAGTGAAGAAATGAAAGAAAATCAGAGAGAATTATATTAGTGCTTTAACAATCTCAGCTCTTCATTTATTTGGCAGATGTTTTTTTATCTGTTATAGTCTTACAATTCCATGGGTAGAAAGCAAAGTCATAGTTCTTCTCAAGTCAAGGTTCTTCAGCTTTTAGCAATAGTCTCTTTTCATTCTCCCAATCCTTAGCTTAATGAATCATCTGCAACACCTCATTTTTCCAATATATTTCTGTATTAGTTGGATCTCTTTATGTTGCAAATGAACTAGAAACTGTGCTTAAAACTTAAGAAGGGAATTGGTTGTCTCATATTACCCGAATATCCAATGGTAGGTGTGACTTGATCCAGGAGCTCAAAGGATGTTGGCTAAAATATGTCTATATCTCTTGCCTCTGATTTTTCCATGTTCACTGAATTCTCAGACACAATTTTCTTACAGCAGCCAGCTGGATTTTGACAGTGCCAGACTTATACCTGAAAAACTTAGAAATTTTAATAAAAATAGGACATTGTATCTTCCCCAAATAGCTTGATTTGGGTTGATTTATGAGCAGGGTGATTTCTTTCCTGGATCCTTGTCCAGATGGATTCGAAGAATGAAGCCACAGACAAAGGGTGGTAAGTGAAAAGTACAGAAACTTTATTGCAAACAAATACTACCTCTAAAACCTTAATTCTAAATTCTAAGCCTAAAATTCTGTCCCTCTTGGCACAGAGTGGCCGCCTAAGAAAGGTGCCAAGTTCCTAATCCTAAGACTCTGTCCCTCCTGGATGAATAGAGGGGCCCCTAAGAAGGGTGGTCGCTGCTTTCTTTGTCTTCAGACATTAAATAGGCTGGAGACCCTATTTTTCTGCCGTGGGACCTTAGCCCTGTAATCAGCTCCCAGGACCCCCACCTCCACACTTTTCCTCATCTGGTCATCGTATCTGTTTAGGGTGGAGTCACTTTTGATTTATCTTGTGGTTTTCTCCCAGTTGTGCTGGCAGAGAAAGCCTCATCTCATAGCTCTCCCAGCTACTCAGGTCAGGGCTACTTTTGGTCTAACTATGGTCACTTTAATAGCTCAGGCCAGAGATACCCCTGTCTGTCCTTGGTTTATGGCTGTTTGAATTGCTCAGGCCAGAAATGTTTCCATCTGCCTGTGGCATTGCTCTGTCCTCTGTACAAGTAAGATAAGACCCTGGCGTCTTCAAGTTTCCATCTATGTATTCCTCCCCCATGGACCCTCCTCATTCCTAAAACTCCCTCAACTTGCCTATTTTATCCCTAAAACTCCTTTCAGTTTTAATATACATCTGAGAATTAGATCTTACCATATTGGATCCAAGTTCATACTCTTCTTATGATAAAGCATTTTGTTTGGTGAGATTAAACATTGACAGCTTCATTCCCAATCTTGTGTGAGACTATCGCCACACGAAACGCAGAGCCTGAAAACGAATGCCCTCCACTACACACATACCCCCACCAAAAAAGTGTGACATTATTACTAGAAAAGTGGAAATGGATGTTAATGCTGAGCAGGCACACATAATAAATGCCTATGACACATAACTTCCTCAGTTTATAACTTCATATCAACCCTCCTAAGGATTATATTCCTTCAATGGGCAATGAAGATGGTAAATAATAATTTACTATATATAAATAGTAATTTTTGTTAAATAGGCATTTATCCACACATTGCCCAGTGTTTCTCTTAGCTATGGAACCAATGAGGACAAACTCAGGAGTCAGTTATTATAATGGAACTATAAAATAGAGAAATTTAATAGAAATGGAAATGTGGTTTTCCAGCAGTAATGGTAGTGCAGGTGCATCTGGCCCCTTTCTGTAATTAATGTCAGGAGACCGGTGTATATGGTCCTACCTCCATCCCTTTAGGAGGATAATTACTTTGAGGAAGGAAATATGACACATTTTGGAAGAATGGTAACAGTGATTAGGGTGGCAATATTTAAATTGATAGCCAGTGAGCAAATCAACCTAGACTGAGATTCTTTTGACTTTTCAGAGAGAAGCATTCTTAAGCAAGCCATGCAAAATCCTGTTGTTATTTCAAAGATTAATTCAACCCATTTAGACAGTCTGGATCCCACTAAAGAGCATGTTCTAAGTAATTAATAAACTATGTTATCTTAGTTGATTTTTAGTCTAGTGATGGTATTTAAGAAAATACTATTCTATGAGGGTTATTTATTTTAAACTAATATATTATAAATGTTTAATAAGATAAAATAGAAGAAGATACTCCCAAATCCTGCTATGTTGTTTACGGGAAATCTGGAAGACCAATCTGAGGTGATAGCTACCTTGTATTAAGACCTTACTCTGTGACAAGTAGTATGATTAGTACTTTATATTTACTATGGCATTTAATTTTCAAATAACTTCAAAGTCTATGTTACCTACATTTCATATATGAGAAAAATATAGGCCAGAAAGTCCAAATGAAGTCACCCCCCAAATAATTTTGAAACCAATATTTAAATGATGGAGTGTCTAATGACAAAACCCCTGGAAATAACAAATTTATTTTAAAATATTCTTTTAATAATTTTTGTTTGCTGGTAAACAAGTATCCTAAACTAAAAATAACATTAATGCTCATTCAAGGCAGTTCAGTATAGATCAAGAGCACAAACTGGAATTTGAAGTGTTGGAATTTTAACTCTGTATCTTGCTAGTTGCATAACTATGGGAAATTTACTAAATTTTTCTATGACTCATTTTTCTTATTGATGAACAAGAAATTACACTTTTATTGCATTTTACATATAGACTAACAGTATCTGATACATATAAAAAATGGTGGCTATCTATACTAATAATCGAGGAATATGCCAATTGTCCGGGATGCTGTCACAGTAACAGTAACGACTGAACAGCAGGCTGCGTGCGGTGACCAGGCCAGCAGGGGGCAGTAAGGGGCAACCAGGCTGCGGGGGGGGGGGGGGGGCAGTTAGGAATGATCAGGCTGGTGGAGGGGGGCAATTGGGGGCAACCAGGCTGGCAGGGGGCGGCAGTTGGGGGTGACCAGGCCAGCAGAGGGGGGCAGTAAGGGGCAACCAATCCAGCAGGAGGGCAGTTAGGGCCTCTAGTTTCAATATAAGTAGAAAATAATTTCAAGATAACTTAGTTTGTATGTGCATAAGGCTGTAACAACTTTACTATATATGCCCAAAGACCAGAAAGATTAATGCAAAGATAGTGCATTAAGTTTATCAATATTTAAAAGTCTTAAATAGGCTTAATGTAACATAAGTAAATGTTCTGTCTTAAGTGCTTAAAATCAATCATGTTTCTATTAGAGTACATCTCATAATATTCAAACTTTTTTTTTTACCTTTTTAGTTACTAATTATAGTTCTCTAAAGAAAATGATTCTTTACATGTTCAGATGATTATTTTTGGACTGAGTGTATTGAATTTCATTGTCATGGTGCAGCATAAATTGTAGGAAGTGTATACTAGTATGTCGTTAGATAAATATTCTAATGTATGCTTTATGAAGACAATTTTAAGGAAGCTTGCTTAATTACAACACATCTCTATGAAGTTTTATTACTCTAGCAAACACACTATTGTGGAAGCATTTTAATACATGGAAATACAATTTTATCAAACTACCAGAAATAAATTTACACATCAATTACTCTAATTCTGGGATCTAAAATAGTAAAAACAAAACTTAGTCTCTTTAAGGAAAAACATTGAAAATCCATAAAATTAGAAAATCATTCAGCAGTAAGTAAAACAAGATAAGACCAAATTTAAGAAATAGACAATTAATTCAGACATGCTATCATATGATATATAATAATAAAATTTACTAACGTTACTTAACGTTGGTCAAGTATTTTGTTATTCCAAATAAATGCAGTAGTGTGTGGCAGAATAGATGGTGTTAAATGTCAGACTCTTATGTAAACATTCCTTACAATATAAAAAGAAATATCAGTCACCATGATCCACAGCACATAAAAAAGTGGAATGAAATAGGTTAACTAAGGGAAATGTTAATGAAAGTATCTCAGTGATAAAATATATATTGTAATGAAATTGTGAGTTAAAATCCCAGCCTTGCTACTAATATATTGTATGACTTTTGACATAATATTCAGCCCCTCTGGGATACTTGCCAGAATTGTGTATAATCAGTGCTTCCCTTTGTTGAAATGTAGAAACAGAATCACCGGATACAGGAATCTGAGGAAAGCTTAGAATCAAGTATAGCTCCTCCTTTTTACAAAGAAAACATCCTAGTTTGCAAAATATCACGACGAAAGCAGGCACTGTAGTTTATAGGAAAAGGCTTAGAGGCACTGGGATAGTAGATTGTGACCTATTGATGGGTCTAATAATCTGTCCATAGTTTCAATTCAACTGTGGACTTTAAGGCTAGAAGAAAAAATCCTTTAAAATTGCAACAAATATTGTTACAGTTAAAATCTCTTCAAATACTGAAGTTTGCTAAATTAGAATGGAAAACAAGAGGTTTTCATTAACATAGTTTTCATTGGTCTAAGATTATATTGATGCTCTGTTTCCAAAGTTATTGGACTTTTTCATGTTTTAATTAAATCAATTTGTGAACATGCTATAACTTTTAAAATATGGGCAAAAGATATAATAAAAACAAATACCAGAGAACCTTCACGGACTCTTCAAGCCACATGATTGGGGGAGGTCTTTACAAGTTGTGAGGAAAGTATAATTAAGAGTGATATTCAGGACATCCTGGTGCTCTGAATGGACTACCTCATGTGTGTCCTTGCAACTCCCATAAAACTTGATGCACTCTCAAAAATCATCCAAATTTGTGTAGTTTAGAAACCTAAATTTCTGAAGCACCTTGAATCCTTTGGGAAATTTTTTTTTTTTTGAAGAAGAAGAGTAAAACAATGATGGAGAAAAAGAAATTCTATAGATGAGGGAAGACAGAACAGGAAGAGGAAGAAATTGAAACCTTCCTCTAAAAAGAAATTTTAGAAAACTAAAGGTTTCCTTGACTACTACTAAGGTTTTGCATAGAGCATGTGTTCCCATAATTGAAGAGTAACTTGCAGAGTAGGTCTTCAGTTATGCACCGAGGCCACTTCATCAGCAGTTATTTCTGCATCTTGGCCTTTTGATCACTCCTCTTATGGAGACAGAGCCTTACTCAACTGTGAATTACCTAGAATGTCATGTCCTTACTAAAGTGCTGCTTCATCTTTAAGCTGAGCTGCCTGGAAGAAGCCCAGGTCTGGGAGTCCTGGGAAGGACCACAGGAGGAAAGTTCAGTGCCATGGTCTAATAATCCTGGGCTGGGAATTCCACTCTTCATTCCTGTTGTTGAGAGTCCTTGAAAAAAATAACAATTAAGAGGAATTTGGTACCTAAGGATGACGTATAAGAGTAGTGTGATTTCTTCTTAATCCTGTCATTAGTTAGCTGCTCAAATATCATTGTTAATTAATTAACCAAACAGACACTTGTGATCATCTAATATGTGTGAAGAACTACACCAGATTCTGGAGATTAAAAAAGTAAATAAGATACAGAGCTGTGTCCAAGCAGCTCAGTGGGGAAGATGAGCATGCTGGCAAACAGCTGTACTGCAGGACGGGAAGTGCATCTACAGTGAACTAGACAAAGAATAACTCAGAGAAGGCAGAGTCCAGAATGTCCAACCCTGCCTGAAGGAGATAAGGACATTTTCACCGAAGGGGTGACAGTTAACCCATACTAAAGGCAGAAGTAGCAGAAGCATAAACAGTTGCAGGAGAAGCCATTCCAGGCTAAGAAATGAGTTGGACATAGGACTGTAAGAAAGAATAATGATGTGTTCACAGAGAGGGAGAAATTAATTATGTCAGGAAATTACAGGAAGAAGAAATTAATATGAGAAAGGAAGTGGGAACCAGATTTGAATGGTCTTCTATACCCAGCTAAGACATATAGGTCTTCCTAGTGGATATGGTCTTTTATTATATTTTTTCTTTTACTATTTTCATGTTTCTCTTCCTTTCCTTTTCTCCTTTTCACATCTTTTCAGAATAAACCATGTATACAATTAGTCACAGCATTTTGCTTGCTTTGGCCCTTCTTGCAGAGTAGATTGATTAATTGCTGCCTTTGCACAGCCAACATCAATTAAAACCCTTTCCACTTGGAGTATGCAATGTATTTAGCTATATAGCTGATCACCATAGTCTGTACCAACTGATGACAGTGAAATAAAAATGAAATACAGGAAGGGGCAAAAAACAGGTTTAGAGTTGTGAGTATGGAAAAATAATTCTATATAATCAAGAGCTAACATGCTAATTAGACCGGAAGGAGGAATGACCCTCCAGAACAATCTTCCAGATGACCTTCAGGAAGGACCCCTGGGTGGGGCCACAGGGCTGCAAGGCATCCACAGCTGTGAGGACCAAGGCAGCCAGGGCTGTGAGGACCAAGTCCCTTGCACGAATTTCATGCATCGGGCCTCCAGTACAATAATAATAATAATACAAGAATTCAGTTGTAAGTATGAAAAACAGAGTTTATTCTTGTATTATTATTTAATTACTAGAGGCCCAGCACACACGAAATCGTGCATGGTTAGGGTCCCTAGGCCTAGCCTGGCCTCCGTCGCATGGCCTCTGCTGCCCTGCGACACTACATGAAGCTCCCCGCCCCAGGATGCTCTGCAATCCTCACGGCCCCTCGACTGCTCCGTGAGGCTCCCCCTGCCCCTTGACTATTCCATGAAGCTTGCTGTTGCCCTGCGAAGCTCACTGCTGGCCGTTTCCCGAAACTCCCCTCATCCTGCAACTGTTTTGCGAAACTCAGTGTCGCCTGGGTGACTGCTCTGCTAAGCTCACAGCCACCCCGCAAAGTAGCCCACCACTGCCACTCAACAGTCCCCAGTCCCACCCCACCGCCAGCTCCCCTCATGGTGAGTGGCTCAGGAGCCAGGGCGGGGGGACCAAGAGGTGCTCCATGCACTTCATGGTGACCGGTCGCCCGTTCGGTCATGACGGCACCTAGCTCTTTATATATAGTAGGATAATAACTGTACAAATAACTGTAAACCTACTTTTGCCCCACCCTGTATGTTTAATCAATGAGCTGAGCTCAAATAAAAGAATTCTGGTTGTTTTACCCAGAGGCCTGTAAACTCACTCTTTCCATCCTCTCAGAGCATCTCTAGTAGGTCCCACAACATCTCTAGTCATTCTCAGTTAATAAAAACTTATTTTTCTAGGTATTAACATTTTAGTCTAATCAAGTATAATTAAAAAACCCTCTTAAATTTAACTGCTTCCCTCCCAGTTCATGTGCACCCAAAGCTAAGAAACCTATTGCGGTCAAAGGAAGTGTGATCTTCCTCTTGAATTATCCTTTCATCTCCCACACCGGTCAGCTGCTATGCATGGCTCCCCAAGATCAGGTAAGAAGACATCGATTGGCATATTCAGGATGGAGAAGAGGTAGGGAAGCAGAAAATTTCTTACTTGATGTGTGAAAATGTCTTACTGTTGTTTGGCTTCACAGGCCTTCTGGGTGACAGATATACAGTTTTGGCTGATTTATTGGCTAATTTATTCCCATATAGATACAGAGAGCCATTCCCTGGCTAGAGTGAGGCCTCTTCCCTCTGGCCACTTTTGTGCATGATCAGTTTCTGCTTTGACCCTGCATATTCAGCCTCATTTTTAGTGAGGTTGCCTTGCTTCTAGTAGGAAGTCCTTTCTGGCATGATGCCACTCAAAAGGTATTTGTTGAATCAAATAGACAAAGATTGCTTTTGTACAACACTTCCTGTTATAAACCTATGTTTATGGACTAAAAGAACATGTTAAAAGGAAAGAAAAATGTCCACACTCCTGCCTTTGGGCATTTACACTTGCTGTTACCTCTGCCTCTAAGACGCTTCCTTGGAGTTTCATAACTTACTCCCTTGCTTTGTAAGGAGAATTCCCTCACCACAGCTCTTCCTTTGGAAATATCAAAACTGAATTCCATGTTTCATCACAACTATTCTAACTAGCTAAAGTTATTACAGAACTAGAAACTTTGAGGGATCTTGGTATGCCAGAGCCTTACTGAACCTAACTGAAGACTCCTTCCCAACCAAGGACCTGTGGACTCATTTCCCTCTGAACAAAGTGGTCATTTCCAATCCTATCTTACCATGCCCATCATGACATTCCTGCAGCAGCGCCAAATAATGACCAATGTAATCCAAGATTTCCTTCTACACATGAATATTAAATGTTGTCATGACAGGTTTAAATTCAAAGAGAAATTGGAGAAAAGAAGTAATGATTTTGCTTTTAAACTAAATTGTGAAAAATGATTACAAATTTTTGACAGATTTGTGATTATATATAACTAGAGGCTTGGTACATGAATTCATGCACAGGTGGGATCTGGCAGGCCTGCCCCAATTGGGCTGGCTGAGGGGAAGGTCTGCGGGAGGTTGGCTGGCCGGGCCCGCCCCTGATCTGGTCCGTTGGCCTGCTGAAGTGTGCGTCATAGCAACCGGTCATTCTGGTCATTCCAGTCGCTTGGCTTTTATATAGATAGATAACTCATTGACACACACACACACACACACACACACACACACACATTCTTTCTTTGATACCCTTGCCATGTGATAAAACAAAATAAATCTTTCCAAAGAATAGTATAAGAAACCCAATTTACTATTGTGTACATTTTGATCAAATTTGTACAAATTTGCACTAAAACACATTAAAGACATCTTTGTTTTCAAAAGTGCTTAGCAGAGAAACTGTAACAGAACAAGCTAAGCTAATTATGGTAATTACATTGAATTCAGTTGATTCAAAATTTAGAGTGCTCTGTGTGTATGTATTTGCATGCATGTTGTTTTACATAATTCCCAAATATCGACCAGTATATTTGTTAGAAGAATACATTTTGAACAGAGTAGATTTATCATACCTTTCTAAGATGAAAGACTCTGTTGGTTTTACAGATAAAAAGTCTTTAATTTGAGATTTTTGAAGATATATTAAATTGATTTGCTTTCTGATTTCTTTCCAAACGTCTGAAAATCCCTTTTGAAGACACATGTTTGATAAGGCCATTCACTGATTAGTGATAATTCTCCAGCATCTATATAATGAAGCCCCAAGTCTGCATGCATTCAAATGTACAAGGCTACACTCAATCCATTGCTGACCTACTTTCCAAAGCTCACCTCTTGCTATTTCTTGCCATGTACAAGCTTAGGCCAGCCCCAGAGCTTCCAAGCATTTCTCTGAACAATTCTGAGTTCTTTCACATGCCTATATTTTTGCTCATGGTGTGGTCTCTCAATATACACACAAACAAAAGTGATTAAGAAAGATAAAGTTGTTGTTTTTCATATTAGAATGCATGGAGATGAATAATTATGCTAGTAGTTTTTCTTTCTGTTTTATAGGCAAAATTGAGAGTAAAAAAAAGATCCTCCATGTCCAATTACCACAGAATTAACCACTTTTCCTACCATTTACTGCTAATATCCAATTATTGTAGGGCACTTTTCACTTATGCACTAGCTATCATCCATCTCACCTATTCAAGGGCTTTTATCCTGTGATTATTCCCTCTCGCATATGCATCATAAATTACCCAGCCTATTTGCTGGATTATGTCTTGATACTCAGACATTTAGTATCTGCAATTCTAAAAAAAACTTTCTCCTGACCTCTCATTTCTTTCCAGGCTTTCCTGCTTTTCTTTACAGCAAAATCTTCAAGAGGTTATTTAAAGACTAGAGGCCTGATGCACAAAATTCGTGCACAGGAAGGGGGGGGTCCCTCAGCCCAGCCTGTACCCTCTCCAATCCGGGACAACTTGGGGGTTGTTTGACTGCTGGGATGGGGCCTAAACTGGCAGTCGGACATCCCTCTTGCAATCTGGGACCACTGGTTCCTAACCGCTCACCTGCTTGCCTGCCTGATTACCCCTAACCACTTTGCCTGACTGCCTGATGCCCATAACTGCTCCCCTGCCTGCCTGATAGCCCCTAACTGCCTCTGCCTGCCTGCCCAATCACCCCTAACCTCTCTGCCGGCCAGTCTGATCGCCCTCTAACTGCCTTCTCCTGCTGGCCTGATCACCCCTAACTGCCCTCCCCTGCTGACCTGGTCACCCAACTGCCCTCTCCTGCCTGCCTGATGCCCCTAACCACCTCTGCCTACCAGCCCCTGACTGCCCTTCCCTGCCTGCCTGGTCGCCTCTAACTGCTCTCCCCTGCCAGCTTGATGGCCCCTAACTGCCTCTACTTCAGCCCCCGCCATCATGGTTTTGTCTGGAAGGACATCCAGATGGATGTCTGAAGACATCGGTCTAATTAGCACTTTACCTTTTTATTGTATAGATAGTATCTCATCTTCCTCTAGTCCAGCGGTTCTCAACCTTCCTAATGCCGCGACCCTTTAATACAGTTTCTCATGTTGTGGTGACCCCCAACCATAAAATTATTTTTGTTGCTACTTCATAACTGTAATTTTGCTCCTGTTATGAATCATAATGTAAATATCTGATATGCAGGATGTATTTTCATTGTTACAAATTGAACATAATTAAAGCATAGTGATTAATCACAAAAACAATATGTAATTATATATGTGTTTTCCGATGGTCTTAGGTGACCCCTGGGAAAAGGTCGTTCGACCCCCAAAGGGGTCTCGACCCACAGGTTGAGAACTGCTGCTCTAGTCAATCTCCAAGGTGACCACTTCAATCAATCTTTTTTCCCTACCAGTCCACCAAAAGTGCTCTAGTCAAGGTCACCATTGACCACTATGCTTCTATTCAATGGTCCATCATCAGGCTTTATTTTGCTAGACCTCTCAGTGATCATTCCTTCCTCCTGAAACACTTTTGTTTTCTGCACTTTGAATTATTACTTTCAAGGAGTTTATCTCCTTTATTACTTGCAACACATTCCCCTTGTCCTTCTGGGACCTTACTCCTACTAGAGATCAGGAACTCAAATCATCTTCCTGAAACTTACATCGCAGGTTTCAAACAATAGAAAATGTGTTTGGTAATTAACAGAGTGATATGGTAGACTATGACAAAAGCCCAATCCAGAAAAAAGAAAAAAAATTATATTGTTTTGTGGTGGCTGTAATTAAAATGTAAAGATACATACTTGAAAGCTTACAGAGAGAAAAAAATCATTAATATTTGTAGATTGTAAAACAGTGGCAGGAAAAAAGTATATAAATGAAAATATTTAAATTGTTATATGCTAATTCAATATGATTACTTTCTTTGCATGATAGAAAACATTTTTAGAAAATGCGTCATTATTTTAGACATAAAACAGTAATTGTGGCAAATGATTTGTAGGGGGAAATCCCATATAGAAAGCCAGGATGATGTTACAAATTAAAGGAGCCTTGGCATACTGTGGCTGGTGGAAGAAACGAGTTGAAATGAATTGTGCAAGATGACACTGCTGATATATTGGGTTGAAAGGGAAAGGAATACTTTAATATAAGCCCACATTCCCCTTTTTATTAAAAATGAGCAGTTGGTATTGTTACCACTGCTGTCATTTAAGCCTACAATGAGATCTGCAGGTGGTCAATTTACTCACAGTGTTATCTTGGTTTATTTCTTACATTTGATAGATATTCAGGGCCAGACAGTGAAGGGCATCAGCTATGCTTTCCTCTGGTTTTTGTGGAGAATTAGAAACTGTCTGGCATCAGTTCTCAATTTGAGGTGGATGGTGTAAGAGGTCATTCTGACAAAAAAAATACCATGTTATTGGCAAAGGAAAAAATGAAGATTGAAGGGTATTGTAGAAGTGGTAGGATAGTCTTTCAGTATACAGTGGAAGTCAGATGAGTTTTGAAGTACAGGCTAACATGAGTATTTGGGAGTTTTCTAAAATCACTACTAATTTGTTTGACTGCATTTGCAAAGCATATTAAGTCTGACATCTATTACCTTCCGGGCTTCAAGTTAGAGAATGAAGAAATAGGGCTGCCTTTTCATTGTTCCCCATTGTTTCCAGACTGTCCCTCCTTCATGGCATTCTGTTAGGTTTCTCGTTCAGTCTTAGCCCAGTATCCCTTTGCTTTTTCTCAAGCTTTGGGCCATGTAATGCCAATCCACATACAGTAGCGTGGGAAAAAATGATTTCTTCTGTTTCAATTTATTATACACTGGGCACATGCTTTTCCCTTTTCACAGCAGCCTAATTTACATCCTCCCCCTCAAAATCCAATTCCATCACATCTTTTTCCTGAGAACCCCAGAAACAAATGACTCTTGTTTTGTGGATTCTTGCAGCACATATTATATTTGGCAGATATATAAGAATTTAAGCGTATGCTGTTATACATGGTTTCCTAACCATTCCATGGGATTTTTGTTTGTTTGTTTCCCCGGTGAAGTTATAAGCTTGTTGATTTAATGCTTGTGGTTTACCCAGCCTTTACAACCCTAGTCCTCCATCCCATGCTGAGCATAGAGCAGGGATTCCACATGCGCTGAATTGAATTATGCATAACGGCTGATTTCAGAACAGAATCTGGTAAAATCGTAAACACGCAAACTTCCCTGTGTATATCCTCTTCAGGATGTTTTCCTCGGAATTTCCTGATATCACTGTTGTGAAAGAGGGTGAATGAGAATTAAGTTTCCCATAGAACAAGATTTGAAATATTTATAGAATTCGATTAAATAAATGTCATATAACAAGGAGAGGTTATAAGAACTCTGATTTCACATAAGAAAATCACTTGCTAGATGTGAAGAACCTTGAAATTATGAACTCTGGGAGGCAAAGGGAAAGGCTGCTCAGCCTGTAAGGGAACTCTGTGTGAAGCACAAACAAGCGAATGGGACAAGAGAGGATAGAGTTTGTTTGGGGCTTTCTGATCAAGGCCATTGCTTTGGAACCTGTGTGCCAAGGAAGATTATCAATGAAGGGAGGAGTGAGAAATACTTCTCTTGATCACCTATCCCAATGCTCAAAAGGAACTGACGAGTGATGAGGTTAACTGCTCCTTGTGGGACTACTATTCCCGTTCACTCCAGAACTTTAACTTTTGTCCTTGAGAATCTAATAACCCACAAAGAACACTAATGTCTTATGGTTTTATAGTCTCATGTCCTTATGCCTAATGTCTACAACATTTCCTCCTTTGTTTCAAAGGAGCAAAAACCTGTTTAACATCTAAATAATTTTGTGATTAGTTTGTTATTATTTAATACTGATGTTTGGGAAACTGGTATCGCATGCAGCATTAATAAGAATGTGTAATACATAAAACATTGAAAACAATTTAAGTGTTTATAGGAATAAATTCTAATTATCTCAATTTTCTCTCCTATCCTCACTGAAATTATAAATCCAAAATGTGCAAAAAGGAATAAATGCATACCATTGTTGAGGACAGGATATGGTTACCAGCATACCAAGTATTTTTGCAAATGTATGAAAAGTGAATAAAAAGGTTCAGATGGATGAATCACACAAGAATACAGAATACACAAAGATAAAGACAGCAGAATAGAGAAATGCTTTTTTCTCTGAAAAAGCAAGGTTTGCTGGTTCTGCCAACCCACTCATTATTTTTTATATCCTCTCCTTCTACCTCCAAATTCAAAGGCATTTGCCTACAGCTCAACTATATTTGCATTATTTATATGATGCAGACTGAAACAGAAAGATAAACTAAAATATTTTAGTTAAATTGTTAGTTTTAAGTGTATTGAAATAAGATACTTTTTAAGATTAATGCCCTATACATTCAACGATAAAAATCAAAATTTTAAAAGAAACATATACTACCTAGAAAGTCACTCATACATTTCTGAGTCCATGGTTCCAAATGAGTTGTTCTGGATGTCAGCAGGTAGCCCTTGCCTCCCCTTTTCTCAAAACATGACCATAAGCAAAGCTTGTCACAGGCAATCAGAGGAGTAATATACCAAATCTTCCCTTGCTAGTCCCTCCTTAAGTTTCCTTTGTTTATGGTACTTAGGCTTGGCTTTGCTGGCCGCTACCCAATGGCCAAACTGCCTGATGCCTGTGACCACTTCAGAGGGTACTGAAGCAAGACAAGTCCAAACCTTTGCTCATAATGTGCAGTTTAATGTCTAATCTTTTCTTTCCTTCCAAAGAAAAGAGAGAATCAAGGGGGGAAGTTGGGGGCAAGCCGGCTGGCAGGGGGGGGACAGTTGGGGGTGATCAGGCTGCGGGGGGAGCAGTTGGGGGTGATCAGACCAGAAGGGGGGGGCAGTTTGGGGTGATCAGGCTGGCAGGCAAAGTGGTTAGGGACAATCAGGCAGATAGGCAGGTAAGAGGTTAGGAGCCAGCAGTCCCGGATTGCGAGAGGGATGTCCAACTGCCAGTTTAGGCCAATCCCATAGGGGTCTCAGGCTGGGCTGAGGGACAGCCCCCCCTCATGCACAAATTTTGTGCACTGGGCCACTAGTTAGATTATAATTCTCTGAGTCCTTATAACAGCTGGGAGAAATAAATGGAAGGTAACAACAAGATGTGCTTTGTTTTGTGCTCATTGGTAGATAATTTAGTCCAGGGGTGGGCAAACTTTTTGACTCGAGGGCCACAATGGGTTCTTAAACTGGACCGGAGGGCTGGAACAAAAGCATGGATGGAGTGTTTGTGTGAACTAATATAAATTCAAAGTAAACATCATTACATAAAAGGGTACGGTCTTTTTTTAGTTTTATTCATTTCAAACGGGCCGGATCCAGCCCACGGGCCGTAGTTTGCCCACAGCTGATTTAGTCTTTTCATTCCCTGTTTTATTACATTATCTTCTACTAGAGGCCCGGTGCACAAAAATTTATGCACTCAGGGGGTCCCTCAGCCTGGCCTGTGCCCTCTTGCAGTCTGGGACCCCTTGGGATGACCACCTGCTGGTTTAGGCCCACTCCCTGGGGAATTGGGCCTAAGTTGGCAGTCAGACATTACTCTGGCAGCCCGGGAGCCCTCAGGGGATGTCCACTTGCCATCGGGGAGAAGACCTAAGCTGCAGTCGGACATCCTTAATGCTGCTGAGGAGGCAGGAGAGGCTCCTACCACCACAGCTGTACTGGCAGCCATCAGCTTGGCTTGTGGCTGAGTAGAGCTCCCCCTGTGGGAGCACACTGACTATCAGGGGGCAGCTCCTGCATTGAGCGTCTGCCCCCTGGTGGTCAGTGTGTGTCATAGTGACCAGTCATTCCCAGTCGTTCTGCTGTTAGGGTCAGTTTGCATATTACCCTTTTATTATATAGGATAGAGGCCTGGTGCAAGGGTGGGGGCCAGCTGGTTTGCCCTGAAGTGTGTCCCAGATCAGGTTGGGGATCCCGCTGGGGTGCCTGGCCAGCCTGGGTGAGGGGCTGATGGCTGTTTGCAGGCTGGTCACACCCCCTTCAGGGTGGGGGTCCCCACTGGGGTGAGGGGCTGATGGCTGTTTGCAGGCTGGTCAAGCCCCCCCCCCAGGGGGGACCCTCACCCCCATGGAGGTTTGGCCAGCCTGGGTGAGGGGCTGATGGCTGTTTTCAGGCTGGCCACACCCCCTTTAGGGTGGGGGGTCCCCACTGGGGTGCCTGGCCAGTCTGGGTGAGGGGCTGAGGGCCGTTTTTTTCAGGCTGGCCAAGCACCCCGGTGACAGAAGCTCCCAGCCTCTCCTTTTTTTCCTGTTTTTTGTTTGTTTGTTTGTTTGTTTTATTCTGGGATTTATTTACCTTCTATAATTGAAACTTTGTTGCCTTCAGTGGAGCTCAGAGTCGGCTCCTGCTCGCTCCAGCTCCATGGCCACAGCCGGCTGAAAGCAGGTATCTGGGGTTTATTTATCTTCTATAATTGAAACTTTGTTGCTTTGATTGGAGCTCAGAGCCGGCTGGTAAGCTTGGCTTCCTCCATCACTGAAGCAACCAAGCCTCCTACTCGCTTCAGCTCCGTGGCTGCTGGCCGACATCTTGATTGGGTTAATTTGCATATAGTTGCTCTGATTGGCTGGTGGGCGTGGCTTAAGGCATAGCGAAGGTATGGTCAATTTGCATGTTTGTCTTTTATTAGTGTAGATATGCTTGAAGCCATACAAGTATTATTGTGAAATGCACCCATTATACCTTTGATGAGTCACCTACAAATAAACACCAATGTAACAAGCATATTAATGGACACTAAAAGCAAAATGACCATGAGATTGTTTTATCCCATTTCACACTGTCAAATTAGCAGGGGATATAATTTCATGTGGCCAGAGATTTTTTTTTTCATTATCTGAACTTTATGAATTTTTTATTGAATATTTAATAAACTTAAGTACATAACTTACCATCTGTGCCTCTGGTTTTTCATCTTCAAAATGAAAAAATGGGTGGTTTTCCTAATTTCTTTCAATTTAAAAATATGTTAAAAAGTGGAATTTCCTCATTGGAACAGAGACAAGGCTAAACCTTGTCTGCAGCGACACCTTCCAAGTGTGCCTCCAAGGCCTCCTGACTCTGGGAAGCACATCTGAAATGACAGACCAGATCATCTATTGGGCCCTAACATTCAGACAATGAAAAAATTGGCAGCCCCTAACATTCAGACGATGAAAAAATTGGCAGCCCATTACTGCACCTCACAAGGATTGTTGCTTGATGTACAGGAGAGAGATAAATCATGTCCATAAAATTTGCACTTCATGAATATTGATTAAGAAAGACAAATTAGAAAAGGCATGTTTCAACATGAGGGTAGAACCACTAAGAGGGAACCAAAATTTCAAAAGCCTTGTGACTCAAAGGGCAGTACCACCCACCAGACATACAGATCCCAGGTCCTTCTCCGTCTGACTTTTAACAAGATGTGTAAATGACTCATTTTATGTTAGTGTTTGAGAAGCACTATGTTGAAGCAATGATTCTCAGCTCTGCCCACTAGAATTGCCTAGAAAGTTTAACACTGATACTTGCTCACTATCCCCAGATAATCCTTTTTAATTGGTCCATAGTGGGACATTGATAATTTTGTACAATTTCCAGGTGATTTAAATATGCAGCCAGGGATGAAGAATCTATTCTAACTAAAAAAGAGAAGTCTTACTCAAGAAAGCTTTAAAAAAAGTCTCCAGGGCATAACCAAACAGAAGGTATGTTTCCATCTGACCCCAGGGGAAGAGCTATGTGTTACGATTAACGACAGAGACTCTGTTGAAAAGCATACATGTCACTTAACAGTGATCTGACAAGCCGCAGTGGGATATGTTCTGGCATCCTGAAGCAAACATCTGAAGATGCCAAAAGTCATCTGACAAATTGATGGCTGAGTCTTATGGAAACAGAGACATAAAAGCATTAACTATGAAAAATGATTATTTGGATTCACTTATTAAGGTCATATCAAAGGCTTTTGATTTTTCAGATCATAGATTATGAAAACAAATGCATGTATTATTAGTCCTGGGTAAAGTGCATCTCATAAAAATGAAAATACTTTTCAAAGGTAAGATAAGGGTTCATTTATCCATAACTGATTCCCTTCAGGTTGCCTACTTAGAGAGCCCCATGGATCCCAACTACATCCAAATCTTTAAGGCAATTAATTCAGAAAGAATCTATAATAATAAAAGCATAATATGCTAATTAGACCAGAAGTCCTTCCGGAAAACCTTCTGGATGAAGCCAAGGCTGTGAGGGAAACCCAGGTCCCGGGTGCTGGAGGGAAGCCAGTGCCAGCAGCCGGAGGAAGGAAGGCCTACTCTTACATGAATTTCGTGCATCGGACCTCTAGTACCAATATAAAGCCCCTGTCCCATTGTGCACCCCTCAGAGACCTAGCCTTTTCTCTAGAAAATCAGCAACCCCTAAGCAGAATACAGCAGCCCAGCTCTGACTAATGGTTATACAATCAGGACTTTGGCAGACTAAATATCACATCTTGACTATGCACCAATCATTTTATGTACCCATTCCTTCCCAAAAGAAACATTTTCCATGTATCACACATCCCCAGGAACTAGAGTAGTGACCAAAGGTCATTGTTCAGTAATTACTATATTCTATGTGGTTTGTAGATATAATCATAACCATGCATTGATTTCATAGTAAAGTTTTCTATAGAAAACTAGCTTCCAGCTTCCAGATGTTATGATATAACATTGCTTATTTACCCTCACATAGACATAATTCTGTTGTTCCTTTGTCTATGATACCCACAAAGAAGACAAATTTTATAATAATTGTGCCATTAATTAAAAATCATAAGGACCACACTGTCCAATTATTCTGCCATAACTTAGGTTAACAAAATGTTCCTACAAATGCACCATTGGCCTGTGCTGCTAGCACCCCAGCCATTTGCCTTTATAGACATCAGATTCCATAAGATTTTTAAAAATATTTTTAATTGATTTTTACAGAGAGAGGAAGGGAGATAGAAAGATAGAAACACTGATGAGAAAGAAATATCATTCATCAGCTGCCTTCTGCACGCCTCCTACTGGAGATCAAGCCCACATCCTTGGCTCTGACCAGAAATCAAACCTGTGACCTCTTGGTTCATGGCTGGACCCTCAACTACTGAGCCACACCAGCTGAGCTCCAGCATTTCTTATATAGCATGCATCATTTTTATTCAATCATGTAGCTCATGTGTGTTAATTGAGCCAGCAGGTCAGTCATTGCTTCTTGAATATTATTTTAGCTTCCCAAGGACAAGATTACATAACACACCCAAGATTAAATTAACTGTGTCCCTCTGACCATCACAAAGCTCATCTCCTCTAGGCTTTCTTGCATGTGTAAGAGCAAATACAAATTAAAAATAAGAAGCTTAAATAGTAAATCTCCCTGGTGGAAATAAAGT
Organism: Myotis lucifugus; assembly: GCF_000147115.1. Lineage (NCBI taxonomy): Eukaryota > Metazoa > Chordata > Mammalia > Chiroptera > Vespertilionidae > Myotis > Myotis lucifugus. The sequence goes on along the minus strand of NW_005871184.1, from coordinate 2,415,376 downwards.
AAGAGACTGTGTCCCCCCTTTATATTCTTAGAGCATTTATTTTTCATTCTAAATTCATTCTTTGACTCTGAAATGTATGCAGTTCCTTTTAAAATCTAAATAAATTACTTGCCTTTGTGCCTCTTATTATAGGGACATAAGAATGACCTTCTCAGAGACCTGAGAGCCATCTCTTTGTACAGTAATCATCAAGGAAAAAAGTTGCCTATTTCTCACTCCAACACTATCTCCTGTCATAAAAGGGAGTTTATTTTTCTATTGGATAAAGCTAATAAGCTAACCCAGTTGGCCACCCCAATTACCAAGAGAATTTAGGATGAGCTGTGTGACAAAAGGTGCTGTCAAGTCCTCTTACTTGAGGACTAGATATCGTTTACTATGAGAACATTAGTGCAATGGGTGGTGTCTAGTCAGCTATATAAAAGGATGACATTTCTTCCTCTCTCTGCAATTTCTTGAGTGAAGGAAGTACTGGCGACAATATAACACTCTGGTTTAATATATTAAATAACAAAACTGTTTTCTTTCTCTTCTACATTTTTGTAGAAGGAGATTTTGTTCTGGTTTTATTTCTTCAGCAATTCTGGTAAAGAGAATGGGATGAGTCTGGCAGTTCTTAAATTGAATGGACCACCTGAACATCTTATTGGCCACAAAACAATCAGGTTACAGACCCTAAATTATGAAAAGTTTCCCTTCTAATTCTCTGCTCTTTTGGAATACTAGTCATCAGAATTACTATCTCAAAATTTAAGATTTTTTCAAATTAAGTAAGCATTGGTCAAGTCCATCAGGATCACTAGTTGGTTGGAAAATATGGAAAACAGGAAATGTTGTCTTTCAGGTCTTTCTCTTAGAGAGCTAAAATCTTCCTGCCAAGTACATGGAGATAACAATGTAGCCCAAAAATATACGAAGTCTAAATTGACAGATGAGGTATTCGATTGTTTTGTTGTTTTCTTTTCCTTCAGTTTTTCAGTTGTCATTGGGTATTGGCTAGTTCCAATCTAGTCCTTAGTGACTAGCTAGACAGGGAAATCTGCAAAGCATGTAACTTTCCCTGAACAGTATTCTTAGTGTTTCATTTTAATGTAGGTTTCTTAGTTAATCCAAAGTTAGCAGCCTGCAACTATAACTTCTCCTGTCCACATTTTTTATATAAAATTTTTCTGTTTATATGGAATATCTTAGCCATAGGACTGTAAAATCCTTTCAATCGGTGATTTTTTTTCTTTTACTTATTTTATAACGTAACATAAGCATTTAGTAGAGGTGTGGGTGGATTTTATTAAAGCCAGTTCACCAAAACAAACAAACAACAAAAAAACACACAAAAAAACAACAACAGTTCATCAAAGATGCATCAGAACATAATGAAATCTTATCCTTAGTGAACATACAGAATAATAGGAGAGATAAAATGTTTACCCTAATAATTGTAATATGGTACAAAACATACCAAGTACCATAAGACACGGAGACAAAGTACAATTGATTCAGTAAAGGGAATTTTACTTTCAGCTTGGTCAGAGGAGTGGGATGGTTGATAGGGAAAGATAGAAACAATAGTACAATCGGTGACTCAGCAATATTCAGGAAATGCTGAGCATTCTGGCTGGTATGCTGAAGGTTAGTGGGAAGTATAATTAGAAAGGAGATTTGGAAACAGACTCTAGCAGTCTTGAAAGCCAGGCGGGATTCTCTTTCCTGGACTAGGCAAACCACCATGGTCTTTTAGCAGGAAGGTGGACAACACAGTCATAAGTACTTAATCTCTCCCAAGAGGAAAAAAATCACTCTAGGTTAACTTTTATTTTAAACTAACAAATGATAATTTAATAATATTCTCCAAGATTATGTCTTTCTTTGAAATCTCTAAAGGACATTCAGTTCCCTGAGGGTACCCACATGGCTCCTAACCAAATCAGCACAGCTTCAAATTGATTTTCTACACAAAATACCAGACAGCCCACTAAGCCCACATCTCTTAAAGGGCCACATGCGAGGCTCTGTGAATGACATCAGGTCTTTAATGTTTGCTAAACCTGTGTCTGTTTTATTCTTTAGGAACTATAGGCATCGTGTCCAGGAACGACATGCTTTTCAGGGGCTTATACAATTTTTAAAGCCAGAAAACATATTATTTTCTCAGCAATAGGAAAATAAAATCTATACATAAAAATTAATTGATATTTACCAGTCAACAAAACATAACTTTATGCTAGCTGCATTATTGTTAAATTTAGTATTGATGATATTTCTATTGCACTTGGAAACTCGTAAATTCGATTTCTTCAGTTTGCAAGAATTTCCACATATAAATGGTGATTTGAAAGAATAAGAGCTAATTATAAATGATTTGAATTGCTTATAGCCAAATAATTTTAAAACAATATTACAAATATCCTTTAAATTTTTTATGTCAAGTATTAAATGTAGTATCAATAGTGGCTACATTTTAATATACTTGATAATACTGTGTGAGATGAAGCCAAAAATCTGCTGAGCAATTTCATCTCCATTCTTTTTGTTGATCATTGGATTCAGATTTATCTTTTAAATACCTCATCTATCCTTACTCCATTGCCATAATCTCCTTTTAGGATATACAGCAAGAGCCTTCTGGTGGTGGAATTGAAGACACACCGGTAAGACTGATTGATTTCCACAGAAAAGTCAATGTGCCCTCCTACCGGAGAATTACAGGTCTGGCAGATAAGAGGGAGGCCAGGAGTTTGGGGGGCAGCACAGGAACTTCAACAAGCAGCTGCTTGGATTAGTGAAGTTTCAGGGACATATATAGAGGAGCTTTAAAAAAATACTTGCTTTGTGTTTTATGGCAACCCCTACTCTCCCTTCCTTCCTCTTACAGACACTTTGCATGAGGCTCCAGTGAAACTACTCTTGGAGTCTTTTGAGTGCTGCACTATGCCTGCAGGAACAGGAAGGAAAAGGGATATGTGTGTTTGTGCTAATGTTAGAGAGTTTGATAGATAGACGCTAGACGATGATAGATAGATAGATAGATAGATAGATAGATAGATAGATAGAGATTTTGGCATGTAATAGATGGTAAGCTAACACAAATGCCATGGATTAGAAAGAGTCCCCACGATAACAGAAATTACTAGAGACTGCCTTGTGGTGGTGGTATTTTTACCTTGTCTTCTTTACTACTTCATGGTTGTCAACCACACAGTAGCCCACCTGGTGAATTAGGATGTGATACAACATTCCGCCCATCTCTAAATTTAAACTGTAGCAATTACATTCCTTCTTATCTGAGATAAAATTTGCATGAATTTAGTGTTGTGTAACATCGGAGACACCTGTATTCAGATATTCCTAGAGGTGCTATGGTAGAAGAATATGAGCATCTATACTAATAATAGCCTAGGGCCATCACAACCTAAATGACCAGATGGATGACTGATCACCAGGAAGTGCATGGAGCACCTCTTTGTCCCTCCTCTGCAGCCCACAAGGCTAGCGGCAGGCGGGTGGGCAGGGTGGCCAGGGGTAGGTAGGCAAGGCAGGCACAGCAACTGTGGATCAGGCCCACAGAGAGGCCGAGAGAGAGAGAGAGAGAGAGAGAGAGAGAGAGAGAGAAAGAGAGAGAGAGAGAGAGAGGGCCTGCTCCACAGCTGCTGTGGAGGCTGTGGATCAGGCCCGGAGATAGGCCTGGAGATAGGCCTGGAGCCATTCTGGATTTCCCAGAAGAGCCAATGGCTGCCTAGGAAGTGGAGCTTTTGACACTGACTGGCATAGAAACCAACCAATCAAAACAAAATCTGGGTGAACTGCGAGGAGCGAATAGCTGCCTAGGAGGCGGAGCTTTTGATGCTGACTGGCATAGAAACCAACCAATCAGAACCTAATCTGGATGAACTGTGAAGGCAGAACCTAAGGTGGGGGCTGAGAAGGGGTTTTAAGGGCAACAGCTGTTTGGAGTAAGGTGTAAGAAAGCAGTTCAATTTTTTCATAACCAGTTTGGCAGTATAGTGCATATAGCTGGCTATCAGTCCAGATATAGGGATTATGTATTTTTGTCTGCCAAGAGCATCTCCTCCTGCTGAAAAGGCTCCCTCCCCCACATTTAAGCAATCCTATTCTATATAATCTATCTATACTAAAAAAAAGGGTAATATGCTAATTAGACCAGGTCGACCAGCCATCTTCCAGACATCTGACTTCCTTCCAGACAAAGCCATGGTGGTAGGAGCTGAGGCAGAGGCAGTTAGGGGCAATCAGGCTGACAGGGGAGAGCAGTTGGGGGCAAGATCAGGCTGGCAGGGGGTTGGGGCAATCAGGCCAGCAGGGGAGGGCAGTTGGGGGCAACCAGGTTAGCAGGAGAGTGCAGTTAGGGGTGACCAGGCCAGCAGGATAGAGCAGTTGGGGACAATCATGCAGGCAGGCAGAGGCAGTTAGGGGTGATCAGGTAGGCAGGCAGAGAGCTTAGGGGTGATTAGGCAGGCAGGCAGAGGGGTTGGGGTGACCAGGCAGGAGGCAGGTGAGTGGTTAGGAACCAGTGGTCCCAGATTACGAGAGGGATGTCCGACTGCCAGTTTAGGCCTGATCCCATAGGATCCCATCCCTCAAGGGGTCCCATTTGGAGAAGGTGCAGGTTGGGCTGAGGGAACCCCCTTGTGCACGAATTTCATGCACCAGGCCTCTAGTCTATAAATTATACAAATGACCAGTTATTGGAAGGAACAAATAAAACAATAACAATGAAACTCAATAAATATAGCATGCCAAATGAAAACATCAGTAATACTTCATATACTTCAAATTAATAGCAGAAACAGGTATCCAGTGCTTAATATGTGTCATACTCAACATGTTTTATTCATAAGAAACCTACTAATTTATTAGTAGCAATTCCCTAGGTGTCAGTATTTTATAAATGAACAGTGGCAAGATTGACTATGTAAATTTCCCAGAACTAGTACAGAAATTGTACAGAGCCAATAAACTGTGCAGCAAGATCCAAAACTAGGTGATCTGACTTTAAATCCTCTTTCACTGATCTCTCTGCTACACCATTATAAGTAATGGTAAATGCTGTACACTCAATGTCCATTGACCAACTCTTGTTTGATAGACATTTTTAATCATCTTCCCTCACAAGTGAATTTTTCTCCAGAAAAGGCACATACTAAAAGACTTGCCTTTTGTTTTTTAATGTTTGATCCTTCATCTAAATAGTTGACTCCTGATTTTTGTTTTTTCATCCCCATTTTGCCAATTTGTCTCAAAACACAAATCTTAGCTTCTCCTCTCCCTCATTACACACCAAATGCAGGTGCTTACATCAAGGCTCTACTTCTATTTGTCTTTAGTTTCTCTAGACCTCATTGTATAACTACTCATATTGAAGCAAATTTACATATAATGAGATCATGTAAGTAGAATTTGGAATTAGGATAGGATTGAAGCACCAGTGTTTTATCTTTATCAATTTTTTTCTTTTTACATTCTATTCTGTTCTGAAAACATTTAAAGTGGGATGCTAAAGCTTTTCAAAGACTTCATTAATCTTTTTGCCCCAAGGGGTCCCATTTTTTTTTTCAAAACTAGAATCAAGAGTCTAGTTAGAAGCATTTAAGACAACTTTATGATCTGCATTCATTTTTGTGTCTGAGACTATCCTCATTAATAATTGCAACGGATAATTTGTTAAAGTATCAGAAGCAGTATATATTCTGAAAACTGTTAACCTAAAGAATAAGTGCAGGGTAATAATATGTTTCAAACATAAGGCAGTGTACATCTATGTATATTCTGAGTATGCTCACTTGTCATAAAGAAACCAATGCCAAAGAAAGTAAAGAACATGTCTTTTAGCTAAAAGAGCTCTTGTTGATTTTTTAAAATTACATCTTTCACTTTAAGAGTTCACTCACCACTCAAAGTCATTTTCCCCCCATAACAATGCACTGAAATATTTAACTCCTATCAAATGGCACAAAATCAGGCATCAGAGAAAATTTTTATAGAAACATACATTTTGTATACATTTATCTGAAATTGTCAGGCAACAAAATGAATTTTGCAGTTAGATGAATTTACTTCTTTACCAATGAAGTCATCATTCATTTGTAATCATTTTTATTGAAATTCTTTAATAATGTGTTTCCCCCTTCCTCTTTAAATAGAAAAGATAGGACATCTTTTAAGTCATGATTTTTAGCAATAACATTCATCATATTACTGTGGGGAATTTAAATCTTTTCTCTTTTAATCTATATTGCTTTTAATGTTAAGTTGTCAGTCAGGATTTCTGTTATTGTGTCTACTTCAATCATTCATCAGTCCACTCATTTGTTCATTCATTATTCAACATCCTTAGCATCTATCATTGTCCTATAAAAAGCCTAGGGCTTCACAATTTTTACAGTGCAATAAAGGAGACAGACAAGCAATAAAAAGTGACATTTCATTCATTTGTAC
>NW_005871184.1:2326044-2408823 GCF_000147115.1 Myotis lucifugus | reverse complement strand
CCCCCCCCGGGGGGGCCCTGCCCCCCCCTTAGTGGAAGGGCTTTTTTGGGTTTTTTTTCAGGCCCGGCCCCCCACCCCCCTTCCGGGGGGGGGGGGGGGGTTCCCCCTTTGGGTTTCCCTGGCCCACCCCCGTTTTAAAGGCTTAAGGCTTTTTTTTAAGGCCCGGGCCCCCAGCCCCCTTAGGGGGTTGGGGGGGGGTCCCATTGGTTTTCCCCGGCCCCCCCCTTGGGGGGGGGAGCTGATGGGCCGTTTTTCAGGCCCGGGCCCTTCCCCAAGGCTGGAAAGCAGGTTTTTTGGGATTTTTTTTAACTTTCTATAAATGAAACTTTTGTTTCCCCTGGTTCCCGCTCGAAGCCTGGGTTGCCCTGGCAACCCAGGTTCCAACCCCTCCTTGAGCGGAGGCCACACCCGCTGGAAGCAGGTATCTGTGGTTTATTTATCTTCTATAATTGAAACTTTGTAGCCTTGAGTGGAGCTCAGGGCTGGCAGGGCAGGCGGGAAGCTTGGCTTCCTCCATTGCCGGGGCAACTCAAGCCTCCTGCTCACTCCAGCTCCATGGCCACCGCCATCTTTGCATATTACTCTTTTATTAGATAGGATAGCTTTTCCAGCTTGGTTAATATTCTAAGATTCTAAATATTTTGTCCCATTAGCATTTGCCTATGTTGCCATATTTAACTTGTACAATTTGTCTGGCATCAGGAGTTAGATCTTAAGCCCCATAACTTGTTTTGTTGTCCAAATTAAGTAACATAAATACTGTAACTTAGAACCTGCCAGTGAGTGTTCTCTTTGCTTTTCATAGCTTTATCAATATTTCTTCTACAAATTGAGAAGTGAATGCTTTTCTGAGTCTCCAAGCTATGTAAATTGAATGGGAATTAGGAACAAAGATAAAAGGAAAGCAGCACTTGACTGCAGGCAATCAATATAATAGAAACATTAATTCCTAAGCTGTTTTGTTCCTCCACTGTGGGCTCCTAAATTTAACACCTCCACTTTCTGATATTTATAACTGAGATTGTTCTTAATGAGCAATTTGATTTCTACCACTGTTCAGAATTATCCCAGGATGCAGGGCATCAGAATTTTATTATCTAACATAGAAATGCATTTGCACACTGAGAAAACTGCAATGCTTCCTCCTCAGTAAGACCATGTTAGTTGCCATGACCACAGACAGGCCATATTGCTTTGCCTTAAAGTTATTATGATCTTGTGAGAATCCAGAGACCCCAATTCCTATAAAATCAATGTAAAAGTTTAGCACATGTGTACAGCCATTAGAAACATCTTTGCTCATTACATTATTAAAATGAGAGAAACAAAGTTAGGTATGAATTTTCACATATATTCATAAGGACAGACTTATTAGACAGCATGACAGAATACATCTTTTATATTTTACTAGAGGCCCAGTGCACGAATTTGTGCACAGTGGGGTCCTGCCGGCCTGGCCCCAATCAGAGCGGATTGGGGCTGGGCCTGTCAGAAGGAGGAGATGGCGGGAGGTTGGCCGGCTGGCCTGCCTGGATCAGGGCCTGATCAGGGCCCCTGATCAGGGCCAAGCTGGCTGAGGGAAGGGGCCGCAGGTGATTGGCCAGTGGGCCCCGCGCCCGATTGGGGTTGGGGGGCTGATTGGGGGTGGGGCCGACCATGGGGAGGGGCTGTGGGCGGTGGGCCAGCTGGTCCCACCCCTGAATGGGGTGGGTGGGGGGTGCCAATCAGGGGCCAGTGGCCTGGGGGAGGGGTCATGGGTGGTTGGCCGGCCGGCCCTGCCCCTGATCAGGGTTTGGGGGGGGCAATCTGGGGTGGAGCCAGGCAGTGGGAGGGGCTGCAAGATATTGGCCAGCCAGCCCCACCCCCTATTGGAGTGAGGGGTGATCGGGGTGGGGCCAGCCAGGGTAGGGGCTGCAGGATGTTGGCCGCTCAGCCCTGCCTCTATTGGGGCAGGGGGTTCAATCATGGGGTGGGCCGCCAGGGAAAAGGCTATGGTCCTATCATGGCCAGGCAGGCTGATTGGGGGTGTGCCCGGCTGGGGGGAAGGAAGGGGGCATTTGGCTGGCAGTCCCCACTCTTGATGGGGTGGGAGAGTCTAATCAGGGGCAGGCCAACAGGGGGGAGGGGCCTCGAGGTTGGCCACTGGCCCCACCCCCTAATCAGGCCAGTTTTCTGGCCACAGTGGGCATCATAGCCACTGGTTGTTAGGACTTTATGGCCGTTATGGTAGCTAGCTGCCTTTTTATATATATAGACTAGAGGCCTGGTGCACAAAAATTTGTGCACTCGGGGGGGGGGGGTGGTGTCCCTCAGCCTGGCCTGTGCCCTCTCGCAGTCTGAGACCCCTTGGGGGATGACCACCTGCCGGCTTAGGCCTGCTCCCCGGGGGATTGGGCCTAAGCTGGCAATCAGACATCCCTCTGGCAGCCCGGCAGCCCGCGGGGGATGTCCACTTGCCAGCGGGGAGCAGATCTAAGCTGCAGTCGGACATCCTTAGCACTGCTGAGGAGACAGGAGAGGCTCCCACCACCACCACTGTACTGGCAGCCATCAGCCTGGCTTGTGGCTGAGCAGAGCTCCCCCATGTGGGAGCGCACTGACCACCAGAGGGAAGCTCCTGCATTGAACGTCTGCCCCCTGGTGGTCAGTGTGTGTCATAGTGACCAGTCATTCCCAGTCTTTCTGCTGTTAGGGTCAGTTTGCATATTACCCTTTTACTATATAGGATAGAGGCCTCGTGCACGGGTGGAGGCCGGCTGGTTTTCCCTGAAGGGTGTCCCGGATCATGGTGGGGGTCCCACTTGGGTGCCTGGCCAGCCTGGGTGAGGGGCTGATGGCTGTTTGCAGCTGGTCACACCCCCTTCAGGGTGGGGGTCCCCACTGTGGTGCCTGGCTAGTCTGGGTGAGGGGCTGAGGGCCATTTTCAGGCTGACTGGCAACTGAAGCTCCCAGCCTCTCCTTTTTTTCTTTTCTTTTTTATTCTGGGATTTATTTACCTTCTATAATTGAAACTTTGTTGCCATCACTGGTGCTCCCAGCTCTGAGGAGGCGGCTGGCTGAAAGCAGGTATCTGAGGTTTGTTTGACTTCTATAACTGAAACTTTGTTGCTTTTGGAGCTATTGCTTTTGGAGCTTAGAGCAGGCTGCGGCAGGCAGGGAACCTTGGCTTCCTCCATCACTGGAGCAAGCAAGCCTCCTGCTTGCTTCAGCTGCATGGCTGCCGGCCACCATCTTTGTTGGCAGTTAATTTGCATATCTCGCTGATTCGCCAATGGGAAGCATAGCGGAGGTACGGTTAATTACCCTTTTGTCTTTTATTAGATAGGATTGGTCTTTTAAGAGGTTATTTTCTCTATTTTTATACTTTATATTGCATCCAACTTACCTACACATACTCAATTCTGTAATAACACATCTCTTCATTCTTTACGGTTTCATTTTCAGAATAAGTAAGTAAATATAAAATCAACTTGGAAAAACAAAGAAACAAAAAAAGAAAAATTAACCAAGAAATAAAGTTAAGTAACAAATAAAATGCCTAAATGTATTGTTTTCCTCACTAATAGTATAACATTTTTAAATGTGTTACCTAATTTATCCTCATGTAATCCTGCTAAGTAGGCACAATTATTACCCTAATTTTGAGGTGGAGAACATTGAAGTTTAGTGTCATGGTTTAAACTGAAGTGGTTTGATTCAGGTGCACATCAAGAGTATGGCAAATGACTTTTCAAGTGTACTGTAGTTGGCTTTGTTATGCTTTTTCCTGTCTGATAGGCTCTGAATGACCACTAATGTCTTCCTCTCTTGTTATTCAGATACTGGAGCTGAATGGAAATTGGGGAAAGGAGCTTGTGAAATAGAGTGGGGGAAAAACAATATAGAAAGAGACTATGTACCATCAGCCAGAACATTGAAAAAGAAGAAATATGAATATGTCACTAACTCGGGAATTCAAATTGGACAGTTTGTAGAAAACCCAACCACATGTGGACTTAATTTCTTACATTTCTTAAGGGCATCAATTGGTGATAATGGTATGGGGACTGACTCCTATATAGAACAAAGCAGGGCTAAATAACCCGATGTGGACTAGCTTTATCAGCTCCTTACACCAGCCACTGGATTTGACAGTTTCAATAGAAATAGAGAACACAGCTTAGTTTTCAGAAGGTGTTAAATAGATGTGGAAATTTTTATTTTATTTCAGGAGCTAAGGCTAATATTTGTTCATATATGGTAGGTTTTACTTTAGAAATAGAATATAATTTTTAGAAGGCAATTTAAACTACTAATAAAGATAGGTGACATAAACTTAATAAGAAAATAGTTTGTTAAGAGGCAGGCTTGACACATTAAGAAATAGATTTCAGGTGCATTTAATATACGAGAAAGGCTTTCGTATAATAGAATCATGGTTACCCTCTACAAGTAAATTCAATTTATAGTTTATATTTACCAACTGGAAATTTCTAGGATCCATGGTGTAACTTAAAATAAAAATTATACCACCTCTAGATCCTAAAAGAATATGGTAGCTTTTCAGAATTTGGCATCATTTGCAGTGGGCTCTTTCTTCAGGGGAGGTATTGTATGCTTCACAGGACTAGGCCTGGAAGAAATGGACCCATTATCCTCCCAGGATCTAGGCTCAGGGTGTATGGACCTACTTGACATTTCCAAAAAGTATCATTTTGTTCATTCTGACATCTGTTTCTTCCTTTACCTGGATTCACCTCTTTTGCCTTCCATTCTTAACTTTGATTATTTTGTGAACTTTTTTCTTCCTTTAAAATACTTTAAAGGGCTTTTAAAATCTTCTCAAAACACAAAGTATTAGCTCCTCTCTGAAGGTGTTTCATGGTCTCAGTGTCTACATTCCCCATAGCAGGTAGGGAAGACATTGACACATAAGGAATTAAAAGACCAGGTAGCTGCAGCAGAGGGCAAGGGGAGAAGTGGATAAAATTAGGTGGGGTATATAGTCAGGAGTCTGTGTGGATTTTATTCTGAGTGCAGTGGAAAGCCATGAATGCGTTTAAGCAGGAGCATATTTTAAAATATATTTTTTAGAGTATATACAACCAGGAAAAGGGATGGGGAAACATTTTTCATATTCCAGATGAGAGCGGATGGTGGCCTGGACCAAGGCTACAGCAGTAAATGTAGATTTTAACAACTATGTTAGAAATTTTGTTTTTCTTATGACCCAGATATGGTAAGGATGTGGATGAAGGGAAGGGTATTCAGTGATGTCTAGGTTTTCTGGCTTAAGTAACTGAGTAGAAGTACTATAATTTCTAAGATATGGAAGAAACTGAGCCAGAAAGAAAATTGGTTGGAGGGGTCAGGTTTGAAGCGAATCCTAGCTCTTTAAACTTGATGTAAGCTTGGAGATATTTAGCTCGGAGGTGAGTGTAACTGGAGCAAAGCTCACTCTAGAAATTACTGACTTCTACAACCATAGTCACCTTTTCCATTTTCTGAACCATGGAAACTCAAGTGCCACTTTAAGAAACAGTATTTTAAATTTTAAATAGCATAATAGGTAATACATGCATAGCACAGAAAATCCAGGTGAACAAAGAAAAACACATGAATAAATACTTAGAGACATGCAAAGATCACAGCCTTAGACTTTTAAGATAATTTTCAGAGATTATTATACCTTATAGCTGTGATCAGCTACTTAAGTCATGGATTTTGAGTAACTCAATCCTGAGTTTCAAAAATGCTTTTAAATATTTAATATTAAAAATTGATCTAGCTTTAGTTTCAATTAATTGCTAATCTTAAGATCTATTACAGACTTCAAAGTCCTTTCATAGGCTTACAAATTATCAAGTATATTCTTAAAGCTCAAAATACGATCATGGAATAAACTCAAATCAGTATTTATATTACATTTAATAAGTGCATTTGTTGCATGACAAACTGTTATAGCTAACTAGAAAATATATTGAGCTAACAAGAAATCATATGATCCCAGCAGTAGGATTTGTGCCAAAACAAGAATCAGATTATTTTCAGTTATTTCATACAATACAAGGAAGGCAGAGGGTTGAGCAGTCTATTGTAAGAAAAGTCTGCTAAAACTTGAAAGTGTAGAGATGGCTACACAGATTCAATGCCCCATGTCTTGAGAATGAAACTCTGTGTGATGCTATCAAGTAGAATGAAGCATAATGAGGAAAACAAAAAGCTTAAGTTCCCCCGCAGCCAGAACTTAATGGACATAGCAAAAGAGAATAGAGGTACTGAGAATCCTTTATAAATGTGGAAAATTGATTAAAAGGGAGGGGAAGTGAGTGCCTTCATATTGTCTTATTCATTTATTTATTCAACAGTGATTTGTTGAGTGCCTACCAGTTACTCTCCTAAGTATTACACAAAACAGATAACCCTGCCCTTGTGACACTTACATTTTCGTGAAGGAAACAGTTAATGATATGATAAATTAGAAGGCATTGAGTGCTACAGAAAAAGGAAAAGTAGAGCAAAGTAATAAGACTGGGAGGAGGCCTGTGGGAATGGATATGGGTTGCGATGTTAATATAGGATGGCCAAAATATCACTCAATTACTCAGGTAACTTTTGAGCAAGTACTTGAAGGACATGAGGAATTCAGTCAAGTAGATACTCCAGAAAGAGCATTCCTAGCAGAGGACACAGCTAATGTAAACGGCCTACGGTAGGGGTATACCTGGAATGGAATAGAGGCTACTGTGGCTGGAATAGGCTAAGAGAGGGACTAGTAGGAAATGAGACCAGTGAAGTAATGAATTGAGGAGGGGGGGATGGGTGATGCACAGGGGTCAGACTGATGTAAAATAAGGAATTGATTTGAATAGAAAGGAGCATAGTGGGGCAAAGATAGGAGGAGGAAGAACAGTTAGGAAGTTATAATAATCGAGGTGAGAGATGATTGTGACTGGGACCAGGGTGGTAGCTATGGAGATGGTGATAAATCATCAGATTATGTTTATGAGAACAAGTAAGATTTCTTAAAGACTTGGTGAAGAATTAAAGAAAGAGGTATGTGCTAGGCAGAATACCCCCCAAAGGTGTCCACATCTTAATCTCAAAAATCTGTGAATATGTTACATTACGTGACAAAATGAAATTAAGAATTCTAACAATTTCAATTGGAATTAAAGTTGCTAATTGGCTGACCTGGAGGTGAGGAGACTTTCCTGGCTTCTTGAATGGTGCAGTCTAATCACGTGGATTCTTTAAATGCAGAAGTTCTCCTGTTACGCTGAGAGAAAGATGAGATGACATAAGGATCAGAGAGGTGTAATGCAAAGAGTACTGCCCTTCTCTTGCTGGCTTTGAAATGGAGGGAAGGACCACAAGTCAAGGAATGTAGGAAGCTGCTAGAAGGTAGAAAAAGAAAATGAATTTGCCCCTTGAGCCTCCAGAAAAAAAACGCAGGTTTGCTGACATCTTCATATTAGCTCATTGAGTCTTATGTTAGACATTTAATCTACAGAGTTGTAAGATAATATCTGTATTGTTTAAGCCATTACGTTTGTGGTGACATTTTATAGCAGCAATAAAAAACTAATCCAAAATCATGAATGACCATGATTTGGGCCTGAGACTTTGAGAAAAAGGAAAATTCTGCCTTGAAGAGTTTGGGGGACAGCAAGGTGAGAAGAATAGGAATTAAAATTTGGGCTTGTTAGGTTAGAAATTTTTATTATTTGTCCAAATGTGAAAATATCAAGAAAGCAGTTATAAATATGAGTTTGGAACTCAAGAGAGGCTATGGGCTAGAAAAGTAAACCTGGGAGTTTTTAATACCAGTTATTAGGTGGTTTGTACACACAAGATTAGACTATAACACTAGAATTTTTTACAGCATTTAGACATTTCTTTCAGGTTATAGTTTAAACCATAAAATATTTCTATTCCAATTACTCTGACCGCAGCCACTACTTAGAAATGAATTCAATAGCATAGACTCATTTATTTTTAATCTGGTAATTTAAAAATATTCTAACAGTGTGACCCAAGTAAGAGTTGTGAATTTTCATGCAATTTTGCCATTAAGAACTCAATGGGTGATTATAATGTTAGAGAAGGGTGAGGAAACAGAGAGTGAGATATCACAAGACAATTGTGATGACATTCTAGTTAGGGCCTGATGTGAATAGGACAGAGAAAATGGGGACCAAAAAATTGGAATCAGAAGGACAAGGGGCCAGATTAAATACACAGAGCAAAGGCTAGTGAAAGAGTGTGGTTGGTTCTCTGTGAGGCTCAGTCTAGTGAGAAAAACAGATTGTGGAGCTAAGATTACCTGGAAGGCTGGTGGTCATTTGGTTTTTAAAATGTTAGAGGGCTGTTATGACAGCAGAGATGAGATATCCAGCAGACACTGGTAATGTGTTTGTGGTTTGAATAGAAGGTTTATACATGTAGATTTGGGGTCAACTTTTTAAGGGGCGATGAGAGAGAGGAACCAGGCAAAGGCCTGAGAAGGAAGAGTCAGGCAGCAGTTACCCAGATGTCCTGCAGAGTCCGACTCAAGACTGTATGATGTCAGACGCAGGGGAAACTGGGAAAGCCTATCATGTGAAAATTAAGGTCTACTTATAATAAAGGTACTTGGAGAATTAAAAAAACACACACACTTTCAGACACACGAGCTCATTCGATTCATTCCAGAAGTCTATTAGGCTTCATTCCATTTGTAGATGAGGGAACTAAGAGAATTCAAGTTCATGAATGGGAAGTAGAATTCAAACTCAAGTTATCTGGGACTTAATCCTGGGTTCTTTTCACTAGGCCATGAAATGCTGTAGAGAATTTGGTAAAAATAAAAACCAAAGTCCTTATAATGGCCTGCCAGGTTCTAGTGATTTTTCAATCAGCCCTTACCTCTCTGACCTTATTGCCTGCTATTCACCCCTCGAACACTCACCCCTCGAACACTCCCATACAGCTCACTGTTGTCCTTGTTGTTCTTCAAACATGCCAGACGTTATTTTGCCTGGGAACTTTGCACTCATTTCTTCCTCCTCAAATGTTCTTCCCTAAAATTCTCTCACCTCCTTTAAGTCTTTCTTCTACTTTCACCTGCTAAATGGATATTACTGCCATCCTCCTATTTTATACTACAACATGCTTTATCACCCTTTAGCATACTATGTAACAAACCAGTGTATAATAAATACTGTACTTTGTGTGGTTTTTACCAACTTTTCTCATGATGTATTCCAAGCACCTAGAACAATGTCTGGCACATAATTAGAACTCAATAAAAAATTAATTGATCCCATGAGCTTTGAGAAAGCTCCTGTTGTATGCTTGGAACAGAAAACAGGCTGCAATGGTTTCCACCTTGAATGCTGGTGAGGGACGGGAAGGAGACGGGGGAAGCTAGGCCACTCTCTTTGAGAAGTTTGGTGGTGAAGAAAGGAGATTAGAGAGTGGCTAATGAGGCAGAGCAGAGTCAAGCAGAAGTTTGATCCTATCCTGTAAGATGAGGAAGACCTGAACATGCTTGTATGTTTAAGGAATCTGTGTAGAAGACCAGGCTAAAGATTCAAGTCAGAAGGTTGAATATAGAGGAAAGAAAACTATAGAATTAGCAATGTGGCAAAAAACAAAACAAAAAACAAACAAAAAAAACACCCACAAACAAACAAAAAACTAAGAGTTCTAACCACCATAAAAATCCAAAGCAAAAGCAGATGGCATCAGGGCATGCTGCTTCTGACAATTTGAACTCCATGTTGAGGACATTATAGCTATGAAAGCATTCAGCCAGAGGCTGTGTTGCTGCCTTTAAGCACCAGGCAACATATGAGATATTAAAAGTAGAAGAGAAATCCAACAGAGAAACCAGAATAATACAGCACATCATCTAGACAGGTCTTCTGAAAATCAGAGTAGAGAAATGGGACTCACCCCAGGATACACAAAAAAGATGCCCTATGAATATAGCAGGACACATTCCTGTGTAGTGTGTAGGGTTGCAATAGGCTCAGTGGGAAGTGCAATATGCTTTACTAATAGGACTTCAGATTTTTCTCTCAAAGTTCACACTTCTACTCACTTCTTTATGATGATCTCATTGATACTTGCTGATGTGAGGATAATGGCCTTCAGTTATAATTAAAGGTCATATGAGAAGCCTTCTTCCCTGGTCATGTGGTAGTCAGAGCCCATCCCTTGGACCCCTGAGAAAGTGTGTCCCTCATTAAGAGGATTTGGTGGCAGGAAGCCTGTGGTGCAGGATGACACTGCAGAAAGTGCAGTTCCCTTGACCGCTGGAGTCATTCGCCAGGTTGTCCATTATGAATGGACAACTTTCTATAGTCTATACCTAGTTCATACAATTTTCTCTTTGGATATTGTTTCAACTTCTTTTGGGCATGTGGGACTTTTTGAAAATTGTGACCTTGATTAAAAAAAATCAATATACAGGTAATGTATCATAGAATTGTATACTTGAAAGCTATGTAATGTTATTAACCAATGTAACCCCAATAAATTTAATAAAAAAATATATAGAATTTACAATAAAAAGTAACTCTACTGACACCATGTCAACAAAAGAATAAAAAACAAATTGAATCTTTTGGGGTCAGTCATCCATAAAGAGATAAAGTAATTGCATACCTTTATTGAGCACAATCAATGCCTGTCAGGCCATGTTTATCACTTTCCTTGGATTATCTAGTTTCATGCTCAAACAGCCCCATGAAGTATGGATCACTGTCATCTTCATTTTATAGGTGAAAAGACTAAGGCTTAGACACATTCAGTAATTCACACATTGCAATTAGTTGGCTATTAGAGAACCAGTAGTTTGATGTTGGTGCCCACACCCTCAACAGGACACTAACTTCTTATTATGACCTTTAGAAGTCTTACCTCTTTGGCATGAAACAGAAAGCAGACCTACTCTCCGTTTACGTTTGACCAGAGAGATGTTTATTTTCACTCTTGAACTACTAGTGAGAGTCTCTCCATGTAAATCTCCAAACAGCTAATTTGAAGTGTTCTTTGTGTGTATATATTTCTAATTTTAGCATCACCTGTTTATTAGTGGATTGTATAAGAGCTTTGATATTCTGGTTTAAGCTTTTGGAATGATCTTACAGGGAAGGATATTAACACTTGTGATCTGAGTAAGAATAACACTTGGCTGTGAATAATCATTTTGTTCTTGATATCAGAGGAATTTGGGGTTTCTGATTTCATATATATATATATATATATATATATATATATATATATGTATATATGATCTGGATTATATATATATAGTCACTACTCAAACCCCAGTGAATTGTTAAAAAGCAAATGGTTGAGCCTGGTGAGTTTTCTCAGTCGTTAGAGCATTGGCTTGTGGATTGAAGGGTCGCAGGTTCATTCCCTGGTCAAGGGCTCAAACCTCAGTTGCAGGTTTGATTCCCCAGCCCCTGTAGGGGCACATGTGGGAGGCAACCAGTAGATGTGTCTCTCTCTCATTCCCTCCCTCCCCCTCCCCGCTCCCTTCCACTCTCTAAAGATCATAGGGGGGTGGGGAGTGATATCTTTGGGTGAGAATTTTAAAATAATAACAATAAAAATTGTAAAATAAAATGGTTGAAAATTAACTGGTCAAATTAATAATTTGTTTGAAACTATGAATGGCTGGAAAAGAGCAACCTTTCCAATCAACAGTGTCAGTGCAATAACATTAGCGTCCCAACAAAGTAGACAAGTGACTTTTATGCACTTTTATACATCAGGATGGGGGAAAGAAATAAGGTGGTAATTCTGATTTTGTAGAAATTTATAGCACTTTGTTTTGTCTTAAAAGTTATGTTTTTGATAAATTTATTTCAGTAGATTATGTTTTGCTTTATTTCTTTAATTTTTATCTCTAGCTCTAAGTGATTTATGCAGAAGCATCTGGGCCCCAGATGACTGTTTTCTAATATTAGTTGATGTGTTGTAATGCCTGTGCACCCCAGGTTGGCTTTTATATTTTACTGCATTTTAAGCAGTTTTACTTCAACTGCTTACTTTTTATTTTTTATTTAGTACTTCTTTTAAACAAGTGATATCTGTTATACCTTATCTATGTTTCCATCATTTTTCAGTTCTTAAAATCTTACTAGTATATTTAAGCAGCCTTTTCATGAATAAAATACAAAATAGGTATAAAGGAATGACTTGTTAATATTCCTGCCAAGTGATTAATGTAAATATATGAGAAACATTGTTTTGCTAATAATTTGGGAATTATTGCACCCATGTCCACCTTTATAGAAACATACAATTAACGGTTATTCCTTAGTTTGACTATTTAATGTTGGCAAAAGCAGCGTGAGTATAAATAGCTACAAATCTTCAAAAATCAATGACTGATGAGCATTTTTAATGAATTAATCTTTCCCATCAATTTTTAAAGCTACATTTTTTTGTCCTTAGATTCCTTAAACTCCATTCTTTACCACGATCAATAGGTCCAGTGACTGTGATTCAAACTAGCCATGGACCCTAGAGGAAAGCTGTGGTTTGTTCACACAGTGAAGATGAGGAGGAGGCTGGGGATGATATAAGGATAATGACACTAGTAATTGTGAGTTACTATATGCTAGCAGCTATATGTCATTTCTCACAGTCCTCACACAATGGTGTTTCAAGTTCTGTCTCCTATTTTACAGGCAAGGAAACCTAGCCAGGTTACCTAAACTCATTTACGTATGAAGTTATAGGTGGTGACTCCCGGAAGGCCCTCCAATGTGATGTTCCGTTCCTCCCCATACTTCAGAGTCATGCCAATCCTCAGGCAATCAAGGTTCAAAGCTGGTGGGCAGCATTTTAACAGTCTACCCCCCTTATATATATATATATATATATATATATATATATATATATATATATATATATAATCATCATTTTCTCTCTGCTTCTTCATAATTCTGTGGAATGAACTTAAGCCACACCCCATAAAACCTTGTTTTTTAAATTTTTATTTTTAAAGTATATTATGATACACCCTAACGTGAGACTAGGAGACACTGTCACTCCATTTGAACAGTTTAGAGAAAGTCCAATAGCAAATGGATTTGATGCTATTTCACTTTGTAGGTGGAAAGAGAACTTTTTCATTACTCAGTGATGAATCCAATGATAAAAACCTCAATGGAGCCAGATCTATATTTTATTAACATTTTTATTGCTACGTGCTCCCAATACAACAAACAGCATCAGTAGTGTACACTTTGATAAAAAAAAGAATGTTTAGCTTACTAGAAAAGGAAGCTCGAAGATCAGAAGTATAACGAATGTGTACATCTTTATGGGAGGTGTATGTGTGTGACCATCTTTAAACTCTCCTATGGACCAGATGTATACACATGCAAGCAAACTAGAGAGAATTCATTTTGGGGGGTGGGGAATGACCTTTACTTGAGGCTCGGGATTATTTTATGATCTGGAATTCACCTAACTCATTTGACTTTCAAAAGTCTTGCACAAAGTAGCAGCGATTCCTTGGAGGTATAGAGTCAATAGGTGAAGCTGTTAGTTTATCATGGTTCAAATGCAAAAGTCCTTGCACATCCTGTGCTTTGAAGGTTAACATGTCTTCATGTTAGCATGCATAATACATTTAAACAGTTCAGAAACTGACCTCGAAACCATTATGGTGACATGCATATTTCTTTATTCTTTGAAGTATAATTCATGAAGTGCATATCTCTTTCACATACTTTTAAAAAAATGTTTCTAATTCACTATTTCAAAAAAAGCTAACTAAGTCCATATATTTTGTTTCATTGAAGGGGAACAAATCAAATTCATTTCAACTACTTTAAAGATGCAAATGGTTGCATCACATCAAATTTGTTCAGCTTTAGCTCTTTGATTTGGCTGTTATTGTTTGCTTAAGTTTCTCCCGTAGGCACAGCACAAAGCATGCATCTCTAATTATGTCTCTCTAGTTTGCCAAAATATGTCATTGATATTAGCGTAAATATTTAGTACATAAAAATACTATCAAGGAAAAAATCAACTTTTAATAAATATCTTCAGTTCTGAATTCTATATACAAGTACTTTACATCCACTCCCTGGAGAGAGCATTTCTGGCTTCACTGTGAGTAAGGTGACCACTGGCATAAATTACTAGCACATTATTGCAGTCAGATGCATTGTGGTTGTGAACATTTGGGTGTGTGAACCATGCAGAAAATAAATATTGCAACCATTGACAAATGCTTTTTAGAACCTGCTTCCAAAGCCCTACTGTACTTGAGTATAAATTCTAGTTCAGCTACCAACATACAAATTATCTCAATACATATTCCTTTGTTATTATTACAGTACATTGAGTATGCTTTTTCTTGGATGTGTCAACAATGGGAAAATAAAAAAAAAACACAACTTAAAAACATAGGACACTTCAGTGGTGCCTATTGAGGTCCTGGTAAGAAGTTTCCATTTTTTTCTTGCACAGGTTCATTGACTGGTCTCTGTTCCCTGTGACCACAGTCCATTCCTTTTTATTAAAGGATGAAAAGTAATAGGTAAGCTGAAATCTGTATATCTGCAGCTTACCTGTTTTTTTCTGTAACTTAAGCATCACACTGTTGATTAAATAAAACCCTTGGTATTGTCAGTAGCTGCAATTCTAACTTCTTCTTTGTAACATTCTGCTTTGAATATCAGCCCCAAAAATGTCATATAGGCAATACTCAATGACAAGCACCTAGAACATCCAGAAATGTAATATAGTAAACAATCATTTGAGAACACATCTCTTAAAATAATACTGCTTTCTGCAATATACAGTATTTACACAACAGCTGCAAATTTGCTCATACAATATTTCTAATATAGATAAATAGAAATACAAGTCTACAAATTCTTTGCTCCATTTCCAAAATATTTTGTTAAGGTGTAAACCGTTGGCACCTCCTTTTTACTATAACTTTTTTAAAACAAAAAAATCAGCTGACATGCACAAATGGCTCCAGTCCCTTTTCTGCTGTAGAGAGTGACCAATACACTTAGCCACTTTCCTTCTGTTAATATTCTTTGGTGCCTTCTTCCAATGAATTCTGGTAATGAGTCAACGCAGAACAAAAAAAGGAGGAAAGCAACTAGAAAGTGAACCAGCACTTTTGCTCTTCCATTTACAGGTAGAATGAGTTGACAATGTATGGAGATGACCACTTTCAACAAGCTGTATGCACCACTGGGAGAGGGGGCTTGGCCAGGCTTTCCTCTGATTTCTAGCCTTTTAGGTTCACCTTTTCATCTTTCCAAGGTGGGCGATCTTAGCGGATGTCTGTTGTCATTAATCTTTTCCTCTTTCTTTGAGGTTCTTGCCTGAGAAGAAGCACCTGTTGAATCATGGACTGCAAGGAAGGGGGCAGCAGCTGTTTGTGAGGATGAAGTGAGGTGTCCACTCCTGGTGGCAGGGGAGACCTGCCCCACAGTCTTACTTCCTGCTCGCTGAGCTCTCCTCGGGGGTAAGTTAGCACCATCGGGTTTACTGTTTGGCCTGAGAGTAGCATATGCATTTGGACCTCCTGCTGAAGAGATCCTACTCAAAGATTTCTTCCTCTCAGCAGGAGTCTCTGAATAGTAAGGAACCAAAGATGTAGGCATCACTAGGGATCCAGGGAGGTCACTGGGGTTAAAGATAACTTCATCACGAGTTTCAGCAGCTTCAGGAAGGAAGGGCGGTGGCAGGGTGCTGCTGCGTTTGCTGCAGGACTCACAGCACAACTTGTTATAACCTGGGATGGAGCAGTACCGCGCCAGCACCTCCATTTGACAGAATATGGATTTATCTCCCAAACATGGCTCATCTGCAAAAAGTACAAATTTTTATGAATTTACAAAAGATTTAAGTAAAACCAGACATTGATGGGAGTTGTTCAAAGGAAGCTTTACATTACAGATATCAGCATGAGGATGAATTCAATGCAGTAAGTAGTCCTTTATGTGCAAAGCATTTGGGTTTTCCTCCATTTTAATATGTCCATCAGGAGTCTTCAGAGCAAGGGTATTTTTTTGTTCTCACTAGGAACATATATCTGATTTCCTAATGAGAAAATAGGATTATTTTTACCACATATATTTTTAGGATATAAAGAAGCATCTGATTTATTTTATTTTATAATATAGAGTAGCCTCTATATTAAATTTAAAATAAAAATATATACTCAAGACCTGCTAAAACAAATTAAATCTTAAAAATATATTACCAAAGAAAAAACTGAGATAATGTTTTAATTAGATGTATTATTGGCTAATACTATATTGTTAAGTAAGGAACCTGCCATATAACTTGTCAAAGAATCTTTTTTTCTGAGTTTGAAAAAGAACAAAAAAAAGGGTCAGTTGGCAAGGCCAACAGGAGAGCTAAAAATACCACCTTTATTTATTATGTATTAGAAATGATAAATTACCTACTAGAGTTACAGAACCATGTCCACGTCCCAAACTATGGAATGACTTATATTTGCCTGACATTTACAAATCTACCATATAGTATGATGTTTGAGTATTTTCTATTAGCTAAAGTAATCTTCTAATTACGTTGTGAATGCCTGAGAATCACCTTAACACCTTTCATACCACTCACGAGTTTTCTCGTGTTTCACGCGCCATCTGTTAAGGGACCGCTCACGAGTTTTCTCGTTTTTCATACCCATGGAAAAAGGAGCGAATCTAGATACTTATGTAAATTTTGTTTGGTCCCTCTTCATAGAGGAAAATGTTTTATGCAGTACCATACGTTAAAAAAGTACTAGGAACTTTAATTGTTTAATTGTTTAATTGTTTTTGTAAATAAAAATGTTATAATTATTGAAAAACGACACCTAAAGTGCATTATGATGATTTAAATAACGTGCAGTTTGCCCGAAAACATGCGGTACAAAAGGTGTTAATGAGGTTTCACATCAAATATCAATTCCTCATCATATGTAAATGACTTTTTCTATGCCTATTATCTTAAAACTAGAGGCCCAGTGCATGAATTTTCATGCACTGGAGGGGGGGGTCACTCAGCCTTGCCTGCCCCCTCTCACAGTCCTGGAGCCCTCAGAGGTGGGAGGCAACTCGGCGATCAGGGGAAGGCAAAGCCCCATCACACCTCTGCTGCTGTCATTGCTGGCAGTGCAAGCCTCGGCCGGCCCTGGTTACCTGAGCCTCAGGCAGCCCTGGGCAGCTGGGCAGCCACCATCCGAGGCTTGCCTGCGCCTCCGGCCAGCCCTAGGTGGCTGGGGGGCTGAGGGGACTGGGGGTCTCCAGAGGCAGGCACACGGAGTGGCCACATGCCTGCCACCCTAGCGGGGCTAAGGGGACTGGGCCCCACCATCTTGCGGCTGTGGATGCCTCCATCTTTGAGGGCAGGCAATTAGCATATTTCCTCCTTATTGACTGTGGGCGCTGCCATCTTCGAGGGCAGGATAGTCAATTAGCATATCCCCTCCTTATTGGCTGTGGGTGATGCCATCTTTGCAATAGTATGAGGGTCAATTAGCATATTCCCTCTTTATTAGATAGGATTAGAGGCCCAGTGCACAAATTTGTGTACCAGTGGGGTCCCTCAACTTGGCCTGTGGGATCAGGCTAAAACCAGCTCTCCGACATCCCCTGAGGGGTCCTGGATTGCGAGAGGGCGCAGGCCAGGCTGAGGGACCACACTGGTGCATGATCAGGGAGGGACGCGGAAGGTTGAACAGCCGGGGAGGAACCGTGGAAGGGCTCCAGGGCATGTCCGGTCTGTCTTGCTCAGTCCCAGTTGGCTGGATCCCAGCAGCAAGATAACTTACTGGTCAGAGTGTCTGTCCCTGGTGGTCAGTGTGCGTCATAGCAAGCGGTTGAGCAGCCTTAGTATATCATTAGCATATTATGCTTTGATTGGTTGAATGGATGACTGGACACTTAGCATATTAGGCTTTTATTACATAGGATAAGGAAGATAATTTCTTCTTCCTGTGTAATTAAGCCTCTAGGTCCTAGGATAATGGACCTTATCTGACCCTGTACTCTCTTTTCCCATTGACTCCTGACCTCCATCACCCTCATTCTGGTTCCAAGTCTTTGAAACCTTCTAAATTATGTGGCCCAGCTTAAAGCGCTCTATTCTCTTTGAGTTAAAGAAGGAGACCACATAAGGGTCTGCTGTGTCTAAGTGTGAGCAGCTTGGCATTGCAGGGACAAGTACACAGCCTGGGTCTAATTATGGCCAGAATATGCTTCTATATGGAAGAGGGAAAAGGCAGAGATATTCTGGGGGGAAAATAAGAGCAAAGAAATATATTAATTTCATGGGTAATTTGCCTTGGGATAGATGGGAAGGGCTTAATGGCAGCCATAAATAGTACAATCAAAAACGGGGCTTAGAAAAGGGTTCATATGGCAAAATCCTTAAAATTAAGGAAGTTTTTTTAGCCTTCTCACTCCATGCCCAGATCATTCTAAGGAGTTCAGAAAAAAACGTTTTACACAGGGTCTCAAAAGGCCATTTGATTCTAATTGCAGCTTGAGACTCTGAAGGGAAGTATTACTTACTCCATTGATATATGGTAGAAACAGGTGGCCTTTTAGAATTCTACATTTCAGAGTAAGAGAGAAGCTAAAAGGATGTGGAATCACTAACATAACATAGTGATGTCCTCCCATCAGCACCTCGGTTTTATAATAAAAACATTTTCTTTTAGCTAAAAAGGAAGAGAATCAAGTATATTCTTGCTGATAATTAGGCATATTTATAGAAATATATAGCTCTATTAACATCAGCAAAGCTTACTCACAAAGTGTTTAGCCTCCTGGAGGTAATGCCTACATAAAAAATAAAATATTAGGGCAACTAAACTTTATAGCTTCTGAGTAAAGTGTCTTCTCTGGATCTGATGTTGTGTTTTGAACTTTCAAATATACTTTCCAGAGAAAAATGATTGCATTCAAGTTCTTTGTCTCCCCCTCATGGTCATTCTTGTTCATACCACTACACATTTCAAATGAAAATGTATAATGAAATAATTTATAAGGTTTACAAGACTTGAAGCCTGAAATTTCTTTAAAAAAATAATAAGACATTTGACAAAATAGTGCTTTGCAAATTTTCTTGAAAAAATAAACCATTTAGCACACGTCAATATTCAAGCAATATATGTTGTCGCAGGCCATTAGAAAGGCAACTTCTTTAGTCCCAACCCTCACTAGTAGGTCTGAGCAGCGTCCACAGTTGTATTAGGCACAGTCTTAGTAGAATTGCATTTAAGAGTAAGTTTGTGATGGAGGGAGAGGACAGAAGGGAGAGAATGTATGAGACTGGGAAGAGGCACAGGCACACGTGGTAGAGAAAGGGTCGGAGGAGAGCGATAAAGGAGAGTATGGAAGACCTGAGAATGCGATGGGAGGTGGAGAGAGAGGCTGAGAAGAGAAGGTGTGTGCAGGAAGAAGGGAAGCAGCAGAACAGGCAGAGAGGACGGAGACAGCACAGAAAAGGAGACAGAGTGACAGAAACTGAAGCCATCCCATATATATTTTATCTGATTCACAGCAGCAAAGCACTGTCTATTTTTAAATTACACTGACTCTGCTTTTGTAATCCAGCAAGAGAGCAGAGCAGGCAGATTTCTGCATGTGTAAGGTGTCTATTCAGAACTCACCCTCAGGGAGTGCATGGAGGTAGACGGACAGATATTGGAAATAGCTTTTTAAATAGCATTTACCACCCACATGTCTATACTGAATAACTTTAGTAAAACACTTCAAAACCTTCCACAATATTATGCTTTTACAATGACAGGAGGTTATAAAGAAAGTCACAGAAGACAATAAGCAGCTCTTCTAGAAACACATATTTACAGATGCTACATGTACGGGACACAGCCCTGACCCCAGTGGTTAGGACAATTCCCTGGGTGGAATTCTTTTTAGGCTAATTTTTTAAGATTAATTACCTTTGGTTATTTTCTGATAAGCAAATAGAAATTCCAGAGCTTGTCCTGAAAGGAAATTCTGCTTTCTGGTGCTTAAAAACCATTGTAAGAGCAGTGAAACCAGTTAGTGTCACACCTACCATTACAGGGAGGCAGCTGACAGGCTCTGGCGGCCTCGGGCTTGTCCCCGTCGCAGTGGTCACTGGCCCTGCAGAGCACCTGCCTCACCTCCGTCCCTTCACCGCAGGTCACAGAGCACTACAGAGACAAAGGCTGCCATTATAGACGGTTATTGCACCAAGACCATCTTTCTTCCTGTCCCCGCGCTCTCACACATACACACACGCACACCCTGGAGTTCCTTCTCTACACAGTGATATGGAGACAGATAATCCTAGGTTTATACCCTGGGGCTCCATCATTGACCAGCCTGGGCACCTGGCTTTTTCTCTGAAAGCTAGGATAATAATAATTGCCTCATAGGATTGTTGTGGAACTAAATGAAGGCAAAGGAGACAAGGTATGTAAAGATTATGCCTGGCATGTAATAAGCATTTGCTAAGAGAGAGCTATTAGCATTATAATGTTAATATCCGTGTAGGTCTTATTTTTTAAAAAATATATTTTTATTGATTTCAGAGAGGAAGGGAGGGGAGAGAGAGATAGAAACATCAATGATGAGAGAGAATCAGTGATCAGCTGCCTCCTGCAAGTCCCCCACTGGGGATCAAGTCCACAACCAGGGCATGTGCCCTTGACCGGAATCGAACCTGGGACCTTTCAGTTCGCAGGCCGACGCTCTATCCACTGAGCCAAACAGCTAGGGCTCGTGTAGTTCTTAAAACAGTAGTGGTGCCTGTTTTCAGGGAGCTTCCCATTTTCTCACCTTCCTTACAGATGGTAGGACTTCCTGACATGTTACCTTGGTTAATTCAACCTCTTTGAAACCACCATTGCTCTATTCCCATAAATTCATTTCTAAAACTATGCTCAGAAACATCTATCTATTATTCTAGACAGGAGCTACAGAAAAGGGGTCCTCATTCCAGGACTCCGAGGGGCAAAGAACATGAGTTATCTTCATGGTCTGTCCGGGTCACCTTCACTTGCCTGTCCTTCCTTCCTGGGCCTGCTCTCCACTTCCTCCTTCATTTTCTACCTGCTTTTTGATGCCATTTCCTTCTATAAGTTCTTCTCCTATGACTCCTCTTGATGATCCTTTACAAATATCAAAGACATTAATTCAGGTACCCCAACATTGAGTCAGCCAGTCACCAAACCAACATCATTTTCATAGGCACTGGCTGGGTACCGGGGAAGCAGGGCACACGGTTCTTGAGAAATGGGTGGATTAGTAGTGAGCACAGGCTCAAGGACAGGAGTTACAGTAGTCCGCCATGAACAACATGCCTTCGGGTGCATAGGAAGGGCTTTGGGAAAAGCACCCCTGAGGTGCCATGGAGATGAGCGTTGGTAGATGAGAGGGAGATGGGCAGATAGGAGGAGGGGGAAGGGCCGACCCACAAAAGGTAGGATGTTCTACCCAGAACAGTCTTTTTGGAACAGTGGGAATTTTACTCAAACTGAGTCAAAGAGTTGGAATAAAGCAAAAATAAGAAGAGTCAGTGTAGAACTTCTTGTGGTGATCATTTTGCAATATATACAGATATTGAATCCTTATATTGTACACCTGAAACTAATATAATGTTGTGTTAATTACACCTCAATTAAAAAAAAAAGGTTAGTGTGATGCCAAATGGGGCAGGGACCTGCATTCGGTGTCAGGGGTTTGGAATTAACCCATAAGGATGGTGAAGTCAACAAATATATTAAACAGAAGATCAGTCACCTTTAGACTCCTCTACGTCACAAAACACCCAGACACGGTTTGCCTCAACCAACTAAACTTAAATGCAAACACTGCTTTAAAATATTAAATTTTCAAACACCTCCAGGTGCTTAATGATTTTAAAATATGCAAGTTTCTCAATTCACACAAGGCCTGCCTGATATTGAAGCCAGATGAAAATAGGCTTCCTATCTTATGCACACACACGTGCATGCAGAACTCACACACCCACCTCACTCCAGGGCCCCGTTTTCCACTGGGCTGGGCAGGGCACTCTGTTACAAGGCCGGCGGCTCTCGGGGCGGTCACCCACACAGTACTTGCTGTGCACAGAGCGGTTGGTGCCATCATGGAGGGGCTGAAGGCAGCGCACAGTGCGAAGCTGGTAGCCGGAACTCCCACAGGTTTTGGTGCAATGCTCCCACTCTTCCGCTATCCAGCTGTGGGTGTGGGGGTGAAGTGAACATGGTCACTGGGGTGTAGAATGTGCACCTCCCTGCTCTCCGAGTGATGTGCAACCCAGTGGGGCCCATGGTAGTACAGGAAGCACTTTCAGAGAGAGGGGTGCATTGAACAATTAAAAAAAGTCTTAGAACTTTCTAACAATGATAGGCCCGACACTTCTATTTTTGAATGGCTTAGTATTTTTCTGCCTCCCAATGATTCTGAAACTTTGTCCGTTCCTAAAGGATGACCAACAGAAGGTTTCTGAAACTCATCTTGAGGATACCTAGTTAGGTTTAGATACGATGGCAGTTTACAAAATAATACCAACTCACTCTCAGCCATACTG
The DNA here is from genome assembly GCF_000147115.1 of Myotis lucifugus. Classification (NCBI taxonomy): domain Eukaryota; kingdom Metazoa; phylum Chordata; class Mammalia; order Chiroptera; family Vespertilionidae; genus Myotis; species Myotis lucifugus. The sequence continues at coordinate 2,386,263 of NW_005871184.1, read as the reverse complement.
CCTAATGGTGTTAAAGATCTGAAAGGAAATTATAAAAACAGGAATCCACCCTATGCTTGCTAACACAAATTTATTTGGCTGCTGTTGCTTTTTCCATGAAACCATGAATTTATTCATTTTTCATTTTCGGAGATGACTTTTATTTCTACAATCGTTGCCATGAAGATTGCCTGACGTATCTATTCTGTTTAGAAAATTCAGTTTTTCATGTTGGACCTTAATGGGTCTGACAAAAATGTAAAGGCAGTGGCCATCCAGGGCTTGAATGCACCTGAAAGAAATATTTCCAAAATATTTTCAAAAAGATTTCCCATGGGACATTTCCAAATTCTAGTGTCAATGTCAATGCCCACAGTACCCTCCAAATCAGCTGTGTGTACAATATTACAGACAGTTCCCCATTACATGTGGTTCCCCAGGGCTGTGACTGTCAATTCCATCTGCTTCATCAATCTGTCAGAATGTAATTGAGGCATACTATTTAGCCTTTCTAAAGTTACTTTTCCTCTGAAATTTATTTATTTTTTCATATATACGGGGCTCCAAAATACAACCACGCTAAAACCTTTCAGTCTTTGGTATTAGCAGTTTAAGATAGCTCTAGCTCATCAAGTAGGCAGTACAATGTATTCTGGCAACCCATTTTGAAGGCCTCAGTAGTGACTCTCATCTGAAGACAGGAATTACTTGAGAAACATACACTTCCTATCATAGACAATTATGGTTACCTTATTCCATCTTGAAACTCCTAGAATGACGACGAATGAGAAAAATAGCACAAAGGCCAAAAGAAAAAAAATTGAAAAGAAGCCGCCACAAGATAATTTTGGAACCTAGGGAGTAGTTTGTAGACATAAGAAGAATGACGTTTAAGTCAGCAGTAGGAGCTAACAAACGGATGATGCAGAATTTCAGAAACCGAGAGCTTACAGCCTCAGGTGAAGTGCGGGTGATGGCAGGGCTGAAAACAGGGACTGATGGAAAGTCTACTGGGAGGCAGGGAGGCCTCCTAATTTTTGACTTCGCTGGGTGACTGCTCCTCCTCTAACCCAGCAGAAGACTTTTTTTTTTTTGTCTTCTGCAGAAGGTAAATCAGACTTTTAACTCGTGGACAACAGATACAGTCAACGGACAATAGAGAAAGGAACCATAGTGAATACATGGGGTTATGTGAAAACCCACATATGGAATGGTGAGATGACCCTAGCTGCCTACACGTATTTATTTTTTACCAAATACAAAAATATATTTTTGAGAAGAAGGAATATGGTAGAGAGCAGGGAACCACAGCTTCACATAATTCCTGGGAATTGATTTGACTATTTAAACCAGATACATGTATTAGCTTTGACCAAAACTGAAAAGAGCTAAAGACATTTAAATCCATACTATTTTGTCCTCAGGGTATGGCAGTTAAAATAAATACTTACAGTGGATGTGTACACTCTTGAATATTGCACATTCTTCTAATAGGTTTCGGCTTTTTGTTGACTTCACAGAAGCTGCGATGAACCATTTTATTGTCACTTTTCCTACGGCATCCGTATTTAGTGTACTGGAAACCTGGGAAAGGAGATACATTTCTTGGTATTTAATCACTTATCCATTCAACAAACATTTACTGAATGCGTACAATAAACCAGCCACTTTTCTGGTTGCTGAAGGTCCAGAAGTAAATTAAATAAACAAAACTTCTTTTCAGAGCCTACATTTAACAAATATTACAAATTATTAATTAGTAACTGCACATTTGCTAATAAACTGAACCCTGAATATAGAGACTCTATTATTACGGACAAGTTTGAAAACCACTGTGACAAAACCTTGTGACCTAGGCTTTTACAGAGTTATGTACATAATGCACTGTAGGGGGCACCAAAGCAACGCAGAGGGGAAAGTCTCTAACTTAGCTGGAAAAGGGGAGGGAACCCCTTCTTACATGATCAGCACTTCTTTGGGAACAAATACAATATTTGTATTTGCATGTGGCCCGCGGGCCGTAGTTTGAGGACCCCTGCTCCAAGCCAAGGAAATAACCTAGAGAACACGGCAGGTCTCTTTGAATGACTGAAGTTTCACATGTGAAGGGAGTGGGAGATAGGAAAGGCTCCATGTAAAAGCCTTGACTGCCAGACAAAGGTTTGGAGTTTATTTTTAAGGTCACAGGGAGTTATTAAAGGTCTCTTCAACCATCAACTTTCACATTTGTAAATAATTATTTATTTTGAAAATTTAAACCTAAAGGAAGTTGTAAGGAAAGCACAATAAACATTTCTATACCTTGTATCTAGATTAACCTTGTGTTACCATGCCACTGTATTTGTGATAGATACAAATATTTACTTACATATAATTACTATATAACACATATGTAAAATTTTGCTGAACCATTTGGGAGTAAGCACAGTTTCTTACATAGCCACACTATAATTCTTAAAATCAGGATATTTAATGCAGACATATTATTATAAAACTAGAGGCCTGGTGAATGAATTCATGCATGGATGGGGTCCCTTGGCCTGGCAGGTAATTGTGGCTGATTGGGGCCATCTGGCCCAGTCCCAATGGGGGCCAATTGGGGCCGGCCAGCTAGGGGAAAAGACTGCAGGAGGTTGGCTGGCTGCAGGAGGTTGGCTGTGGGAGCACACTGACCACCAGGGGTCAGCTCCTGCATTAAGCATCTGCCCACTGGTGGTCAGTGCATGTCATAGTGACCGGTCGTAACAGTTGCTTAGATTTTTATATATATAGACTAGAGTTTGGTACACAAAATTTGTGCATGGGGGAGGGGGGGGCCTCAGCCCGGCCTGCACCCTCTCCAATCCGGGACATCCCTCTCGCAATCCGGGACTGCTGGCTCCTAACCACTCGCCTGCATGCCTGCCTTATAGCCCCTAACTGCCTCTGCCTGCTGGCCTGATTGCACCCTAACTGCTCCCTGCCGGCCTGATCGCCCCCTAACTGCTCTTGGCCAGGATGATTGCCCTCTAACTGCTCCCCTTGCTGGCCTGATCACCCCCTAACTTCTCCTCCCTGCCAGCATTGATCACTCCCTAACTGCTCCCCCCTGCCGACCTGATCGTCCCCTAACTGCTCCCCCCTGCCGGTCTGATCGCTCCCTAACTGCTCCCCCATGCCAGCCTGATCGCCCCTAACTGCCCTCCCCTGCTGGCCTGATTGCCCCTAACCACCTCTGTCTTGGGCCCCGTGGCTTTGTCTGGAAGGATGTCTGGAAGATGTCCAGTCGAATTAGCATATTACCCTTTTATTAGTATAGACTAGAGGCACAGTGCATGAATTCGTGCACAGGTGGGGTCCAGCTGGTCCAGCCCCAATCGGGGTGAATCGGGGCTGGGCCTGTCAGAAGGAGGAGATGGCAGGAGGTTGGCCAGCCGGCTCAACCTGATGGGGGCCCAATCAGGGCCAGGCCAACTAGGGGGAGAGGTCATGGGCAATTGGCTGGTGGGTCCTGCCCTCGATTGGGGTGGAGGGGCTGATCAGGGGTCAGCAGCTGGGGGAAGGGCTATGGGAAGTTGGCCTGCCAGCTCCACTTCCAATTGGTGTGTCAGAGGCCAATTTGGGGTGGAGCTGGCTGGGAGGAGGGGCCCTAGGCTGATTGGGGGTGGGGCTGGTCATGGGGAGGGGCTGTGGGCAGTGGGCTGGCCAGCCCCAGCCCCAAATGGGGTGGGGGGACTAACTAGGGGCAGGGCCAGCCAGAGGGAGGGGCTGCAGTCGAATTGGGGTGGTGGGGGCCCATCAGGCATGGGGCTGCTGGGGGGAGGGGCCACAGGTGGTTGGCTGGCCGGCCCTGCCCCTAATCGAGGTGGGGGGGCTGATCTGGGGTGGGGCCGGGTGTGGGAGGGGGCTGTGGGCTGATCAGGGTGGTGGGGGACCATTGGGGGGTGGGGCCGGCCAGGGGGAGGGGCTGCAGGAGGTTGGCTGGGCTGGCCCCGCCCCCTATTGGGGGGGGTGAGCAGGGGTGAGGCTGGCCAGGGGGAGGGGCTGCAGGCTGATTGGCGTGGGTGGGCTGACTGGGGGTGTGGGTGGCCCAGGGGAGGGTCCACGGGAGGTTGGCCGGCTGGCACCACCCTCCACACCCCCCGATTAGGCTAGTTTGCTGGCAGCAGTGGGTGTCATAGTGACTGGTTGTTCTGGTCGTTACGGAGTTCCGGACGATGGCTTTTTATATATATAGAATATATTGTCCATACCCCAAAATTTTCAATTGTTCCTTTATGTTCTGTGTTGCAATGTTTTTCTAGTCAAGGACATTCAGTTGTCATGGAATTAATCAGGAACAGTTTTGAGACTCTTTATCTTTAATATATTTGAGGTGTACACACCAACTGTTTTGTAAAATGTCCCACAATTTGGATTTATTTAATAGTCTCCTAATGGTCAGATTCAGGTTATTCACTTTTGGCAAGAATACTACCTAAGTTATATTGTATTTCAGGGCAACGCATTAGGAGACTAAAGGATTTGAAACAAGGAAATAATATAATTCTACACATTAATTAATTCACTCATTCATTCAAGAAAGATTACCCTGCAAATAAAGGAAGAAAAGAAAATCAAAAGTTAGTCACCTAAGAGACTTTTGCAACAATCTTCCCTTCCAAAATTGTGAAGGAAGCCCAATGAGGAAGGAATAGATGTAGATGTTAAAAAGGTGTATATGACAAATCCTGTGACCAAGTCAGCAGGGAGGGTGCAACAGGAGGGAGGATCCAAATTAAACAAACTTTGTATAATAAATAAAGTGCTGTTTTACATAAGCAACTAAAACACTTTATGCCTACTCCCTCGGCCCCCCAAAAAACACTTTAGAAATGCATTCTTGAATTTAAAATGATAAAATAAATGGTTTAATAATCTTTTGTTTTCAATTAGTCAGTGTCGTTATTGTGAGAGGTCCTGGCCTTCTCCTGCCTGTTGGGAGAATTTTCTTGGCCAGCCCGATTCTGGAGCACTGCTGTTGAGAACAAGAGGAATGGGAAATGGGGGAATCGGAGAACCCATGAGAACAGCTTAATGGGTTCACGTTAGGGAGGGCAGAGAGGCAGCATAATGTAGTAAGAGCATGTACTCAGAAGCCAGACCTCCTGGGTTTGACCTTATGGATTACTTATCTTCCCTGTGCTTTGGTTTCTCCATTAATACAACAGACATGATAATAGAAGGAACTTCACAGAGGCCTGTGCGTATTCATGCATTAACACGTAAAGCATTTAAAGCTGTACCTGGTACATAGTACAACTGATAGCTCTTTTATGATTAACACTGATAGAAAAGAAATGCATAGGCAGGGAGAGTAAAAGTGCAGAAGGCGAGCACCAGAGGACACTGAATTGGGGAGAGACTGGGAAGAATAAAGTGATTATTGAAATCACACGAGACTGAAAGGACTCGAGGGAAAGGGAAAGAGGATTTGAAGAAGGTCTACATTTATGAATGGATTCCTACCCTTTGTAGATTCTGCAATTTCGGGAAAAATGCTTTGTATTTATCTTTTGGCTCTGTGTGGTATTCTCAGATGATGGCCTCCATTAGAGATAATCCTTAAGGCAGAAGCAAGCAGACTGGCTTAATATGAACTGCTTAGTAAAGTTATAAATGTGTCAACTGTTACCTCCACCACAGGGTTTGGAACACTGAGACCAGCTCTTCAAAGCCCACTCAAAAGTGTCTAATTCTTCCTGGATGACATTGTTGTTGTTGATTGTAGGTGCGGAGTCTTCATGGATGATGTACTTATATGTAAGGCTAGAGCGGGTATCATTCTCCTGAGGTATAATCTAACGCACACAGGAAACAGACATATGTAAATCACCTGAGAGTTGTAAATTAGGAATGAAAAATTATAAATATTTCAGAATATTGCTCCTATTGAAACTGGAAGACTTTCAAGTTGTTTCTAAAAACATGTTTTTATTTTAATCAACTAAGGTACAAATGTGCCCTGTTTAAGAAAAAAAACACACACACACAAAACTTTAAATATATAAAACTTCGACCATAAAAAATATAAAAATACATACACTGAGGAGTAAAAGTTTGTATTATAAAAATAATAATTTTATAAGATTCACTGTAAATTTCATAAATTATATATCTCCTTAGTGCATTTAAAAATTATTTTTAAAAAGTAAAAAAATAAAATAAAAATTATTTTTAAAGTGTTTTGTTATGATGAGCAAAATAATAAAGTTCCCTTCAGAAAATATAGATTATAGAAAAATACAGGGGGAAAAATCATCCATAATTATACTAAACGAGAGAAAACTGAAATACTTCTATTATTTTAGGATATACCCTCAAGATAGTTTCATATTATGTGTATGTGCACGTACACACATACTTTCTAGACTTGCTTATTTCACTAAATGTATTATGCACATTTCTCAAGATAGTAAATATTATTTAAAAATGTAACTTTAAATGTCAGCACAGTGTATATAAAGGTCATGCGCATTATTTAACCATTTACTTATCATAAACATTTGTATTGATTAGAATTTGTCCCCACCTTTATGGTAACTTGGGGCTAAAGAGTACAAACACCTGAGAATAGTTAGAATAATCATTACTTTCATAATCAGATAGTATATGAAAGTGCCCCAATTCAGCACTACCTACTATATAGTTTTTATCTTTATTAACTGGGCAAAAGATTGTTGTTTTGGTTGCTATTTACTTAATAAATAGTAAAGTTTAATTTTCCTGTTTGTAGCCATGTGAATCTTGTCTGCTGTACATTGCATATTCACATCATGTCCTCTTTTTGTGAAATTGGTATACATCTTTTTTCTAAATAATCTATGCAATAATGATATTAACTTTTTATAAGCATTGCAAGTATATGGAATTTTAAATTTGCTTTTTAATTTTGTTTAGAGCAAAGAATTATTTTTAAAAATAAATATTTAACTTTCATGTACTTACGATGCATCATACAAGTGGAGAAATGTGCAATTCATTGGTATGGGGGTTTTTTTTTAGTTGTTTTTTTTTCTAGTTTTTTCTCTTTTTTGCTCAATCTTCCCCTCCCTCAGCTGTCAGCTTGCTCTCTGTCTATGAGTCTGTCCCTATTTTGCTTGTTCATTTTGTTCATTAGATTCCACATATAAGTGAGATCATGTGATATTTCTCTTTCTCTGGCCGGCTTATTTCAACTAGCATAATGCTCTCCAGGTTCATCCATGCTGTCACACAAGGTAAGAATTCCTTCTTTTTTAAGGCTGAGTACTATTCCATTGTGTAAAGGTACCACAGCTTTATTATCTACTCATAATTCATTGGTATTTTAAACTAAACTTTTAGAAACACCTTTTGTTTGAGAAATCGAGGGATGCTAAATCGCTACAAAGCTGGGGTTATCTGAGTTCTATTCTCTTTTCCCCTTCTAGTCTTTGTTTTTAAAAAAGCATTAAAAACTATGCCCTGGCCCTTACACTCTAGCCAGATGTCTAATGCTTTCAGTCCCAGACAACCTAGCCCCCATGTTTCGGGCTCCCTCGCTGGGGTTCCAGTCCTTTAGGGAAGGAAAGGAAGATCATGATGATAGAGCACTGCTTGTCCACAAACCTCTAGGCTAGCTATAGGTCTCCTATCTCTCCAGCCCACATTGATCCCTATGTCCACATTACTATCAGTGAGCAAAGCCTTGAGGCCACCCACCGTGGAGGTGAAATGGCAGGGCTCTGAGACAAGACACCTGTGTGGCTGGAAAAGAATGCAGTGTAGTTACATAAAAGTGAAATAGAGCTCTGATCTCCAATCATTCAAACTTCACACGATTTTGAATATTCTTTATCTTGCTATAAAATCATCTAACCCATGGAACAGGATGATAGTCCAAAAATAAACCCACATACATTTAGATAATTAATTTTTGACATAGGTGAAAAGACAATGTAATTGAAAAATAACAGTTTCTGGTTTGTTTGTTTTTTGTTGTTGTTTGAACAAATGGTGCTGGAACAACTGGACATTGTGGTGACTTCAAATGCTGGCCACAGATCCTTTGTACGTTCCCTCTCCATACATGCAGCTTAAATCCTCACCCCTCCCATGTGGGCTGGACTCACTGACTTGCTTCTGGCAAACAAACAACAGCAGACAAGAGGGGATATCACTTCTAAGATGAGGTTAGAAAAGACTGATTCTGGTTGTACTCTTTCACTTTCTCTGTCACCTGAACCACTTGTTCTAGTGGAAGCCAGCTGCCATGGGATGAGGACACCTCCCATAAGCAGCCTATGGATAGGCTTAAATGGCGAACATCCCAGGCCCACCAGTCCCCACAGGAATAGCTTAGGAGTAACCTTCTGAGGCCTCCCAACAGCCATGTGACTGAGCTGCTAAGCCTCGAGATGCTTCGCCACGGCTGACAGCAACCTCATGAGATACCCTGAGCCAGAACTAGCCATTTCATCAGTTCCCAGATACCTGATCCACAGAAACTAGGAGACAAGGAATGTTGCTTTGTATTTAGACACTAAATTGGGGTTAATTTGTTATGGGGCAATAGATAATATAAACATCTGTATGCAAAGTAAGAACCTAACATATCACACAAAATTTATGTAAAAATTAACTAAAAATGGTTCATAAAACTAAATGTGAAATGTAAAACTACAGAACTGTTACCAAAAAAGAGAAAACATTTTGACCTTGGATTAGGCAAAAACAAAATAAAACAAAACAAACAACAAAAAAACCCCAACTAACACCAAAATCTTGATCCATAAAAGAAACAAGATCTCAGCAAAGTTAAAATATAATATTTTGCTCTGTGAAAGACTAAGAGAAAGGAAAAAAAAATTATAGACTAGAAGAAATATTTGGCAAATCACTTATTTCACAGAGGACTTATTATATCAAGAATATATAAACAACTCTTAAAACTCAACAAAAAAATAACTACTTTAGCAATAGGCAAACGATTTGAACAGGCACTTTACCAAAGGGAAATAATTTCCAAAGGAAAAACAAACCCTTGGGATTGAGTGGGAAGATTTGGTTTTAGATTAGTGCAATATTTGTTATAGTCTAATAAATATTTGTACACAGAATGCAACACTGTTTTTCCAATCGAGTAGATGTCTTCTGCTTTCATCCATGTGGGAGTAATAGAGGTACCTTCCTGACATTAAAAGCAATAAAACTGGACAGAATTACAGGAGGGAAATTTGTGGGGGGAGACAGTGAATAATAGCAAAGGACAATGATCCCTGTGAGAAGAGAAAAGTGCCAGGTCCTGGCTTCCTGACAGAGCCAGGTCTGGCCCCTGGCACAGGTTGCTGAACTCCAGCCAAGACGGCATTCTCACTGAGCTGAGGGGACAGAGAGAAGACTATGGAACTTGCAAAGGAGAGCACTAAAGAACAGGGGGCTGCATGGAGGGGTGGCTCAGAGGATGCATAAGTCCCAGGCTGAGGGCTGGTCTGTGCATGCCCGGGGCCAAGACACCACACCACCTACTAATGAGTGGCTGCTGCGGGCCTGGGAACAAGACAGAGGTGCTCAGAGTCAGATGGAGCTGAGAGACCTGGGAGTTCTTATCCAGCCAGGGTCAAGAGGCCTCATCAACCCCCAGGTGTTGAGTTAATGCGCCAAAAATGCCAAGTCATAAAAATAAGGACAAAATGAAAAAGCTCAGCTGTAATGAAGAATAAACCAGGGCCCTAGGATCAGAGGGAACTGACTGTCTGCCAGCTAGGATAAACCCAACTCCTATAAGGAAGGTGACATAAACCAAAGGCCCTACAACTCACCATCTATCATGTCCAGTGTATAACAAAAAAGACTGTTGAAGCGGGAAAATGACTCATTAAAAAAATCAGTCCATAGAAGCAGACAACGTGAAGATGCAGGACTTAAAGGAAAAATTAGACAAAATGAGTGGAAATATACAGAAATCTCAGCGGAGAAGCAGAAATGACTCCTGGGGAGAAAATGGAAATTCTAGAAAAGAAAAGCACACCAGCATCTGACATGAAAAATTTACTGGATGAACTCAACAACAGATTGGAGACCACATAAGACACAGTCAGTGAGCCTGAACACAGCGCAACAGAAACTCTCCAATCTGAAGAACAGAGAATAAAAGATCATACAGCATAACCAAAGCCTGAGAGACTTCTGGAATAATTTCAGCTGGTTTAACATACATGTAAATGAGTCCTAGGAGTAGAGAAATGACTAGGCTGGGGGTGGGGAGGGGGGCAAACAAACTTGAACACATAATGGTAAACTAATCCAAAATTGGTGAAAAACTTCAACTTTCAGAGCCAAGATGCTTGGTGAATCCCAAGCCTGATACATAACAAAGAAGGTCACAAACTAAGCATAAACAAACTATTAAACAAAGCAAAATGACAAAGAAAAAATCTTAAAAAGTAGCCTGAGAAAATGGACACTTTATGTATAGAGCAGCAATATAAATGAGGCTACTTCTCATCAGAAATTATGGATTCTAGAAGACAGACATTACACGAATGAGTCAAAGATGGCCCCTGTCTATTGGCCCTGAGGTTGTCTAGTCCTTCACCACAGGCTGAGCCTCTTTAGCTTAAAAGCCTGCTAGCAGCAAACCCAAAATTTTATATACAGTTGTTTTAAATGTAGCCCAAACAAGCTTGTTGTTAGCCATTAGAGGTAGCTTGCTTTGCAGACCCATATGAAACTGTATCCAATATCTGCTAACTATACATGAAACTGGGGCTATAAGGATCCCAAGCTGCTGCTGCTGCCCCTGGGAGCACTCAGACCCAGAGGCTCCCCCTGTGCTGCTGAGCGATATCACCTAGCTACATAAAGCCCCTCTCCACCCTCTTCTCTCATGGAAGTTCTTTTCTTCCCTATTGGATGGTGGCCCTACAGGCAAACCTGCTAAGGTGTCACCAGTAAAGCTTGTGTATGTTACTGCCACCTCATAGTCATATCCTTGATCAGCCCTGACATTCCTGGAACTCCCTGCAACATTGTAAAAACATCTTCAAAGCACTGAAAGAGAAAGACAAACTAGCAACCAACAAGTTTGTATCTAGTAAACATATCCTTTAAGAACAAGGGTGAAATAAAGATATTTTCAGATAATTGAAGGTTGAGAGAATTCTTTGCCAGGACACATACCCACACTACAAGAAATGTTAAGGAAAGTTCTTTATATTGAAAGTGTATGATCCCTGGTGGAAAGTCAGACTTACAAGAAAAAATGAAGAATGTTGGAAATGGTAAATATATATTTTCTTGTCTTGATTACTCAAGCAAAAAATCATAATACTGTGTTATTGGGTTTATACTGTACATATAATTATATAATAAAATATATGGCAAAGTTGTCAAAGAGTGGAAAGAAGCAGATAAATGGAATTATAAAAAAAACAAGCAACTAAATATTCAATGTTCAAGATAAAAGTGCTTTCAGATACATAAATAAGAAAATTACAGCGAAATCAACTACACCTAGAGAGCCTGCAATGCCACATACCAAAACAATAACAGGATCATGCAGAGGTCCATCTGTGTGAAGAGTTTCAATGTCATCTTCAATATTATAATCCCATTCCACACCAAGATCAATGAAGGTCCGTGACTTGGCTTCTTCCCCTTTGCCATTTAAAATATAGTGGCCTGTAGCCTGGTTCTTAATAGCTAAAGGAAGGAAAATGAGTAACCAGCAGACATTTTATTTTATCAGATTGTGGCTTTGATGATCCCTATTAAGTCTATCTACCCCCTTCTATGAGTCAAAGACTGTGTTTATTAGCATCAAACAAGTCAAACTGAGTGTTAGTTCTGCTCTGAGTCCCTTTTCCTTCATTAGGCATTTAAAATCCCCAAGAAGGATTTCTAACTAGTCAAAAACAATAGCAAGAAGGTTACACAGAAGATAAAAACTGGGAAATGTTCCCATTTGAAAACACTGTCAAAGAGGTTAACAGTTTCAAACTCACTCAATCCTAGACATTTCTTCAGAAACCTGGAAATACTTTGAAAATAATGGATACTTCTATAATAATTAATATAAATCATGTATGTTAGTTCAGCATATAATGGCTTATTATAACATAATGGTTTATTTATTACTGTGTATCTCTTTCAAGTTATTCAAAAGAATCTTCTTTAGGAAATTACAAACAGCCATGCAAAGGGATCTGCATGTACCAGCCAGAAACTGGACACAGAACAGATGGTGGGAAAATTTTTATTAGACTAGTAAAGTTTACATGTGGTTGCTTTTCAGTCAAAAAACTTAAAATGCAATAAAATTAAGGAGAGGCATACAGTATAGCATCAACCAAAATATCAGAACTAATTTGTCAAAATAAATATGGCAAATTTTTCTGATATTATTCCTTACTTTAATGCATTTTAACATATTTATTTTTTCTTATCCCCTAATGCAGAGCGAAAATGCACATGTACAAATCTGCCAGATGGTTTTTCTTTCTTCATGAAATAATGAACCAATCAAGGTTCAACAAAAATTAAATCTCCATTTTTTAATATTTCTTTTTTTAAAGGAAGAGTAGTTGGGAGAAATGACCAACAAAATCACACAATAATGCATTTATATATAACTTCAATCATGCATATCTATGTGTATGTATATATGTGTGTGTATATATATGTGTATATATGTATATATGTATATATATACATCTATAGACATAAATATCTATATATATCTATATGTAGATTATATAGATATACATATACATATACATATATAGATATAGATATATCTTTGACAGTTCCATGTTTAAATGCATGTTAAAGCAGAGCCAGTGGACAGAAACACTTACCAAGAATATGAGGAGAAGCCTCGTCTTCTTGGATTAACACATGTCTAGCACCAGGGGGTATATCAAACATCTTAAGGTACCCTTTGCATGTGTAGTAAATTTTGTAGGAAGCAAAGGAGAAAACAAAAGCGACAACCTTGGTTAGCTGAGCATTCCGTTCTCACTGTTCCTGCACGCAGAAGAGGGCATACATGAACTGAAAGAAGCAGTTTCAGAAATTAACTTCAAAGCACTGGTAGCTTGTGTGACATCTGGCATGAGATTAGGGGCTACACTCCCTTTTTTTAATTAAAGAGGAAGAAAAGAGTTGACCTTGTTTCTAAACTACTAGCCATTTATCTTGTGTTGACCTGTGAATTGTGTCAACAATTCAGGCAAATTCTATACTTTCCTGTGTCCCTCTATGGTGATTTTAGTTTTGTAAACCACACTTTTGAAGTGCGGCTAATTTTTAGAGTATTTAGTTGAACTTCCGAAAATATTTTATCAACCTCTATATTATTTCAAAAGTCTAAGCAGTGAGTACAGATCGCTGAACTTCTAATTAATAAGTTATCTTCATATTTAAAATCCTGCCTTATTCTAAAGAAATCTATAATAATAAAAGCATAATATGCTAATTAAACCAGATGTCCTTCTGGACTTCCTTCCTTCTGGACAAAGCCGCAGTGGCCGAGGCTGGGGCCAAGGCCCTTGCATGAATTTCATGCACTGAGCCTGTAGTTCAGTTATAAATACACAACTACTGATGGACTTGGAAAGAAATATGTTTCCATTTGTATATGGACAATTATCATCTACCTATGGGTAGATTGATCCAACTTTTCACATTATTCATTAGTGGTTTAACTAATGGAATAGTAATTTTGGGGTCAGGGTTTCAGCACCTGAGCCAAGGAAAGTCCAGTTCAAGAAAAGTACCATGTTTGCCTGAGTGTGCAATGGCTACGAGTAACATGCTTCAGATGCCAAGGACAGCAAAACAGCTTGATTCCATTTATGGATGCCCATCTTTCTGCAGCGTGCGACAACTTACCCAGTACATTTTTAGCTTCCCTTGTTTCAGCAAGAGAAACATTACGAGCTCTTTTGGGTAAAGTGAAGGCGCCTCTTGTCTTCCCTTAAATAGAATGTCTTTAATTAGTGGAGGTTTCGTGTTTATCAAAGTCTTGCTGTTTCATTGACTATATGATAAGCTATATATATGTATATATATTATTAGGTAAGTTAAAAATATGTTCTGTAATTTTATATGTTGAAGTCAAAACGCATATACAATAGTTAGCTAATGCCAATAAACTGTTAATAGTCAATGAAAGTAAGACTGAGCATGAATGAAAAATGATATAGGTGATTTGAAGGTGAATACTTGCAGATTTCATTTCCCAGCAACTCGAATTCTGTATGGCACCGCTTGCTTAAATGTTTCCCTGTTGGAAAAGGTTAATTAGTCTATTGAATGACTATCACAGCCTTAGGGCAAAGAAGTGGATGTTAGATTATCTTTGGACAGTTTGAATCTGTATGGCTGATGAAAGCTTTCTTCTTTTCTTCTGACCTTGATTCACAGGTTTAGCATAATTTTTGAGGTGTCTGCAAAAAAGTATCACTAGCTCATATTAACACAATATATAGAATAAATGAGTCCAAAAAAATTTCATTACATTAATTCACTCTGGAAAGAAAACAAGATGAATTATTTTACACTTAAAATAATAATATATAACTGCAGTAAATCACTTCATAAGATGGAGAAAATTACATTTTACTCCACCAACCCATTATTTATTTTTATATATAACATTCTAATTCTGTTTGCTTTATTAAAATAATATAATCAGCAAGAAGGCAATATTGCTTTTTAACAATGTTCAAGGTACAAAACATAGTAAATTATCTCACAGGAATAACAAAGACATCAATAAAGAATGCCTAAGGAAACACACTGGAGTTAAGTCAGCTCTGCCACCCTCAGTATATCAGAGCAAAGCAGGGATGTGTGGAATTGACTTGAGTTGGGTAGCTGATGTATAATGAGAATAAAAAGAACTAAGAGAATTATTTCATTTGGATGAAGACCAACTTTTTTATAATTTCTTTTCTCTTAAATTACCACCACAACATATGCTTAAAGTACACCAAATCGTTTTGTGTTATTTTGGATGATATAAGAGAAGTTTCTCAAGGGAAGCACCACATCAAATTTATTTTTAAATGTCAAATTATCAGAAATATTTGCCTAATAAATACTTATTGAATAACAAAATATTTGTTATAAACTAAAAAAAAATTTGTAATAAGTGTTTGCATCTAATTTTTTTATGAAAATTCCAATGGATAATTATGAGACTACTAATATCTTTTTATATTCTTTATGTTTTTGTTTCACCTGTTGAAATTTACCATATCATATGCCTAAGACCAGGTCATTAATTATATAACAAGCACAAAAGTTCACATGCACAAGCAATAATACCATAGGTTATTTTTGTTTGTACCTCAATTTTGTTTAATATGAAATTATAAAAATATATGATATATGGACCCTAGATTTATAGACTTAAAAATAGAAAAAACCTGTTCACTTTTAAAGTAAAAGAAGTAAAATTAATGTAATATTTTAAATCGTATCTAAAGTTTTGTGATTTTTTTATGTTCTAACAATTTATGTACAATAGAAAGTTCAAAATAAGCATCAATTTTATTAGATCTAATGCATTTTATTAAAAGCAAAATAAAACGAAACAGATTTTAGCTAACTACTATAATTGATAGTGATTTTACTTGTTCCTTATCAAAATTTAGTAGATAATTTTTTATCATAAATGCTATGGAGCATGAAAAGTTTTTTAAAATATTTCCTTAAAAGGTTACCTGAATAAAAATAAATCAGCAGCTAATGTTTTATTATGTTTATAGAGAAAATGCTGCGTTCTTAAACGAATTCTCAAAAAATACAAATCATAGAGAAGGATACTAAATCCATCAGAGGCCTCATCTTACCAAGCTTCCTGGGAGTTCTGGTAAAGGTCCCCTTCACGGTTTGACAATGAGAATTATCTCCTCCACAGACACCACACTTATCCTCAACCTTGTTAGAACCAATTTCTTTATCACAGCCCACTTTCTGGGGAGAGAAGAAGTGAAATGTGGCTAATTTTAATGTGTCAAGTCAAGGTCCGTATCCTAGAGAATGATGACTGTTTAATCAGGAACCCACAGGTAAGCCACTTACACCAAACTTTTTTACTGGCTCTGATTTAAATACCTCAGTCTTTTAAAAGAACTACTGTGCAATCAAATGACTAGTACTCCAGATAAACTTCCCCCCGTCTAATGACCATCATACACAGTCATCATCACCATCAAACATGTATTAAGCACAAATGTTGTAGTAGATACTGAGGAGACGAAAAGTTGGTGAGTTTCCCTGGCTGCTCTCATATTATAAAGATGAATAATGAAACTGTGAGTTGTACATTAGTACAAGCTTTACAAGTTGGCTAGGAACGGAAGACAAAACTTTCCCAAAGTGGTAGAGACATTCACAGGCCCTGAAGGAATCGAGTTTGTGGAAATAGATTTTAGGAATGTGGAGGGATTCAAACAGAGCCATGGAAATTGTGTGTTCACATAAAGTGGGTTCAGAGAACAATATTTAGCCATATTTACACCAATGGGAAGATGGTGCAAAGCACAGGCTGTGCAAGGCCTTGAGTGTTTACATTTTCACATTAACGTAACTGGGAATTACTGAAGGTAAAAATTCGGAGCTGGGGCAGCTCCTAAGGTAAATCAGTGTAGGATAAGAATATGTGGCATGCCACAGCACTCGTAAGTTTGAGGTGAAAGTGGACAGAAGAAATAATTATCACACATCCATTGATGTGCGAGACATGGAGGAGGTGAAAGATGACCAAACACAGATTTTACTTTCAGGGAAAATTCAGATCAACTATGAGGCACCTGTGCATGTAAGATTCATTAATATAACACTAGTTGTTCTGAAGTGAAAAGAAATCAAACAGGAGCAATGTGTTCAGTTAATAACGATAGTCCCCTATCAATTTAGCATGATATATGAACATGAGTAAGAAAAAACTGCCTTTAAAAAAGAAATTAAATGGGGCCAAAAAATAGTTTTTGCATCTTCGCTATTTTTGTTCCAAGAAAAGTTTCTATTATCTCTTAAACAAAATATAAAGTACATTAAGCATTGAATTTTTTTAAAAAAGTGTACTTTAGCAGCAGATCGCTACTAGTCAAAAACTCAAAGCAAAGGCATTGCTCCCATGTTGTATTCCCAACCTACAGACATCAGAGTGACTAGGAAAAGGATTTGGCTGGAAACTGGGACGACTACAGTTAAGTCTTGATTCGGCCAGTGAGCAAAGTTTGATTTTATTAAGTGCAGTTTCTCCCAGACTTAGTCTCGCTAATGAGCTATGCATACATTTACATCATAATGTGATGTCCCAGATATGAAGTGGTTTAAACATTCTGAAAATATGCAGATGAAAGACAGTAACAGTAGAATTGCAGTATATTGCAGGGAGCTCACCACACACTCTCCTCGCACACATATGCTGTACGGGTCTTTGTAGGAACAGCGCGTCCCATCGTGTACCAGCTGTTTCATGTAGGCAACATCGCCAGTCTCTTTGGATTGACAGTAAAGGTGGCATCTTTTCTTGGCTGCATGAGATGGAGGATTAAATCATCTATGTAAAGTGGTATATTTGAACAGCATAGTTTATTTTATTTTTTAAATATAAAGTTTCAACATGATTTCCCGAAAACAAACAAAAAAAGGTATAAATAAGTAAAATAAAGAGAAGAAGAAATTACACATATTTAACGTATTTGTTTCAACCAGGGTGACCATATGATTTAACATCTAAACTGGGATACTCTTGAGAGTGAAAAAGGGCTCTATTAGTAACTACACAGGGACAACAGGTCTAAACTGGAACTATCTCAGCAAATTAGGTTGTGCAGCAATCCTGGATTTAACCAAGGCTCTTCAAATGCTTTAAATCAGAACCACTTTGATTTCAGTGGTGCTGACAGCGCCAAAAAGGGTTTCTCTTTCATTTAACCCAATGACCTAGTACACCTTTTGCCTTTGTATAATCTCAATTAAATTTAATATAATGAAAAAATAATAATGCATTTCTTCTTAACTCCAACTTTTAATTCCTACATGGATGCATCTTTCTTTTAAAACAGCTTTTCACCTGAACTCAGCAGTGCCCTATACCACATGATAATCAAGTAATTATTTTCTTATATTCACCCAAGTAAGAAATATGGTGAGAAGTTTCCATTTGAACACAAAAGTAACTGAAAATTCAAGGGTAAGAAGTGAAACGTTAAAAGGGAGTTCCCAAGTGTATTTTTCAAAAACCGGTGTATAGTACAAAAGTAAAAAGGTTAGGAAGTTTCTGTTGTTATTAAATACTGGTCTTATTCTTACTCCTGACCCCACTGTGAAAGAACAGTATTTCCCTCTAATTATTCAGAAAGGACAGATAACAAAATTCCAAAAGTGTTTCCTAGTAGAGGGATTTCCGTTGAATGAGGAAACTCGACATCTCTTGAGGCTTTTCATTTTGTCTGCATTCCACTGGTCCTTTCAGTAGTGATGGCGGTAGTGCTACTTGCCAGGAACTATTCCACAAGTCTCACCTCTCTAGAGAAAGGAGGACGTTAACCTTATTCTTGGAAACCCAGAAGGACTTACCCCTGTAAGCACCACGGTTTCTAAGTTACCACATAGGGATCAAGAGTCCAAGGGATTGGTGTAGACAAAGCATAAACTCTAAGTAACCAACCACACAGCGGGGAAAGGGCAGGCATCTACTCACAGTCAGGATGTTCATAGGGCATCCAGTGGTGTTTGCTGTTCTGGTATTCAAAGTGGGAGTTACGCTGCTGGCACTGCTGTGCTCTGAAGTCTTCAAAGTGCTTTGGGCATTCATCTGTATTACAAAGCTGGTACTCAAAATTAACACCCGGACAATCCTGACCACCATTGATGGGCCTAAAGAAAAGACAACATTTAAAAAGGCCTTTTGGCTCTGGCCCAGCAGTGAAAGCTTGCAGACACAGTGCTCTAGGGAGGGCAGAAAGCCAGAGTTTCTGAGCTGCCAGCACCAAGTGAATGAACTCATACTTCCTAATTGCAATTCCTTTCCAAAAGCACCATCCTCTCCCTCTGGGGGCAGGGAGGGGGCCCAAAAGTCAACTTCAAGTGGCTTTTCAGACAGTGTATTTTAAATGCATGGCAAAAATCTATAAAGAAATAAAAACATAGATGTGAACTCGAAAAATTTTTATTTTCTACCATGCATAAAACATGTAGATGCAGCCCAAAGTGACTGTGACCACTGCTCTATGCCTCAGTTTCCCGTCTTTTCTTCCTTAGAGAAATATTGAGAGGATTGAATGCATGAACATATTTGAAACACTTAGAACAGAGTGTGGCTCATAGTGTAACTTAGCTGTTCTTACTACTGTAATTTTTATTGTTTTTTTTTCTACTACCATCATCTCTTCCTGTGAAGACATGTATGTAACTTCAGTGTTTATAAAAGACATGTTCAGAGCCATCTGCTGCCAGACACACAGGGCTGCTCACATTTTAAGCCCTAGGCAAGGAAGAATGTCCTAAGGTTAATATTTTGGTTATTTTTCCCCTTAGAAAATAAATTTTCTTCAGTACGCAATAGGAATTCAATCAATTTAGTTTGAGTGAATAAATTGATAACTTTCCCCAAACAGTTCTTTGGCCTTCTTCTACCATCTTTATTTTGTTGTTGCCCTGCCCTGAAGCATCCCCCTTCTAATCCAAATGAGTAAGCATGTGTTTGGTGCTACTGCCACCATGACACACCAGCACTTCTTACAGTGGGTCTCACGGCCTTGGTGCCCAGGCCCTCAGAACACAGTGATGGGCTTCCCTACTCAACTCTTTAATATTCCTAAACAGCAATTTCCTCAAAATCTTTCATCTTCATTCGAACCTCTCACCTTAACCACTGATTATAGTTCACAAAATTGATAAATGGAGATTTATCCAAAACAGACACTTAAGCCTTAGTTTTCATGCTCCGTATTTTACATGTACTTTACGAAATAGTAATAACATTATGTTGAAGCATTTTCTGGCCTTTACAAAAGTGACAGAATTACAGGGGTCATACTCACATTGGATTGTTGCACTGGCGTGTTCTGAAACGAACACCAGTTCCACACGTCCGGGAACAGGAGCCAAATTTGGTCCATGACCCCCAATTGCCATCTTGTTTTTGTTGATTAGCATTCTTCCACATACAATGGCCCTTGTAGCACCACTTAGGAAAATGACAAAGGGCAATTGTGAAAATTATGCATATGCTAAAGTTGTTATATAAGAACCACCAATGAAAGGGCTTCATTCCTCCAACCCCCACCAAGGGAAATGTATTTACAATGACCCCAAAGCAATCTATATATACAAAAGGCTAATATGCTGTGTCCAACTGTCCGGGTAATGATGTCACATAGCAACGCCCAGCTGCCTCTCCCTAGCGACTAGCTCCTTGGAGTTTCTTCAGCCCAGGAACACGACTTGCTTTATAGCCAGGTGCAAACATTTCACAGTTTAACCAAATGTCTATGAAGCGTTTTTAGGTGCCTCATCTCATTTGATCCTCACAAAATTCCTGGAGTAGGTAGATAGGAGACTCAGTGGAATCCTATTTTCTTTTCATTAGCCAGAAAATGGAGATTTAGAAAGCTCAGAAATTTGACCCAACTAAAAAGGAAGAAATGGTAGACCTTGAAAATAACTTCAGTTTTTCTCACTGCACAGAATATAGTCAAACACTGCTGCAGTTAAATATTTTACCCTTTGTTCTCCCTGCATGATCTACAATAATAATCTGCTTTGTGTTGATATTTACTGCTGTGTTGCTGACAATTACCTGAAAAAGAAGTTGGGTGCTTCACTGGTCTGGAAAAAGTTTAGCTACATCAGAAAGCGGGTCTAATTAGGCAAGTTTATTCTATATCTATGAAAGGCTAAGTTGACTCAAGCATGCACAATACATATAAACCTCTCGCTGGCGCCAATTGCACATGTGTGTTTCGATCTGTCATTGTCTATTGTGAATTTGGTTGTTTTTGTTGACATTCTGAAGCTGAAAGAAAGTGGCGTCGTCACATGGAAGTAACAATGGTGATTAAATATGATCATAATAGTGATCCGGATAGATATAATTATCCCTGTGTAACTGAAGTTGCTGTCATATTCAGAAACGAAGATGGAGGACCTCCTTTTGAAAGGGACTTATTCATTGTAAACCAGATCCCAATAATCCGAATCCCAATAATAACTCAAATGAAACAAATCAGTATCCTGTTTCCTATATTAGATGCACTGGTATATCCTATTCGTTTCCCACATGGTGAAAAAGGCTGGGGAATGGATATTGCATTAAGACTCAGAGATGACAATGTAATAGACAATAATACTAGATTCATTGGATGATGCCAAAAAGGAAAAATTTCCCATCAAATTTCTCAAAAGTGTTATTCCTTTGGGAATCCCATGTCATAAATTAGAATTGAAAGTAGGTGCAATCATCATGCTACTGAGAAATCTTAATAGTAAATGGGGTTTTTATAATGGTACTAAATTTATTATCAAAAGATTGTGACCTAACATAATTGAAGCTGAAGTATTAACAAAATCTGCGGAGTAGAGGTTGTTCTGATTCCAAGAATTGATTTGTCCCCGTCTGACACTGGCCTCAGTGTTAGAATAAGTTTAATCAATTTATCAGTCATTGTTTTTATCAATGTTGTTTTTATATCATGTTTTTGTTCTTTTTATATCACATCTTTGTTGTTCTTATATCATGTTGTTATTGTTTATTTTTTAATCATTTATATATTATTTTCACATACATTTTACTGATTTTCTTTCATCTCTGACACTTCTATCATAGAGAAAGGGTGAATAACAATATTAAAATATTTCTTCTAATTAATTTCCTTTCAATGTGCACGAATCCCTGCACTGGGCCACTAGTTATAACAATAAGGTTCCCTATACAAAGAGTAATTCAGACTTACTAGTATGTTCTTAAGTATAAAATTGCAATGAAAAAAATAATTCATTCTGAAGAAGTTTTATATGATACATTTATGGTGAGTATCAAACATGACCAATAAAAATGATACCTGATTTGCATAGTAGATAATGTGGAAAACTGGAACCTGGAAAGGATCATGAGTAATATGAGATCATCTGACCAGTAAGTAACGACATGGGAACTGCTAGATCCCTGATAGCATGGAGGCACCTACCTGGCAGTGCCCGGCACACAGCACGTGCTCAGAAGGTGTTCTTTCCCCTTCCAACATTCTGACTTGCTTTTTTATCCCACAATAAAAGTGTTTCTTAAAACTCAACTCTGGTAAATTTGAATATAACACAAGTGAGTTTCAAGAAGTTGGATGTTTGGAGTTTATTTGGAGGATATCTTTTTCATAAAACAAAAATGAATCAACTCACTGTTGCTCTTGTGTTTTTAGTCAAAGTTTGTAATACTACATTTCCCCACAGTGGCACACCATATATAATGTGTTTGGCATAGTGCCGAACAAAGTTTAAACACGAATAATGGCAGGTTTATTATTATTATTATTATTATTATTATTATTATTATGCTTGTAATCCTCATTGCAAGTACAGTTTATACACATTTGCAATAGAGCTTTAAAGGGCATTAAAAGAACTAAAAGCTTTATGAATCTTCTTTGCCAGCTTTTGGTCCCGTCTACCATATCTTATTTCCAAACTAGTAAAGGCACTTCAACTTGAGTTCTTAAGATGCCTTTGTTCTGGAATGGGTGATCTCTCCCCTTATGAGTAGGGTAGCTTGGCGCTTGGCCAGTTTCTGAGCATTCAATCCTGACTACACAATTTGAGATTTAAAACCTCTGGGCATCTTTCCCCAAAGGAGCAAGGACAAATCTTCTGTACAAATTCACAGGACTTTATTTCTGGACAAGTTTCACAAGGAGTGGGAAGCCAACAAGTACATCAAATCCTATTAGCAGGGTCCCAGATAGTCTGCTGAGCTGCTGCTTCATAATCTATCAGTAGTGGGTTGAATAGTCCCAAAGATCTCAGGCCCTAGGATCTGCAGATATTACCTTATTTGGAAAAGAGTCTTTTGAAGGTGTGATAAAATTAAGGACTTTGAGGGGAGGCTATCCTGCATTATCCAGGTGGGCCCTAAATGTCACCATGTGTAGCCATCCTCATAAGAGAGGGACAGAGGGACATTTGCACACAGAAGAAGAGAAGGGAGCAATGTGGTCATGTGGTTAGAAGTTGGAGATTGGGATGGTGCAGCCACAAGTCGAGGAATGTGGGCAGCCACTGGAGGAAGAGGCAACAACAGACTCTCTACTACAGCTTCTGGAGAGAGGATGGTCCTGCCCACAGTGAAACTGTGAGGAAATACATTTCTGTTATTTTAAGCCACTGAGCTTATGGTAATTTGTTAGAGCGGTCGTTGGAAGCTACTATATAATGTTAGTACATTACCATAATGAAACCTTACGTGCTATGGTCCTCATAAAAATGACAATACAGTTATGTTCATCATTTTTCAGACTTTGAAAGGTGATTAAATCTCCATAGTATAGACTCACTTTTCCAGCAGCACATTCAGTCCCATCAAGTGGGGGTCCCTTTTTAGTCTTACAGAAGTAGGGGTTATCAGGATGGCTACACCACAGCTGTTTACATGGGTCAAAGGTTCGGAACTGAAAGAGAGAGAATCAAAATCACAATGAAATACAGATAGCAGGACATGCACCAACAACATCTTCTGTTTTAATTTCAAGTCAATAGCCTAAGTTGTGGCATGTTGAGAAAAAAATAATGCCTAAGAATTCTAAGCTGAGAATATTTTTATTCTGCTTTTCTAAAATAACAGTGATAAACAATTTATCTGAGAGTCTCTAGTTGACTCAGTATTTCTACATGCCAACCCTATCTTCTGGTTTTCAAGTAGACAATATTAGAATTTAAAATAGTAATTATTAGGAAAATTTTAAATATAAAAACTTATTATAATGGTTTTCTAGCTTTTAAGCTATCAAAACAGCTTCTCAATACCCCTAAGTATGAAGTAAGTCAGATATAAATAATAAAAATGTCCATTATAATGAGCTGACTAAAAGCAGAAAATATTTGTCAAATTTTCTATGTAAGATAACATATTCCAGGTGTAACAAACTATTACAATACATTCATGCAGTTTATAAAATACATTCCATGTATTTGAGTCTCATGACAATCCATGGCTGAGAAATATGGGTTACAAGATAAGGCTATAGCTATGGTTACAAGTGAAACAGTAACATAGCCCAACTGGAGTCTTAGTTTTCTCAATCTTAAGACTGTTTTTTATTTTCCCAAAACACCACCTTATAGTATCTAAATGTATGCGTCAGCATACATATTTGTGTGTGCTCTTTACTTATCTGTTCTCCTTCTAACTATAAACACCTTACCATTCTTCAGATAGATTTTTAAAAAAAATATCAAACACCAATTTATTCATATATAATTGCCTACACCACCAATTATATCGGTCAGAGCTTTTTCTTGATTAGTACTCATTTTGGACCTGGGTTTTTTTTCTAATCCTTATTACTTAATGCGGAAACTATACATTCCCACCATATTGAGCCTAACCTTTAGAATTTTCAGGTCAAAACATTAATGCAGATGATTAGGAGCTGGCAATGTATAGTTTATAGAGAGTCCAATGGCTGTCGCTATCAGCATATGGAAGATTTGAAACATCAGGTCAACTTCTTTCAGTACCATTAAATACGTGTGTTTTCTTTCTTTGTTTGTTTGTTTGCTATAACACATAAAGCTTGCTCCAACATATGGAAAAGCAATTTTTATAATGAACTACTACACCTCAACATGGAAATTTAAAGACATATACCTCTAATCTGAATAGCTACATGGAAGACTGGCTCTACTGGATTCCACTGAGCATTGACTAGTATGTGCCTGCCATTGTGCCATGCACTTTAGTTATATTATGAAATTGAATCCTGACAATTCTATGAGATGAATACTATGATTATCCATATTTTACACATGAGGAAACTAAATAGAGATTAAAGAAGGTGCTCAAAATCGTACATCTAGTGTCAGATCCAGGCCCTCTTGACTCATCAGTCTGACTATGAAGAACGTAGTCCTGACCTCCACGCTCTACCACGTGATTCTCGCAGAATAAACTAGTATTGCCCTTCTCTGTGCTCACAGCTACATGGAATCCTGGCCAACAAGCTAATGGAAAGCAACCTACCTAAGGCTTAAATGTCATCTCTGAAGGTTACAAAACCCAAGGGCGCAACAGAGCAGAGCATAAAGTTTGGAGCTGGACAACCTTGGTTTCAATATCCAGCTCCCCTGTTTACCAGATGTGCGATTTAAGCAAGTTGCTTATACTCTGTAAATCTTGGCTTTTTCATCTGTAAAATATAATTATACCAACTTCCAGCTAGTCTGTCACAAGTATTAATAAGACAGTATATTTAAAGTACTCAGCTTTAATATGTAGTGACATGGCAAACACAAAATCCTTGGAAGAAATTCTCATGCTCACACCAGTGAGTCTGTAAAGCTCAACAAACAGGAGCTACACAAAATAGAATTCAAGATGCAAGATCTAAATTGACTGAGAGAAACATACCGCAGTGCACATTTTATAACCAACCCCAAAGTCAAAACGACATTGCTCATCCATAGAGTAATTGATTCCAGGAAGTTCTGGGAGTTTGGGCCAATCATGTTCGAATGGGTCATCAAGGAGACAGTCATAGGAACTGTAGGAAGGGAAACATCGCATGTAGTTAAATGTTCATTCTTTTATCTTGTCCTAATGAAAAAAACTATCCATAGGTTACATACTCTGGAATTTCATTAGAACAGAGCAAGGCCACAAAAGCTTATCTTTAAAGGTTTTTGGTTTTAGTTCCGTTCATAAACAAGACCCTTCACCCTTATTCATCCCAGGAAAAGGAGTCAAACACGACTTAGGGATGCAGCATAACCGCGACAGCCTTTTTCGTGTCCTGGAGCTCCTGCAGAGTGTGGCAGAGCAGATTCTGACACCTTTGCTACAGGATGTAGGTGGTATTATGAAGGCATCACAGGACCATCTCCTCCTCATCCTCCTCCTCATCCTCAACTCAAATCTAACCATTTGTCAAAGATTCCATAAAGAATTTACTAAAAACAAAAATCATAGTTAAATATCACTTAAATTCTGGGCTTATGGCTTAAAATATCGTGATCATATTATGGGATCATTGTGCCAACAGCCCTGAGTCATAAGAAAATGTTTACTGTCAACAACAGTTTTCATTCACTGGGAGTTTTATTATGAAGAAGATCCTAAGAGTCAGTTTCCCGTCTGTATTTCTGCTACAATATAAATGCTCTCAGGACTTGCAGAAAGGGACGCACTGGATGTATCTTTTCAATTCTTGGCCACTGCACCGGGACCAGTGGTAACGATGAAACGCCGCTTGCACCAACGGAGCCATGACGCTTCCCATTGCAGTCTCATCGCCGCACCTATTGCCTTGTCCATCATGCTCCATTCCCAGCCTAGAACACAAAGCGAGATCTTGTTGGTAAGAATCACAGGGGCCAGGGCTTCTGCTTATTTTCTGTTTTAAAAATAAATACAGTAGGTCCTCAATTATATCATTCTGTGTGATGTCCTTTCCTTATAATGTTGATGAGATGCCGAAGAAACGTAACTCTGGATTGTGTCAATTGGCCTATGGTAAAACTGGTTTCATTATGAGTCATTCTGCTTAAAGTTGCAGAATCTATCGACGATGTTAACTGAGGGCTTACTGTATAGGGAAATATGTATTTTTTAAGTGAACATGGCTATTGTGGAGGAGTCACAGGCATTGTGGAATAGAGAACTGGACAGAAATGCCTTTCTAATTTTACAGCTATGAAAAGTGCAAGGGTGTCTGCAGCTAGAGTTGCTCATTTGGTTTCAGTGCATGACCTCTTCAGTGTTTCAGCTCCTCACACTTGGCAAGGGACGGGAGTTGCATGCTGGCATGCCCTCTGCCCACAGTGCGAACAATGCTGAGAAAAGCAGGCAAGAAAAGACCTTTTCTGGCTTTCTAGCTGTCAACAGTGACTTACACATGGCCGGTTTCATGGGCCACTACAAAAGCAGATGAAAAACCATCCTCATGATTCAGGGTACAGCTTCTCACTGGATGACACATGCCTGTGACTGGAGCATATCCTGTAGAGAATAACAATTACTTTTATTTTCATTTTATGAGAAAACCCATTAAGAATTACTACTGGACCTTTGCCTAGAAAAAAATATAAAAAAGCTTTTTAGGAAACAGAGGCAGTATTATTTCCCCACTAGCATTGTGCCACGTTCTCTTGGGAAAGCGACAGGTAATGGTCTTTGAAAAGATTCACTGGGTCTGCATTTTCTCCTTTTCTAAGGGAAGGAACTGCCTGGGATTACCATTCTGTTCTGCCCACCAACTAAGTGTTGTCTTTCTGTTTTAGTGAATGGTCCTTCATATCATGGTACCAATGAAGGGAGCCAGAAATTCCATCAACATTGAAAAGAAAACCGTCGGTCTTCTTTTTCCAAAGCCTACCCCAGAATTTATTAGCTCAATGTAAGCTGACTTCGGGATAGAGCTCTCTGGCAGCAGTCACTTCTCATGGCATCTCTTTTCCCTTTCCAACGCTTAGTGGAGATCACACTGCATTTTACAGCCTCTCCTCCATACCTCAAATGCACAATCATTATGTTAAAGGCAAGTATAATTTATTATGGAACCTAAGTGGCATTTAATATGGTGAATTCCACAGGAGTCACTGGAAGCAATAGAAAGAAAATGTATGCTTGGCTGATGCATGGTGGAAAGTAGATGGAGGGAGAGAGATAAAATGAACATTTGAACAGACTCCCTGATTTAAGATTACTTTGGAAAAGTCATGCCCTTGAGTTTTTCTTCTACATCTGAATGGAAATACCTTGCATTCCAGCAGGTCCAAAGTCTTGCCTGGTTAAGAAAATTGCATGATCATGGTGTTCAGAGTGGTTGGGATCCGATTTTTGTTGTTGGCAAGCCCAGCGACACACATTCTCCAAGCTTCTGGATGGATTTCCCCTTTCTATGAGGCTGATGGACTGAGAGGGAATAATATGTTGAAGACATACATAACATTTGCCCAAAGGCTTCTTTTAATAACTTCAGCTGAAGTTAACATTTGGGATTACAGCATTTAAATAAATGTTCGATAATATTATTTGGGAGCTATTTAGATACCTACTTTAGTTTGGGAATTTTAAATGCCCATGAAGGAGCTCTTTACGATAACCAATATTACCTGTGTGAAAGGTGACTGACGCATATATGGCAATATGCGATGCTGAGATTTGCTATTGTGAGGCAACTCAATGTTAGTCATGGGGTTAAGACCTCTAGTAATCTAAATATTTCCTAATTCAGCTTAGATTTTTAGTTTCACAGGTATTAAGAATAAAAATAGAGGAAAGATTCTGGCATGAGACTTTTATCCAGAGCTGTTAAAGTGAAAGATCTTTAGTTAAGATTTTTGGGGGGGCTCCAGAATTAATCAACATATGGGGAGAATATAAGTTCTTCAATGAGCTGGCAAAGCTGGTTAAATCTTAGTTAATGGGGAGTGGTCAAATTCTATAAACCTCACACTGTGAAAAACAACTCTCCTTTTTAAGCTCACAGCAATAAAGAGAGGTAGGGGTGTAGACTTATCTTGTAGTTCCAATAGATGGATTGGAGTTCCTTGGAATGTTGCTACTGTCACATTATGGTCAGGAGTTAAAAGTTCAGGGGGAAAGGGACCATCCTTCAAGAACCAGGAGCCACACTTCCCAGAGTAGCTCTGCTGGAATGAGAAATTGAACTTGCAACCCCAAATTAATTAGTCCCTGCTTGGCTCACAGGCTGAGAGTTTTATTATATTTCAGCAAATGTTATTATCAGTGTTTACATTCTTTACAAAATTAGCTTGGTTTGTTACATGCTGATCGCAAACTTCTCCAAGAAAATAATGTAACAACCAATGAAGGCTGTTAACATCTCCTACTGGAGTTGACTTGGATTCAGTGTCATCAATGCAAAGTCCGTCAGGTTTATGGGATAAACGAAAGATCAATGACACCCTCTTATTGGAAAACGATAAGTGGGTGTTAAATACATGATGAAATGCAAGCACGTGGATTTTTTTCTATTTGCTAACTACATAATTTCATTAGTATTTCATAATCAGAAGAATTTAATTATGGGAGGGGGATATAATTTTAAACATCAAGAAAATTGCCAAGTTATCACTTTCCCTATATTTTCTCCCCAAAGGAAGAAACCATTTCATCCTTTGCATTATTTCCAAGAACAGGGACACATCTAGTGCCATCTTAAAGTCAACTATAGTTAGTTACATCCCATGAAATGCCTACTATGTGCATTTTGATCTAACTTTTAATTTTCAAAAGGACTAAAGCTCTTTTAAATTAAAATATTCACTATGTGCTTTACTTTTTTTAAAACAAATCATGTGAGGAAATGATCTTGGTCATTTTTCTTCACTGATATATCTGAAGCACCTAGAAAGCATCTGACACTCAATATATGTTTTGAAAGAAAAAGATGAATCATAAATTTTATAATAATGATAAGACTAAGATATTCTCTTTCCTCACAATGGTATCCATTTTTTTCATCCATATTGTTATGCTTGATGTCAGGATAACTATCTACTACTCTATTACAGAGGTAAACCAAGGGAATGGTACCAGCACACAAATCATTCATTATCTGCTCAAATTTGGAGATCTCTACTCACTGTGGCTGTTTTTCTTCATCAGTTCAGCACAACTGAGGTTTGCATGAGACTTATCTATGCCATCTGTTGGCTGTAGCTTCAACAACTTAATCTTCTATTTGCTAACCCCGTCCTTAACGTTATCGTCCACATATTTTAAGACAGCTTACCTTTGCATAACCCAGCATGATCATGCGCACCAGGACCACATTTATATGTACTCCGAGGGACTCATCATGGTAAATTTCATTCACCTAGAAACAAAGCAGATAATTACCAAAAGAAAGGGAACACAGAGGACTTTGTCAAATGTGTAATAATTAAGGGATCAGCCATGTAATTACAAGTACTGAAGTCAAATCACTTTTTTAAAAATGTACTAGTTTAAACTGAACTCTGAGATGAGATCACTTTTAGCTTTGGAATAATTGCTAGTATGTGAATTACTGAGTTTGCACACTCTGAAATATCATGAACATAGAGAATATGCTTTAAAAGGGCCTCATTAAACTACTGTAGTTAGTCAACATGTGCTATAATCCACATATAACATTTACCAAAAGCAACCACTAGAGGGTGACTCTGGTGAAGCCTCTGTGAGCTGTGGCAGCTGGGGTGGTGTGTCTGGTTGAGAGAGCCCATGGAAGTAGAGCCAGTGTTCAGGGATGGGAGCCTCTCAATGCCCCTCCCCCAGAGGAATGCGGCAACTAGGCAATGATTATTTAGAAGTCCAACAGAATAGAAGTTCTTCCATATTTGAATTACTAATGTGATTGTGTGAGTGCATATCGGATGAGTGCACGTCAGGCCTGGATAGAGCTCAGAAAGGAAAATTGAGTACCTGCTTTTATTTACTATTTAAAGTTACATTGAAATTTCTAAAAGTGATTGGGTGTACTGTAAAATCATAGATATTAGGATTTAAGCAACTTCAGAAGTCATAGTCCAAGATAACTTTATTTTTATTTTTTAATTTTTTTAATATATATATTTTATTGATTTTTTACAGAGAGGAAGGGAGAGGGATAGAGAGTTAGAAACATCGATGAGAGAGAAACATCGATCAGCTGCCTCCTGCAAACCCCCTACTGGGGATGTGCCCACAATCAAGGTACATGCCCTTGACGGGAATCGAACCTGGGACCCTTCAGTCCGCAGGCCGACGCTCTATCCACTGAGCCAAATGGGCCAGGGCCCAAGATAATTTTATACAAATGAGGAAGATGAAGCCTGTAGATATTAACTGACATACAAAAACACACGGAAAGTTATTGGCAGATATGAATCCAAAGTGGACTGTCTCTGTATTTTCTGTGGAATCTAGTGCAAATTAGTGTGATGAGGAACACTTCATAAGTTCAGAGATGCCAGCAGGAATGGGAAAAGGTGAGGCTATCCAACTAGATTACAAAGTTAGCTGTAATAACTAAAAGGGGGATGGAAAACCAACTGCAGTTCCACTTGAGATCCAGGAGGTTTGGACAGTAAGCATGGAAAATTAAAAACCTACAGAGAAAAAAATAGGTTACAAATTTTAAAAATCTCACAGAAAGAGGTTTTAAAAAGAAATATAACTCAAAAATGGTAGAACGTTCTAAAAAAAAAAGAAACTCATGAATCATAAAATTGTGAAATGCCACAGTCACCAAGATATAGATCAAGAAATCTCAAATGAAATGTTTCAAGAATCAAATGGGACTGCATAGAACACCTTAAAAAACCAAAGCCTTCAATGTGAACTAAAAGCATACTTACTGAATGTGTACCTGGGGGGGAAAAAAGAGAATGCCTAAAACAGAGGAAAAAGATCTCACAAAGCTAGTATATACTAACGATGACAAAATGTAGTTTAACAACAACAACAAAAAGATATAGAGTCCTTTTTAGTGGAAGAATGCATGCATATATGCACATTCATTTACAAACACACACACAAACATAGAATGGTAAGACCAGATTTAATACCTGTTCAAGATAAGCCATGGAGTGAAAAAGAAAACCTGCTATCAGGTGTGCATGTAGGTAGCTCATCCCCAAGCTGTCCTACTAAAGGCCAGAGAACCCTTGAAGTACTGAGCTCCTTTTGTCTGTGTTGTTATACAAGAGGTAGTGACAACCAACAAATGTACCTGAAGAAGAGCAAAGAGCAAGAAACCTGGAGAATGGTCACATAAAGAATGGCTGGGGAGACATAGTGGCTAAGAGCCTGACGCCAAACACTAACGGTCTCAGTTGACATCGTGGTTCAACCCCTCATTGCTTGTGTTCTTCAACTTTCTGAGCTTTGATCAAAAGGACACCAGCAGGGGCAAGACCTGGGGTGGGGCGGGAGGTGGGCAAAGTGGGAGACATTTGTAATACTGTCAACAACAAAAATAAAACATAAACTTAAAAAGGACACAAGAACACTATCTCACAGTGTTAGGCAAAAATGAAAATATTTGACTCATGCAAACAAATTGCTCAAAGAAATTTCAGTGAGAGGAAGAGAGCGACATTCAAGTATAGGAAGAAGAAAAGAAAACCCTAGAGAAGACTTAATAGCAGCCATATGGAAAAGGGGTCCAATATATCCTGTATATCTATAAAATAAATAGGAAAAAACCCCATGAGTTAACACTATTACAGGGTAGATTTGAGGTAAATATAAGGAAAAACTGAATGCTGGACAAAATGCTGGTTTCTTAAGACCTTTTTTGGTCATGGGCAGATTCTCTCATCTCGCTCCACACCTCCTACTGCCTAATTGAAAACCAAATGTCCCCTCTTCTTCTGGATTAATTACCTAATAAGGAAGTTCTAATGTTATAGGCCAACAAAATCCATCGCAAGACTCTCAGATATTTCCAGAGACTTTCTGTAAGGCATGTTTTGAATTAGCAACATAGCCTCACTCAACACGTACTTAGCTCCTTGTAACTTTCAATGTAAAAAACGAAAAGGTTGAAAGCAATGTTAGAAAAAAAAGAAAGCAATGTTAGTAAATACATTATAAAATATGCATTACCAGTACTTTTTAAAGTGTGAACAAAAATTGGAGAACACAAATGAAAATTAAAGAAAAGTAGCTAGGTTTAAACAAATGAATCAATTTCTGGAGCAGAGGTGATGGAAGGGAGGGAGGAACTTACAGCCATTGCAGAATAGCAGTGACAACCGCACTTTTAAATGTTACAGGAAAAATCTATACCAGAAAATCCTAGGATCATACAATTAACAAACGTTGGTAATAATGGCAAGCAACTTGTGAAAGATGAGTTAGTATGATGTGCATCTATTCCCCCCTAAATTAGTAGATCCTTTGTATTTGGTGAATTTTAAAATCAGTACAGTGCCAAGAAACTATAATGGACAAAATTCATGTTGTCAATGGCAATATTACACAAATATATTTCATGGAAATATTACATTTATGTAACATAAAATGATGGAATAAAGGGACACTTTTAAAAATTTACCATTCACCAAAAGAAAAATGTTATTTAACAAGAGTCAATGTTTTGTTTTGTTTATTTATAAGTCACACTAAGCTAATTAGGTAATAGGGTTCTGATAGAACCAAAATTAGTTATGGAGTATTCTGAGTCAGCACACATTCATGAAACGGTCACAGGGTAGACCTAAACTGGATGGGTGGCATATAGGCAGTATATGTATACATAGAAGAAAGTATTCTTTCCGTGTGGCAAATCAACAACTAGTAGGTGTCTGCATTGTACAAAGTACTGGATACCACTCAATATTGTG
Organism: Myotis lucifugus; assembly: GCF_000147115.1. Classification (NCBI taxonomy): domain Eukaryota; kingdom Metazoa; phylum Chordata; class Mammalia; order Chiroptera; family Vespertilionidae; genus Myotis; species Myotis lucifugus. The sequence continues at coordinate 2,352,741 of NW_005871184.1, read as the reverse complement.
CCTTTCCAGGTTTAAAAAGTTGCTGCTTCCTGTACCTTATTTACTTTTAAAGTGAACTTAATAATTTGACTGCTTTTCATCTTTCCAAGCCTTACCAGTAATAGGATGCAATGTTTTTATACTCTGAGACATAGTGGATATGATAAGAGTTGGAGAAATAATTAGCACTTTGGATTAGCTATTCAAAGGCCTGTGATTTGGTCCCAGCTATGCCACTGATAAATTGAGTAACCTCAGTTAGTCATTTAACCTCTCTGATCCTCTCTTTTCTAGTTGGCAAATTATAATTGAACTTGCTCTGCCTACATTACACAGTTGTTTCAATCAAGAAAAATGCCACACAACTGCCCTCCGCATAATATAAAGTACTTTAGCACTCCTCCACCTATCCTTGCAAAAAGCTTTAAAGGTTTGTGGACGTATTTTCATAATCTACCCGAAAAGAGCTAGAAAAACAACCACCCCCATCTTAGTTTTCCCTGAAAGAGATGTGAAGACTCATACTTTCAATGTGTTTAATTGAATGAAAGATATAGTTTAACTTATCAAAAAACAAACAAAAACTGACACTAATTTTTTTCCATCTAAATGTTGCACAAAAGTTCTCTCCAGCAGATGGCAGTATGTACATTTTAGAGGGGGTAAAGGAGGCCACTTAATACACCTGAATGTACTTACATACCAGTGGGTGTGTCTGCCTTTTCCTATATTTACAAATAAATAAAATAACTTCTTTCTTAAAATTAAATAAGTATTTAAAAATATTCTAACCCAAGGAAAACATTGAATTTTGAGTACTTTACTCATTTGGCTCTTGAAAGCAAAGAAAAACGATTTAAGACATCTTTATTTAGATTGTTTTTCAGTGTCATCTGATTAAAACATTTTAAGAGGCATAAAAAAATTCCTCTGACTTGGCTATAAATTAATCACAAATTTTAACAATCAATAAATTATATACAGAAAAATTAAAAGTATATCATGCTGAATTAACCATTTAAATGAAATAAAATAAATCTTGTTTAGAAAGCATTACAACTCTTATAATGAAAAGGAAATAAATTTTTTCCCTAAGTAACAACAACAGCAACAACAAACAAAACAACAGCTACTAGTAATATTACAGAGTTTTCCAGGTTCTACACACTTTCCAGGTTCTAAATACTTATATTAATTCAAGTAATCTTTGCAATGACTTTGGAGATATCCCCATTTAAAATCTAAAGAAATTGAGCATCCCTCCTCCCCACAAAAAGGGAGGAAATTGAGGCCCAGAGAACTTCAGCAACTTGCCCAAGGTCACAGTTAGTAGACAGAGCAAAGGATGAACACCTAGGCAGTCTGACTCCACAGTCAGTAGCTGTCAGCATAATGCTACACTTCCACAGACCTGCAGACCACAGTACGTCACTACGCACCAAAGATCTGGTTTTAGAATAATCAATACTGATTTGCTACCCCTGAGTTTAAGAAACTAATGAGGAATCATATTGATAAAAGGAACTTAAAGATTTCACTTCCTTTTCATAACCTTCCCTAATGTAAATGTAAAGGAAATGAGAAATTGGATTCAATTTATTATAAGAATTTCTTGATTATCAATACAATGGTATTCAAAAAATATCAGGAAAGTAATAAAGAGGAGCTAGAGCACATCACTGGGAAAACCAAGAAAGAGTAGAAAAGATAGGGCTGAAAGTTATAAGCAGTATGTTGGGTTGTAAGAAAGCATTGGGCATAAACATCCTCTATAATGCAAATCAAAGTCTGTCTATGAAAAATTGAATATCCTTTTGTCATGTGAGCCAATCTATTGGAGTATGGGTAGACTCATTGTGAGGTGTTCAGTGTTGAACCCAGAGTCTATTAAATTACCTGAAAGAAGGGGTAAACAAGACATTAATTCAACTTTCAGATGACCTTAAATTGGAAGGGGTTACCAATGATGTGAGGAGAGAAAACAGGTAAAATCAAATCAAGTATTCCTTTCCTTGAAAAGAAAATGCCTTCCAGGTTTGTTCCCAGACGGGACAATTTCTCCCAGGACATTTCCCTGGCAGGACAATCTGACCTGCTTTGTCTGACTAGCTGATGAACAGCTTTGTCTAGCTTCACCAAAACAACATTCATTTTTCTTGCAGATGAGTGGATTAGGTCTTGAGAGGCAGTATAGATTAGTGGTTAAGATCATGGGCACTCCAGCCATATTGCCTGGGTTTGATCTTAGCTGTGTGACTTTGGGCATGTTACTTGCTTCTGTGCCTCAGTTTTCCCATCTTTAAAATGGGATAATTATAGTACTATCCTTATAAGATTATTGAGAAGAATAAATGAACTCATATATGTATAGCACTTAATGGTGCCTGGCCCTTGCAAATACAAAAACAAAAACTGTTAGCCACTATTAGTATTCTTATTCACACAGAAACAAATAAATGGTGTGTGTGTGTGTGTGTGTGTGTGTGTGTGTGTGTGTGTGTGTGTTATATATAATTTTTTAAAGAAAAAGGCTTGGTTAATTGAAGGCAAACAAGTAATAAGATAGCCTAGGTGATTTTGGCTGTAAAAATAAAAGAATTCTGAAATGGACTGGGGGAAAATATAACTCTCTCCACAACCATCTCTTGTGGAGCTAAAAGTTTCAAACATACTTACTTCGGCTCTCAGCCCCTTAGTCTCTAGTCCTTTTACTCAAAGTAGGTTTCCCACCTTCCCAACTCTTCTTCCCTCACCCCCAATCTCAGACTAATTTTTAAGAACAATCTAATCAAATATTTACTGAACAGGTTCCACATAGGCAATTGTTCTAAGGATGGGGAATGGAACAGTCTATGAGTTTGAGTCTGTTTTATTCTGACTATTCTGTAATAGGAAAAATAGGCTCTGAGCATGGGAAAAAAATAAATACAAAAAGGCATGCAGTCAAAAAATGATAGAAAAGGGTGCTATAAAGAAAATAAATCTGAGTGATGAGATAAAGGACGAGAGGTTGAGGCAGAAGGGACCTGAGTCTGGGCAGTTAAAGCAGGGAGACCTGTGGACAGGAAAGAGATGGTCTGTGCCTATTTGAGAATGAGCAACTGAGGCAAAGGGAAGAGCAAGTGCACATTCTCAGCCTACTCAGAACGCGCAGAACCCTGCGGAGACCTCCTGATCACGGCTTTAGAGACTAAGACCCATGGAAGTTCTGTGATGTTTCCCAAATAATTAGCACAGCCCAAATCCCAATAAATCCACACGATGCCACTCCCTGCTCTTGACCGCTCCATGCTATCTTTCTCGTTGTGTCACAGTGAAAATGCTAAGTCTCTACCTTCTTCTAAGGCTTCTTCCAACTTCCCTAAAGACATTTGCTCTAAAAGCTGAACTCTGCTTCCCTTATTCAATCTCTCCCTTTCTTGGTGTTCCTTCTCTTCTCTTATTAATATTCTCACTTTTCCTCCACCATAAAAATTAACCACATACACTGTTTTGCAGTATTTAGTACTGTTTACCACTATGTCCTTCAATGATATTACTGGGTTTATTTTTATTTACTTTTTTTTTTTTAGCAATATTAGCTAACCATTTTCTGCCTGGTCCACATATGTTAGTGTCTCATTGTCTCTGATTCTCTTCTCTTCTCGCATATTCCCCCTACAGTGTTTCATCCACTGCTGTTTCTTCAACCACTACCTATAGGCTGATGAGTTCCAAATGCTTCTATATCTAAGTATCATGCTCCGGAGCCATCTGTTCAACTCTCGTAACATCTATTTGGAAGTAGACCTAAATATCTCAAAGTGTACTTGCCTTCTCCCTAAAATCTAGTCTTTTCTAAATATTCTATCACATTTAAAGACTAAATCACCCCTGACTTCTTCCTCTTTTTCAGGTAGTGCGTTGATGTATTTATTACTAAGCCCCGTGGACATCTCTTAAGCCTACCCTTTCTGTCTACCTCCACACCCAGCAGCTTAGGGTCCACCCAAATCAGTTGGACCACTGCAAGCACCTGTGAAAACGTTTGCAACTGTCCACATTTGGGTAGTTCGGGCCCATTTCAGCGGTTTTCCAGAAGGGCAGATTATAATGGTTAGGTGATTGTTTTCAAAAGTCTGTCCTTTAAACCCCCCCACACCACCACCACCCATTCATGCTCTCATCCCCCTGTTGTCCATGTCCATTGGTTTGGCTTATGGGGTTTAATGGAGGGGATGAGGACACATTTGTAATACCTTAACTAATAAAGAATTTTTAAAAAAGTCTGTCCTTTTATATTAATTACTAGAGGCCCGGTGCACAAAAATTTGTGCACTGGGGGGGGGGGAGGGGAGGGCCCTCAGCCCGGCCTGTGCCCTCTCGCAGTCTGGGACCCCTCAGGAGATAATGATCCGCTGGCTTAGGCCTGCTCCCGGGTGGCAGAGGGCAGGCCCAATCCCTAGGTGCAGCCCCTGGTCGGGCTCAGAGCAGGGCTGATTGGGGAGTTGGGGCGCGCCCCCTGTCATGCACAGAGCAGGGCGGATTGGGAGGTTGCGATGCCACCCTCAGTCATGCTCAGGGTAGGGCTGATTGGGGGGTTGGGGCACCGCCCCCTATCACACTCAAGGCAGGGTCGATGGGGGGGTTGGGGCGCTGCCCTCTGTCACGCACAGAGCAGGGCCCATCAGGGGGGTTGGGGCTCCATACCCTGTCACCCACAGAGCAGGGCCAATCAGGGGGTTGGGCGCTGCCCCCTGTCATGCACAGAGCAGGGCCCATCAGGGGGTTGGGGAGCTCCCTCCTGTCATGCACAGAGCAGGGCTGATCAGGGGGTTGAGGAGCTCCCACCATCACGCACAGAACAGGGCCAATAGGGGAGTTAGGGCACCGCCCTCTATCACCCACAGAGCAGGGCCGATCAGGGGGTTGGGGCGCTGCCACTGTCACACTCAGGGCAGGGCCGATGGGGAGGTTATGGCTCTACCCTGTCACACACAGAGCAGGGCCCGTGGGGGAGGGGGGGTTGGGGCGCCGCCCTCTATCACCCACAGAGCAGGGCCGATCAGGGGGTTGGGGCACCGCCACTGTCACACTCAAGGCAGGGCCGATGGGGAGGTTATGACTCTACCCTGTCACACACAGAGCAGGGCCTGTGGTGGTGGTGGTGGGGGGGGGGGTTGGGGCGCCGCACCCTGTCACACACAGAGCCCCAGGGCGATCAGGGGGTTTAGGCGCTGCCCCCTGTCACGCTGATCCGGTGCCAGGAGGCCTCGCAGCTCCGCTGATCCCGGTGCCGGGAGGCATATTACCCTTTTACTATATAGGATAGAGGCCTGGGGGCCGGCTGGTCTGCCCTGAAGGGTGTCCTGGATCAGGGTGAGGGTCCCCACTGGGGTGCCTGGCCAGCCTGGATGAGGGGATGATGGCTGTTTGCAGCTGGTCACACACCCTTCAGGGTGGGGGTCCCCACTGGGGTGCCTGGCCAGTCTGGGTGAGGGGCTGAGGGCTGCTTTCAGGCTGGCGGTTGTTGATTGAAGCTCCCAACCGCTCCTTTTTTTTATTTTATTCTGGGCCAGCTTTAGCTCTGGCTCTAGCTCTGAGAGCAGGTATCTGGTTTGTTTCGGTTCTATAATTGAAACAATGTATAACTCCAGCTCTGAGATCCCGGCCTATATTTGTTAGAATGTTTCAAACTGCCAGCTCAGAGGCCGGCAAGGCAGACGGGGAACGTTGGAGTCTGCAGTCACTGAAGCAAGCAAGCCTCATGTTTGCTTCCAGCTGCCTGGCTGCCGGCCACCATCTTGGCTGACAGTTAATTTGCATAAGGATATGCTGATTAGCCAATGGGAAGGGTAGCGGTCGTACGCCAATTACCATGTTTCTCTTTTATTAGTGTAGATGCCTTTATGTCTTTTAAGCATCAAGGGTGCTTTGGGTGGACCAAGCATAGGCAATTCAGCCACAAGGCCTTACGTACTCTTTGGGCTTTTGGAACAGTGGAGACATATCCAAAGCTCAGGGAGAGCCAATTCCCTTTTTTACAAGAATGAGAAAAACGATTTCCTTAGCAAGCTAGAAAGCTTTCCTGTACTTTAGGACCCTGGGAGAAATAAAGGATGAAATAAATTTGGGAAGGATAAGTTCAGTCTGATTACTTGTAGCATAAAAAAGGAAAAGCGGGTGAATGTCAGGCAAGGAAGTTGGGGCTGCAGAATCAAAGGGGACTGAGGAAACTGAGATGCTCCAGTAAAAATCAAAGAGCCCTCTGAGGCAGCGCACGGCCTGCTATGCTAACGTAACCTGTGATGTGGGGACTCGCTCTAGAAAGACGGGTCCAGGATTTTCCAGGGAAAGTGTGCATGTTTGTAGAAAGGGTGGCTGAACTGACTTGTGCTTCTAACTCCAACCTGCCTCTGTGACCTGGGCTGCTCAGTCCACACTGGGGAAATGAAGAGAGCTTGCTGAGGCAGGGAGGGGTATTGTAAACCACAGGGAGTTCGGAGCCAGACAGAATGTGGTCTCTCTCCTAATTCTGGCACATAAATTCTATGTGTCTATGCTCATAGCACGGTGTCTAACAGAGTTTCTTCCTCCAAATCACTCGAATGCATCCAGAACTCTCTTTCTAAAACACAGACTGGTCATGTGGCTAATCTTCTTCAAAACACTTTCTGACTCTTCCTTAGCAGAGTGCAATTCAAACTCCTTAGGGTGGCACATGTTTTTCTAAAGGTAGCCCCAGCTGCTCTGTCCAGCCTCATCTCCACCATCTTCCCTAAATATAAATAACCTTCAATTTCACCTACCGACCAAATTCTAGTGGGTCCAAAAACGACCACTTGTAGTATCTTTTTATAATCTATTCCCCATCTTCCAAGACTCCTTTTTCTAGCAGGAAAATGACAATTCACCCCCTATAGTTCAACTCAAATGACATACCCTCTGTGAAGACTTCCTCTGCCTCTGGCATTATTTGCCAAACCCTGTCCCCTCCTTTTCAGTTCACGTTTACTTTGTGGCTGAATCTTTTGAAGAAACTATTACATTTTATTATTATTTGCTAATTTGTTTACTTCACCTGCTAGAATTAGCTCTTTGTAGAAAGGCACTAAATACTGAATTATTAATTTTGGCCTCTCCAGAGTCTTATAAGCCAGGTGAATAAATGACAACAGGAAAGTATGAATTCAAATGTAAGAAATGACTGAACAATAATGACCCCAAAGAGAAAATTGCTACATAATTTGCTTTGGTTGCCTAAACACATCTACTTCCTTGATCACTCTTCCTTGCAGTCACACTCATCATTTTCAGAAACATTAGTTAGGAAAGTGTTCAGATGTAATCGTCGCTAAGTAACCAGTAACCACACATATTTACTAACTCTTGAATAAGTCAACTGATGCTTGGTTATTGCCAGAGTACTTCTGCGTAGTTTTAAAAAAAATATTAGGCAGTAAAGCCTGTCATGTCCAGATAACACAACTATGCTATTATTATTAGTTCATTACCCATCTTAAGCAGCCAATTTCAATATAAAAAAGAACTAATGAATTATCTCCTAATTATTAATGAGTACTTAGAAGTACAAGATAGTTTTTCATAGTAGGAAGTATTCTTTTCAATTCATTGTTTTCTTTCCACTTGGTAAATCCGGAGATTAAGGCATAGACTCAGTTATCTGCAGGGCACTGGAAATTTTAATAGGCGCAATAGACCCAGATCACTTCATAGATCTTAGCAAAGTACAAGGATACCTGCCACAGACAGGAAGTGCTGGTGGCAGAGACCATCTGGCACATTCAAAGAAAACAACCCACCCACTTACCCACAAAATCTGCTTCATCACCCTGTTAAAATTTTAAACGGGATTGCTTGCTGATTTGATACAGTCACGCATGTAACTGAATTCTCATTTCTATGAATTGAGTGGTATTCTCATAAGACACAGTGAAAGGAAAGACATTTGAGTTTTATTTGGCAAGGGGTATACAAGAGGCAGTAAAGCTTCAGGAGGAAGAGCACTAGGCTCTGAAGGCACAGAGATGTGGGCTCAAGTCTTGGCTGAGCCACCTATTAGCTGTCTGCCTCTGGGAAGGCTGCCTAACTTCTCTAAATCTCAATCTCCTCATTTATAAACTGGGACCCAAAATGAACATATGCCAGGGTTGAGGATTATTGCATAATTCATGTAAGTATTAGCACAGGACCAGGCAGAGAGCAACGGCTAAATGCTAGGGGGTGGTAGTTCAAGCCTTCATCCTTAACAACATTAAATAATTCTTTGAACCTCGAACTGAAACTAGGTGATTTTTAACACCTTCAAATATTTTAATACTAATCTTCATTCCATACTGTCCTTCTTGTTGTTGCTGTCATAGATCACTCCATCCATGTAAATAACACCGTCTTCCATCAGTGTTCAAGCCAGACAAGTGTAAATCATGGTGGATTCCTCCCTTTCCCTCAGCCCCCTGCCTGATCTGCTGGGAAATTCTATTGATTCTACACAAATACTCCCTTGCTGTTGCAATCACCACTGTCCAATACACCATCGTCTCTTCCCTACACACCTACAGTTAACCTTCTGCTGGCTTGTCTGAACCTCTCCAGTCCATTCTTCTCAACACACCAAGAGGCCTCCAATGGCTTTCCCTTAATTCACATAAAAATGAATTCAAACTCCTATGACCTGACACCCCCCCTCCCCCCCGCCACCACCACCAGGTTAAGGGGCTGTCAGGCTTTGGCAATATAAAGTTTGTAGTATTCCCTATATGATTAATAAATCCTTAGTGGGGAGATACTTTGAGGCTATGTAAATATCCTATTTCACATTATATTTTCACCCACTAATTTATCATTCATTGATATTTAACTGCAACAGCTATTGCTTTAGTTCTTGCCAATTAGCAATTTCCTAAAGTATATCATTCCTGCTACATTTATTTACTGAAATTCTGATGTAAGGAAGAATTGTCCCCTGTTTACTTACATACTCCATTATTCATTTGTCTCAGTAGTAACTCACAAATATTTCTTTTACTGCATGTATCATAATCCTTTATAATCATTTTATTTTTGCTCATAATATCTCAGATTTGGCTATTGGGAGCTACTTTAAGTTGGCTGTACATCTGGGTTCTAAACCTGGATGAGTGTCAGATGGACTGTGAATTTCTGAAATGCATGCATACTCATCTTAGTGTTTTGGAGCTAACAGTCCATAATAGGACAAGTGGGTCTCAGGGAGGAGAGGAAGGGATTCCGTCTATCATGCTGTCTATCATGCTTAAAGCTTTCTGCCTGTCCTACAGGGGAAACCTGAAATTGTCTAGTTGAAGAGGGATGGGGGTTGTAGACTGTGTTATCCAGCACTACTGCATTTTAAAGTGGATAATTCATAATTCTGTGTAGAGCTATCCTTGAGTTGTAAGATGTTTAGCAGCTACCCTGACCTCTCCCACAGTAACACCTCCTCCTAGTTGTGAAAACCAAAAATATTTCCAAACACTGCCAAATGTTCTGGCAGGGGAAGGGTGAAGGTTGGGGGTGCAGGGACTGGGACAAGATACCCTCAGTTGATAATCACTGGTTGCAATCAGGAAAATCTTTCTGCCTACACACTTAAGTCATGTGCAATTCAGCTCTCATCAATAAGAAGACCATTTAGTCTCCATTAGTCTGTTCACCATGTCCATCTTTTAGTTGGTTATGAACTTGGGAAGAGAAGGGAAAGAGCATTCTTATCGCCTCAAAACTCCTACCAACATGAATTACTTCAATGCAATGAAACAATGTTTTTAAAAAATCATTTTCTTGTGTTCAGTTCCCTTCTTTGATGCTCTATTAAGTTTAGAATAATTTCTGTGTGTTGTTTTTTTTTTTTTGAGACAGAGACTCAATCTATTATCTAAACTTTCTAATAAACTTAAAAAATGAAAGTTCTTTTGATGGTTATAAAACCTAAAATGAAGCATTTTGTTTATTCTCTGACACCTAAACTAACTGTCTGATAAATATACTATATCCACTTCTACTTTCTTGTCAATAGATTCTACCTAGAAAACCTTTACATATTTATGTGCCCTTCAAAAAAAAACAATAACAACAACGCAAAATAAAGAAACAAGAGGTAAACAAATCCCTAAAGACCCAGCTTATCTCCATATTTTCTGATGAATTAAATGATCAATGAACATCTTGTTAAAACTTTACATTTTATAAATACACAATCTACATCCCAGGAAAGAAGTCCCAGAGCCAACCAGTGAATAGAGCTCAAACAAAAGCCTCTGCCTCCTAAGTCCCAGCTGTATTCTCAGCACTTTACAACTTCGATGACCACTGTCATAGCTCCCTTCCCTAAAGTCTTATAGAACTTATAATGTAGCACCTGCAATAAACACCTTATGAATAGATGCCTTTTATTGTTCAAACTTTAAAATTTCCCTTACATTTCTTTTTTCTCCTCAACTAAATGAGAAGTTCTGTGAGGACAAAGGACCACATCGAATATCTGCTGCATTACTCCAAGCGCTTTCTGTAGTCTGAGCACCAGTTAGAGGCTTAACAAGTCTTTCATAATTGACTGTCTTGCTAATGGTAGGAGAAAGCAGCCAAGGGGTACAATGATCAATGCAACTGGGAACAGCATCTCTACAGAAACTTTTAAATATTAGGTCATATAGAAATCTAAAACATGACTGTGTTCTTCTGCGTGTGCATACAGCACTGTATAAAGCACACATCTTGCATCTACTCATTCAGTCCTCCCAACATCCCTAGTAAGTCCTATACTTTTTTCTCGTTACCCCGATGGAAGCTTAAAGCGGGCACAGAGAAGCTAATCCATATACTCAAAGTTACGCAACTAGCCTCATGTAAACAGTTAACAGCCAATAGTTGAGGGTATTCATTTAATTCACAGTGGTGAAGCTCTTTACACATCTATGGACAAGGCCAATCATTTGTTTTTGTGTGTGTGTGATAATTGGTCTTCATGATAGGAGTTAGTAGCAATGAACAAATAAAAATGTGTTTGAATTTCTAGACTCATTTTCTGTTTTAAAGAGACATGGTATATATGGAATTTTATAAACTGACATCTCAATGAACAAAAATATATTTAACATATAGGCTTAAACATTAGAATAAATAAAATCATGATTAGTAAAATTAATACTTTTCTCCCCCAGTAGAATTATTTGAAATTTAATGTTAAGCATGGAAAAAAGATAGATGCCCAACATAGATGCCCAAAGAGATTACAATTATAGTCAAAAGCTGAAAGAGAGAAACAACTGACTGAGGTAATATATTTGATAGATCAATATAATATGCATTTCATAATTCCAAAGGATAAAATATGTAAAATAGATTGCACTTCTATCCTAATGGTCTTTTAGAAGTAAGTGATTTATATATTATTTCTCAATTTTTCTCTGTCAATTCACAAGGAAAAAAAACACTAGTTTGAGAACGTTGACTAAATTTCTTCTGGATGTGATTAAGACTCATAAAGAAGAAATGAAGAACAAATTTAAAGAGCCCTTTATGAATGCATTGCAGCACTGTGCCAAGACTTGACTGTGCTTTGAAAAATATATTGCCTTCATAATATAATACTGAAAAATATCACTCTTATTCAAAAGCTCTACCAACAAGCATCCCCACAGAGTTACCAGGCCTAAGTCATTCTTTATCATTTCAGTACACAAAACCATGCTAAAAGGATGTTTTATCCCCCGTGGACCACACCAAGGCAGGCAGACTAAGCCCTGAGAGTTTTGATTGTTCCCCAAACAAAATGAGAAACATAATTCATGTCACAGTCCCACCGCATTATGACTTCTTAAATTTATCATTTCCCCTTGATGACAATAGAAAACTAGTAGATCAACCAAAAGAAATGTGTGCTTCATGTTTCCTTCATTTTTGCACCATATACTGTATGTTAACTGTATACGTTACCGTTTGCATTTAATGTAGTATGTACACATTTGGGCGTGGGGCACAGTCATGGAAGGGCTCATGTAGATTTTCAGAAGACACTAACAAGACAGACATGAATTACAAGATTAAAAAAAACCTCAAAAAGGAGGCACTACTCACAATGTTCATCAGGGTGAGGAGGTAGTTTTGGACGTGCTCTTTGCCATGGAAACGGACCACAGAGTCATCCACTCCCAGCAGCACTTCAATGTTGTAATCGTTGTCTCCCGCATGTCTGCGACGCCTAATTGTTTGGTTCAGCTGCCGGTCAACGTGGTGGTAAACAGTACCTAGATCATCAAGGCCTTCCAGCGCTGACTCTATAAAGAAGGGAAAAAAGCAAACAAAAAAAGCTCAGGCATTTCCGCTCCCCCAAGAGGTCTTCCAATCACTTCTTACAAGAAACGGCTTTTCTAGGGGGCCCACCGTCATAATTCATAATCACTGAGACACTGATTTTTAGTTAATTCTGTAAGTAATATGCACAGCCGTATGCTCAGACAGACCGCCTGTAAATTCAACCCTGAGGGTAAAATGATACTGTTGCACAGAAAGCAGTGTTGCCATGCTGGTCTGAATGTTCCATGAGGATAAGAGCAGTTTCATCTTCCTTTAGCTGCATCCCCAGTACAGAGCAAAGAGAGTGGGGTACAGAAATCTTCTGGCTACATAGTTATTAAATAAATTGAGGTTATAAATAAAAAACCACATGCTAATAATTTTACAGAGGTTAATTTAAGTAACTACAATCATAGAGTGTAGAATTTGTATGTCATACATTTAAATCGCTCCTTTTTCTAGCAGCCTTAACTTAAAAATTCAATTATAGTGTGGCAACACAACAGCATCTTAGTGATATAATTATCAGTCATTATATATTACTTTATTTATTCTGAATATGTTTTTCTAGTGAATGCTGTGAGGGAAGAAGTGGATATACAAGGTACATCCACTTAACATCCAGTTAACACTATAGGTCTACACATTTGTACTGGCCATTATTTGAATAGATTTAAATAGCAGGTCATTTCAATTGCTAGATAACTGAATCTGTGAGATGCCAAAGTAAGAAAGTCAAAAAATTATGTATGGTTAAAGGAAAATAATAGTACAAGCAATTTTTAATTTTATTTTTAGTTGAAGGAATTAAAATTTTTTACTTTCCAAATGGAAATACACACACAAACACACAGTCACACACACGCAGAGGCATATATACAGAGAAATAAACATACAGATATACATATGTCTGTCTATTTATCTATCTATCTCTCTGGAGAAAGTGAACTGAGGCATTCTTAGGTTCTAAATATCTAGATGATATGCCTTCAGATTACCAAATATTTGGCAAATAAAATGTTTTTGGTGGATTGAAAAATAAAATCTATCATTTGGATACTAAAATAAAAGCTATACAAAATTGCTGGTACAAAACTGAAAGCATATTCATTCATTTCCATTTCAAATATATAAAACCTGGAAAAAAATTTTTACACACTGCCTTGATGTCTAAAACAACCACATATCTAAAAACACGTCTGACAGAACCATGTCTGACTCACACTATATACGAAGGTTTATTTAATGCTCAACTGGGGCCTGTAAGCTATTTGAATTAGTGTCTGACATTAATGAATAGGCATTTTCCTCTCCACCTTTGTGGTTTTAGTAAAGTTGAGGGGTAAACAAAGATGTCTCTTGGCCAGAAAGATTGATGACCAAGCCATAGCCACATGGGATTAGAAATAGTGGAAGTACAGATCCCACTCACACCCTTTCCACTTAAAAAAAAAGCAAGCAAGCAAGCAAGCAACACCAGCATCCTCCCCTACATTAGGGCCATAAGCTCTGAATGTAACTACTCAGATTTGAAAGCTATACTGTAATTCGCTTTGACCAAAGCCCAACTGCTGGATCATTAGTTGGGAATTTTCTCCTCATCAGGGAATCACACTGGCTCCACAACACATAAATAACTCTCGCCACCATCCACATCAAATGGAAAGCTTTCCTCAAAAGTTGTTTTTAAGAGTTGTAAACCCTCATTGAAGGCAAGAGGCTACACCTGCAAACAGCTTTACTATTCAACCTCAAGTCTTTTCACACACTTGAGAATGTGAAAGGTTGTGATTGCGTACAAACAGAAAATTCATACATGAACTCCCACTTCTAAAAATGGTCCTTTCGGGCAGCACTGTCAGCGACCACATCCAATGGAAATATACCAGCAATGTCATCATATCATTAAGTCTGATGCATGAATGAAGGAGGCTGAATACTTGTTTCAGAGAGAAGGTTCATTCTGCTCTAATACACCTTTGGTTTGGCCTTTCTATCTCTCCTTGAACAGGCAGTTTTCTGGAAAGAGAAGAGAATCTGTGTTTCTCTCCGCCCCCCCCCCCACCTTAATTGCATGGAACCTAGGGAGGAAGAAGGAAGCCTTTTTCTTTCAATCATTGCCTTTATTCGATCAAGAATACTTCTGTCCTTATTCCCCCTCCCTGTGCTGTACAATGTTTTTTTATTATTACTAGATGAGCATTGCCAAACATTTCAAAGAAAAGCAAGTGGAATAACTTCTGACACTTATTATCTATACACACCTCTGTTAATTACAGATACAGTGGGGCCTTGACTTACGAGTGTCCCGACTAATGAGTTTTTTGAGATACCAGCTGTCTCTTGGCCGATTTTTTGCATTGAGTTGACAGAGTAATTTGAGTTAACGAGCTCCTTAACGAGCTTGGTCTGGAACGAATTAAACTCGTAAGTCAAGGCCCCACTGTAGTTCTGAGTCTGCAAAATATCTTCATTCATCATGAAATATCCTCAGTACGTCCACTTTATAATATGGTAAAATGGTTAGTAGCACAGGCTTTCAAGCAGACATACCTAGCTTTAAATCCTAGGAGTGTCACATCCTAGCAGCGGGCTTTTATTTAAGACTAGGGGCCCAGTGCACGAATTCATGCACCTTGAAAGGAACTGTGGGCTGCTAGGCTGCGGTGGGTACAGGGGCGGGTCTTGGACCATCACCCACACCCCCACCTGGCACCTCCTGCCGTGGCCCCCGGTCTATGTCTGCCGGCAGCTCCACTCCTGCTGCTGCCGCTCCCACGTGCTGATGGCGCTGACCCTGCTCGCACCCATTGATGGCACAGAGCGATTGGAGCCGGCGCCAGCAGCGGGTGTGAGTGGGACTGGCGCCGTCAGTGAGTGCGAGCGGCAGCTGCTGTCCCGATCCCCCCTCAGGAGCAGGGGGAGGTGGAGAAGGTTTCAGGGGCGATTGGGGCCGGCGCTGGCATTGAGTGCGAGTGGTGACTCTGGCATCGGCAGCGGATGCGAGAGGGGGCTGCCAGCCCCGATTGCCCCTCAGGAGCAGAGGGAGGTAGAGAAGCCCTGAGGGGCGATCGGGCCAGCAGCTGCCACTCACACCCACTGACGGCACTGAGCGATTGGGGCCAGTGCCGGGCGCCGGCAGCAGGTGCAAGCAGTGGCTCCAGCGCCAGCAGTGGATGAGAGTGGGGCCAGCGCCACCAGAGGCTCGCCCCAATGACAGCGACTGGTGCCCCGCCTTGGTCTGGCACCCTCGCTCACCTGCTCCACTATCCTGCTGCGGCCGACACCCCGCCATGTTCTGCGTACGCCCCCTAGTGGTCAGCGCACATCATAGCGACCGGCTATTCGGTTGTTCCACCGTTCAGTCTATTTGCATATTAGGGTTTTATATATGTATAGATGCCTAACTTCTTTGACCTTCAGTTTCTTCTTCTGTAAAACTCTGCAGACTTGCTGTGATGATATGATTAACGATCACAAAAAAAAAGAAAACTGTGCACACTGTCTAGATCAGCCGTGGGCAAACTACGGCCCGCAGCCAAGACCGGTTTGGCTCAGTGGATGGAGCGTCGGCCTGCGGACTGAGGGGTCCCGGGTTCGGTTCCGGTCAAGGACATGTACCTGGGTTGTGGGCACATCCCCAGTGGGGGATGTGCAGGAGGCAGCTGATCGATCTCATCGATGTTTCTAGCTCTCTGTCTCTCTCCCTTCCTCTCTGTAAGAAATCAATAAAATATATTTAAAAAAAAAACTAAAAAAAAAAAAAAGACCGTACCCTTTTATGTAATGATGTTTACTTTGAATTTATATTAGTTCACACAAACACTCCATCCATGCTTTTATTCCGGCCCTCCGGTCCAGTTTAAGAACCCATTGTGGCCCTCGAGTCAAAAAGTTTGCCCACCCCTGGTCTAGATGTTAGTGCTTAACAAGTATTATTTACAGCTACTAGTACAATAGTGATGATGTGATGATAGTTTCCCATTAAGAGAAGACATAATTTTTTGATGCTTCCCACATTCTGTTTTATAGATTGCAAATCAAATAGTTATTCTTTTAAAACAGAGATGAGGGAAAAAAAAACTTGAATTAGTGAAAGAAACTCTGGACTGCTGGTAACTTTAGAAAGAATGGGAGTAACAATATCTCCTGCAGTGCACAAAGTAGACACAAGAGAGAAGAATCTAGAATGTTTACGTTCAATGTTAAATTAGGATTAAAATCAATGAGACAAGCTTCATTAGTAGATTAAAAACGTACAAAACTGGAAAGAGTTGGCTTATAGATGGCGCTGATCTTCCTCCCACACACACTTACTGAGTACCCACACCGGTGGCAGACCCTGAGAAGGTAAACAACTACTCGGCGCTTCTGCAGGTGGAACCCCTGGGAACCACGCAGCTGTGCTGGATTTATAATATTCAGAACGTAGCTGAATTTTATCATGTAGTAACAATTACGTAGGCTTGAGTCACTTTCAGAATTGCTAGGTTAAGCAGATCTAATCAGGGTGCTAAAGCATGCCTTTTACTAGAGTTCACACCTCTATAAAGCTTCAGCGTTAAAGAGCTGACACACTTTGACAAGTCTCTGTCTAATTCTCCATGGTCTCTGTGCCCCCATAGGAATAGCAACATAAAGCCACTATCATTCCAATCCTGTTCAACCACTCCCTAGCAGATCTGTTCACTGCGAAGGGGACTGAGAGGAATCACAGGGAAGTCAGCAGCCAAGTTCAAGAAGTGAAAGCTGAGCGACATTTTGCACTGGGTGTTGCAAACTGTGGATCCTGGTGTCATACTGCTACCTAAGCACATCAAGGGGACTTGAATGGCAGTGATAGATGCAATAACAGAATTAGCAGGAAAACTGATCATCTTAAAATAAATAAGTCACTGCACTAAGTATAGTGGTACTACACTTCCTCACTTCATTCCAGAAAGTGACACTCAGGGTACTTTTCAAGCTTTCCAGAAATATCAAATGCAACCCCACTTAGTATGTAGATTGAGTGTGTTCTCTCTTTTTTTTTTTTTCAAACTTTTTGGAAAATGAAAGTTTTTGAAACTTACCTGAGGAATTAGGATTAATATTTTGGAAACATTTTGACTGTATCCTTTTGTGTACCCCCTAGCTTCCCAATTGCTATATATGAACTTTCAGAAAAAGAATCATCTTATATAATAAAAGGCTAATACACAAATTGACTCAACTGAACGGCGAACGACCAGTTGTTATGATGCACTATTACCATCAGGGGGCAGATGCTCAATGCAGGAGCTACCCCCAGTAGTCAGTGTGCTCCCACAGGGGGAGCTCCACTCAGTCAGAAGCCGGGCTCATGGCTGGCGAGCGCAGCGGTGGTGGCAGAGCCTCTCTGGCCTCCATGCCAGTCGGACATCCCCCAAAGGCTCCCAGACTGCCAGAGGGTGCAGGCTGGGCTGAGGGAATCCCCCCAGTGCATGAAATTCATGCACTGGGCCTCTAGTTGTACTATAAAACCTGTTTTTATTGAAATAAAATATTTGGGGGGACATAGATAACCAAGTCACAAAAAGTATAGTTATTTTAGTGTTAAATATAGAATTCTGTTAACCCAGAATTTTGAATTTATCAAACAGAAAAAGTAGAATATCACTTGTTTTGCTGGTTATGGACATTGAAGCTTAAGACATTTTCAGAATGGAATATGGCATGTGTCTATGCCTAATTATCTTTACATTGCAGGATTGGGGAAATCATTCTGCACCCCAGAAAAATTCCTATGGTCTGGAAAATGACAGGAGACAAAGATAACATTGGAAAGGTACAAATTTTGATCAAGTTCTCAATCTGATACAAATATATTTGGGGTTGGAATGCAATCTTAAGCGCCTATATATATAAAAGCCTAAGCAATCATTATGACCAGTCAACTGGTCACTATGACATGCATTGACCACAAGGGGGCAGATGCTCAATGCAGGAGTTGCCCCCTTGTGGTCAGTGTGCTCCCACAGCCAACCTCCCCCTTGCCAGCTGGCCCCTATTGGCCCTGACCCCACCCATGCACAAATTCGTGCACCGGGGGGCCTCTAGTCCTACATAAAAAAAGGTTAATATGCAAATTGTCCCCTCGACAGGAAGTTCAACTGGGAGTTTGACCAGGGTGCGGGGCTGGCTGGCCAACTGCCTGCGGCCTCTCCCTCAGCCGGCCTCACCCCCAATTGCCCCCCCCCAAGCCGATTGGGGGGCAGGCTGGCCCGGCCCTCCAACAGCGCACCATCCCTCCCTCCAGCAGGCCCAGCCTGATCGGCCCTCACCGGGGCAGGCCGGCCAGACCCCACCCGTGTACAAATTCTTGCACAGGGCCTCTAGGACTATGATAAAAGCATGAACAATTTGTCAACCCCATATTCTAGTCTCTCCTTCCTAAGAAACACAATGTCAATTTTATTTGTTGTGGCAATAAATCCAGCTAGAAGTCATTCCCAGGCTCCCTATGACTTAGGACCACGCATGACTAAGAATAAGCCAATGTGATATGAGCAGAAGTTTAGCTTGTTCCTCTGTGATTTAAATTGCTTGTATGGAGAGCTTCCATGAAGGCTCCCCGAAGGAAGGTGATTCATCTTGGTAGGTTCCCCTCCCCTTTGTCCCTTTACTCAATATTTCTTCCTGCTGCCTGGAAACATGGGCACGATGTCAGGAGTTCTATGAGGTGACACTGGAATCAAGGCAAGTGCTAAATATGGCAGGGCAGCTATAAAGAAGGGCTCTGACCCCACAATGACTGTGGGGCTACCATCCCCACCCTGGATGGACTGCCCAGCGCCAGACTTCGCTCTACATGAGGAATAGCACTGCCATTGCGTTTTGGCCATGTTTTGGTTTTCTTTTTTTATGTCACCAAATCTAGTCCTAAAAGATATGACACTGAAAATATTTAACCTTGTTGTCTAGATTAGCACACTTACTACCTTTGGGAATGCAAGTTAATTTTCATGTGAATAACTGAATGATAAAGCAAGATTCATTTTACCAAAATGTTCCATAGTAGCTTTCTTTATAGTATATACACTATAGAAAATGAGAATTACATTGTTTTGCAGTATCAAAAATACAGAATGAGTTTAGATATAGAAATTATGCATTACTCATGAACAGAATAGTGGTGAAAATCAAGTGATTTTCCAGAGGTAGGTGGAGATCCTAAGATCAGATCTAAAAATAGGCATAAAAATCCAACAAATGTCATATGGTAACATCAGAGTGCAGTTAACTTAAATAATTGTGGACCATAACTGTTTGTATGATCCACCATCAGTAATTTTTGCAATGATATGTATATTTTTAAATCTATATCATCAACCCCTAAAAAATATACACTAACAACATCTCCAAATGTATGAGGCCACCATTCTACCAAGATATAAAAATGTTTCAGTGAAAAGTAGCTGAATTTTTCACCAAATGGGAAATTCCATAATGATACTTCAAAGAACTATATTCAGGCCAATTTATGATGTCAACTCTGAAGTTTCATTAGGTAACTATTGCTGTTAAAAAAAGGGGGGGGAGGGGACATTACCGTTAAATGAATATTTATTTCCATGATTTCTTTTCCCCAAAAGTTCTAATTCTAAAATACATGTTGCTTTTGTTTTCACCGACTACTTTAAGGGATAACATATGGCATTTTTAAAATGGAAAATTTACCTTTTAAGTGAAAAATAAAAATGCTTTTATGCTTTAGGTTTGCAATCATTAACCAAACAAAACAGAAAAGTCACCTCAGTGTCCAATACATAGAAAATTCTGACTTTTAATAAGAATCTCCTATATGTTAGAATATTTTTATCTGCAAATAAAGAAAACTTTACTTAAAGTATTTTAAACAACCAGAAAAGATGTGTTTGCCTTACAAGACATCCAAAGGTAGGGCAATTCCTGGGTTAATCGGTTCATCAGCAATAAAATATCACGTAGCCATTTTTTCCCATCTTTCCATACCCTGCTATTCTTGGTGTCTAAGTGTTATCTGCAGATTAGCTCCTTTGATTATTCGCAAATGGCTACATCAATTCTAGCAGCGTAGCCAGGCACAACAAATTTTACTTTCACCGGTCTTCCTTAGGAGTAGACAAAAATCTTTCCTAGAAGCCCTCTGGCACATTTAACTACATGTTTCAGTGGCCAGAACTCAATCAAATGGCCATATAAAAATCATTCACAAATAAGAACAGAACTCCACTATACATTAGTCCAATCAGAAATCAGCCTCTGTGACTGAGGCCAGCCTCCACTGAAGCATATATTTAGGAAAAGTGTGGGTTTGTGAATAATAATAAGGTCCTATTTTTAAAAATCGAGGAAAAGCCTTCAAATAAAAGGCAGGGGAGAGGGAAATGGATGTTGTACAGACAACTCACATTGCTGAATCCTCCATTTCAGATCCTCCTCTTCCCACCTTTCCTAGTAACAGTCTTCCACTGGTTCCTTTTATTCTATCTTAGTTTGCATTAATACAGTTGGTGTTTAATTTTTCTTATTGTAATATGTTGCATAGAGATCACTTCTGCACTCTTTTGGCCTCTTAATGTTTTCGGAAAGATACAGTCCTTCATTCCTGGAGTAGTGAACTCTATTCATTGTTGCTCACTCAGCCCCATTCCAATCATTTCTTGAATAAATCACTAAAATGTCTGGGTGTGTGCTGAGTTGCCAGACAAAATAGAGTATTTTCTGTTAAACTCCAATTTCAGATAAATAACAACTTGGGGGAGGGGGGATAGGTATGTCCCAAACATTCATTGAGACATACCTAATACTAAAATCTTACTCACTGTTTATCTAAAATTAAAATTTAAATAAAGAGCCTATATTTTTAAAAAATATTTTTATTGATTTTTATTGAGGCAGGGAGAGTAAGAGAGAGAGAGAGAAACATCAATGATGAGAGAGAATCACTGATCAGCTACCTCCTGCATACCCCACACTGGGGATCGAGCCCACAACCTGGGCATATGCCCTGACCCCGAGAATCGAACCGTGACCTCCTGGTTCATAGGTTGATGCCCAACCACTGAGTCGCGCTGGCTGGGCTGATCCTGTATTTTTATTTGCGAAATCTGGCCACTCTAGGTGTGGGGCGACTATCATTCTCCAGGAAGCCCATGTAGTTACGTGGATTTTGGAAGACAGAACAGTTTTTAATTTTCAAATTTCATCACTCTATACAATTACTAGCATTCTAATAAAGGGTTCTCTTCCTCTTGATTATAAATTATACTCTTTCTTCCTTCTGGTGTTTGTAATTGAGTTCTACTAACTTGAAGAGTAGACGAAGAGGTCCTCTTGCCAATTTACTAGATTACATCCCAGCAGTCTCACTGCTGGAAGTTAAGTTGCATAAAAAGAGGTAGGATTCCATTCTACAGCTGTGA
The DNA here is from genome assembly GCF_000147115.1 of Myotis lucifugus. NCBI lineage: Eukaryota > Metazoa > Chordata > Mammalia > Chiroptera > Vespertilionidae > Myotis > Myotis lucifugus. The sequence goes on along the minus strand of NW_005871184.1, from coordinate 2,331,022 downwards.
CTTTCAAAGCTCAAATTATTTCTTTTAGTTGCCGCTTTGCTACTTTATAAAGGGTAAAAGATTTCTTCACTTCGAATTTCCACAGACATTCTACTGGAGCATACTAAGTTTTTCCTCAAAGGCCTACTGAATGATTTAACATACATTTAAAGAAGTTGTTATATCCAAATTATGAATATTAACAATTCCATGTATTCTTTTCAATAAATATTTAAAGAACAGGGACCACTTGACGAGACACCATTCTAATCACTGGGAGGATAGCAGTGGACACTGGGAGTATAGTTTGATCCCACAGACTAAATTTCCAAAGATAAGAATGATGAAGCATAAGAAGAATAAAACAGAATGAGGAGGGTAAGAGGGACAAAATGAGATAGGCACAAGATCTTTCATAATAAGGTACAGTACAAAACTCCTAACCCACAATATTCAAGTGAAATTTAATAACAGCACTTTTCCATTCAAGTAAAATTAACGAGCCAGCCATTCTTAACGCGAATTTCTACTAACAACACATATTTGATAAAACTACTCTTAGTCTAAGGAATAAAGTATGACAGAGGAAAGACAGTTATATTTACACTGTATCCTATGCCTTTGTTACATTGTCCCAGATAGTACTGATCATATGGCAGCAAAAAAAAAAAAATTGGGGGCATTTTCACATCTATTTATTTTTAAAATGTCAAATACATGAAGTTTTAATAGCTGTTTTTAGTGTTTTATCTTATAATTCTAACATTTCAATCAATTCTGGGTTGATTTTGACTGATTTTTCTCATCAATGTGGGTTGCATTTTCCTGCTTCTTTGCATACTTGGTCATTTTCATGAGGTGTCTGACATGGTAAATTTTACTTTGGCTGCTGGATGCATTTGTATTCCTATAAATATTCTCAAGCTTTGCTCTTAGATACTGTTAAAAATACTTGAAAACAGTTTGGTCCTTTCAGATCCTGCTTTAACAATGTATTAATCAGGATCAGACCAAGGCTCATGTAGGGCTACTTACAATGACTGAGGCAAGACCCCTCTGTGTGCTCTATCCAGTGCCGGGAGAATCATGGGATAGTCCCAACTGCCAGAAGGGATCAAGCACCTTTCCCAGCCCCATGAAAAGGCAGGCACTGTTGCCTCTAACCTCCCAGGTGATTCCTCTCCAAGCTTTGCATAGTTTCCTCACATGAATGCGTGTATCAGGACTCGGCTAACTACTAGCGGGGAACCTCCACAGATCTTCAGAGCTCTACCTCTTTTTTGCTCCCTCCCCTCCCATGCTCAAGCCTCTGAACGCTGGCCACCTTCATCTTCTGGACTCCCAGCTCTGGCTTCTCAACTCTTCCCTGGCATTCAGACGGAAAACTCTTCAGGAAGTAGACTGGAGTAAAGCTGAGGCTCACCTCGCTTGCTTCTCATCTCTTAGGAATCACTGTCCTTTGTTGCCAGATACCCAGTGTTTGCAAATGATGGTTTCTTATATTTTGTCCATTGCTGGTTGTTTAAAGGAGGGTAAATTCAGTCTCCGTTATTTCATCTTGGCTAGAAGCGGAAGTTCATTTAATTGGATTTTGCTGAGAACGTATGGTGCTTCAAAAGCTTAGGTTTACAGGCACGTTACTTTGTGACACGACTTAGAATTTTCTATAACCATTAAGCTATCCCTAAATGACTATCTATACACATTTACTTGGACTTGTAGAAGTCAGGTAGTAGTAAAATGTTCAATGTAAAAACCCTGACATTGCTCTTTCAATTAAAAAAAATCATACATTCATGAGATATTAAATATACTTGAAAACATCCTTGCAATACAGGGTATCATATGCAAGGAAGAGCAATTTAAGGTTGAACAGCCTTTAGTAAATTTCAAAAAAAAAAAAAATCTCATTTACCTTTCTCATAAAAGCTGTACATTAAAAGCTGGCTGTGCCAAAAGATACTAGAAATGTGTTTACAGAAACACAGACACAAAAAAAACAACAACAACAACTGTGTTCCAAGAGTAGAAAAGAAAAAAAAAAGGCTGCTTTTTATTTAACAAAAACACAGAGGAGTGCAAAAAATTAAAGCCTTAGCAAACATAGGTATTGCCTTATACTCCAAAGAATATGATGTTTGAAATAGTCACTGAAAATGTTTTGCACTGAGTTTTTTAGAGAATTGCAAACTAGAGTTTTAAAAAAATCATAATTAGATGATTAAAAATTGGGAGTGAACTTCAGGAAGTCATTGAAGGCAAGAAATAAATTCTATATATCTGTACCTTGCCTATTATCCTGGCATAAATACTAGTAATTTTTTTCTCTCACTTTCAAATGTGTCCTGGTTAGAACAATGAAGTGGTCACCCTTCTAGGTCTCTCAGTCTCAGAGCATGTGATTTCTAGAAGGCAGGGCTGGACCTGTATAATTCTCCTTTGTGCACTTGTGTTCAATGACAACAGAGAGACTGCGATAACAGGGCTTCTGTGTTCTGGCTGCAGTGATGTTCTCTCCTCGCTGTGGAACGTTCTGGCCGCAGTGATGTTCTCTCCTCGCTGTGGAACGTTCTGGCCGCAGTGATGTTCTCTCCTCGCTGTGGAACGTTCTGGTCGCAGTGATGTTCTCTCCTCGCTGTGGAACGGGTGGTGAATGTGACTGATCGGCGTCGGCATCCGTCCCAACTTCCTTGTGGTGCGGGCTCCTGCAGAGGCTGGAACCACGTGCCCCACATGCTTGCAGGTAGGATTCCAGGTGAGAATTTAGTTAAGCCAAGAAGATGCACTCACGTGAGGTATGAAACTCGGAAGTGGCAAATGTGGTTGGGGAAACGCTGTGGAGATGGGTTTTCTTTAGCAGCATCCGAGCTGACAACGACAGGGAAGTGTGGGGCAGTCATGGCAGTTTATTATCCTCAGAAGACATCTTCAGTGGCCAGGTCTGGGAGTCGGCAGATGCAGTGGCCAGGCCTGGGCGGCTGCTTGCTCATTCTTCCTCTCTGACTACTGCAGCAACAGCAGCTGCCCGGGTGGGCCCACCTACCGTAACCTCTGGGAACTAGTCCTGGAGCCCAAGCCTAGAGGCCACTCCTCCAATCCGCCCATCAATTTAATGTGCACTTAATTATTTATATTAAATCCTTTCAAGCTTAAAATAGCTAGTGTGGTTTCAATTTCCTGGAACTGAACCTTGACATATATATGGTAAGTTATTTAACAAAACTGGGACTCATATACATAGCCCTGTAATAAGAGGGCTGGGCTGTTTAATGACCTGCAAGATTGCTTCTACCTCTAGAATTCTGCGTCTGTGATTCTACACTTTAGTAGAGTTTGCCTAACATCTGTAATTTTCTCTCCTGCATTCCTCAGAAACTGCTTCCAAGCTGGACTCTAGCTTATATTGCCATATAACTATTTCAGTAACATCACTATTCATATTCTTTTAGTATTCAGAAACTACACCAAAAGCCATTGGGTGTATACAAGGCAGGAATGAGGGATCACTTAGTCATTCAACAAACATTTTTTAGCAAGTATTATGTGCCAGGTGCTTTTAAGTGATCTTATATAATAAAAGCATAATATGCAAATCGACCAAATGGCAGAACGACCAGTCGCTATGTCACGCACTGACAACCAGGGGGCAGACGCTCAATGCAGGAGCTTCCCCCAGTCTTCAGGCGCCGGGTAAGCCAAGAAGGGTGCCAGCGGGGGCCCCCCATCACCCCGCCAGTCACCCCACAGATCAGCCCTGATCCCTGGCCAGGCCTAGAGACCCTACTCATGCACAGATTTCATACAAATTTCATATAGTATTACATAAACTCCTTAACTTATTAGTCCAATGATCATCTCATGGCACACATAAACTAATAACTAAAATTCTGCGGCACACCAAAAATATATTATATCTTTTGCTAATCTGACAAAAAAAAAAGGTATAATTTTGATTCACACCAGATGGCTACTGTTGTGTTGGTTGTTGACATTTTTTAATTTGACAATCTAAGGGACAAGAGGTCAGTGCCCCTGACTTAATAAGTATTGCATGTTTTAAAAATTCTTGCGGCACACCAGTTAAAAAAAATAACTGACCTAGGCCATGTGTTTAGACAAAACATTCCTGGAAATAACTTTTATCTTTTTCTTGCTTGCAATTTAATAGCTTTCAGTCCCCACCTTATAGAGAGCCCTTTCTAGTCCAGGCTTCAGGCGGGATAGCTTCTTCTATACAAAAATTGACCCCATCAAATAAGGATTTCTCTTCCCACCTCTCTAGACCACGGTCTCCATTTCTAGCCCATTTTCCTTTCTTCAATAGAGTGAAGTGTCACACGTTCTCTTCACTGATACAGTCTTTCACCTCTGGATTTCATTCCTCTCCATCTTAGTTCTCCACATGTCTCTTTAGGGGGCCCTTTGTTAGATCCTGTGTTCCTCATCAATTGGTGGAGAATTACCCAAGGCCTTTTGCTTTTTACACATATTACTTTGGACAACTCATTCAGCTAAGAGTTTTAATACAGTTTTTAACCCTTAGGTTATATATCCTGATTTACAGAACATTTCTACCTTCTGTTCCCATATCATCTCATTATTATTATTCTCAAAGTATTAATTTACCTCCACATAATATATCCTTCAACAATCTTTTGCACTTTTTTTCCAGGCAATCAAAACTCTGTAGTTATTTTTACTTTGCTTGCCTCATCAGGCCATAGCCAAATTATGATAATTCTGGCTACATAATATTCTTAGATTTGCCATTCTCTCTGCTTTTCTGCATCCACTGCATCCAACATCATATTTTTAGTTCTATATAATGAACTCTTTCTTCTCTTTCTCTATGTTCTGACTTCTACATTTATCATATGTTCAACCACTTAAATGATCTTCTTTAAATGTTACTCCAAGAGCTTATGGTACTATAAATTCCCTTTCTTCATTAAATCTAAACCTTTTGGCACTGGCCAAACATTTCGCTACCTAAAGTACA
>NW_005871184.1:2291191-2319058 GCF_000147115.1 Myotis lucifugus | reverse complement strand
CTTTGGCTGCACTGGGAGCTCCCTGAAGGCAAGAAGTATGCATTATAGACCAAGACCACTGCATAGTCTTGTAGGTTGTGCGCTGCACTAGAGCACCACATCTAAAGAGATGCTGTAAATATGGATGTCATGGATTGGTATATTTATAATATAGATTTTCTGGTGTATGACTGTAAAGTATCTTGCAGAGAGAGTCCTTTACTTACCAATATTCAAAGCTTCTGGAACATGGGAGATACTCAAACGTATTTGTACACATGAACTCACCAAGAACTGAATGAATAACTAAGACATAAGATATTAATGTACTGAATCTTGGTTTTATCTTCCAAGTTAACACATGGGGAAGAAATGGATTCAATGTGACAGATAATATAGATTAAATTGTGATAAAAAATTAAAGATCTCTTAGCAATAAAGATTGATGAATTTTATGGTCTCGGGATATGTAAAGAAAATTATCTCTGAAGTGAATATTGTCAGCTCTATCATTGCATAAACACTAAAGCAAGCAACATGGGAAACCAGGTCCAGAATTTTGCTTTTCTCCTATAGTACTTGTAACCTTTAATGTCACAGAGTGTGTAAGCACGCCTATTTAGGTTTAAACACATGATGTTTTTCACTTTCAGGTCTTCAAGGGCCACGTATCCAACAGACCAATAACTAGGGCAAGTCGCATTAATAAAACAACACAACAAAACAGTCTGATTTTCTTGGCTCTCTTTCATTTAACCCATATTTTCTGAGTATTTGCTTTGTATAAAATTCTACGCCAAGTACTAGCATTCTTGAGGCAGATTCATGTCTCTAAATTTCTTCCTTAGCAAGATGATAGCTTTCTACTATTTTATATTCACTGTTAGGTGAGGGTAGAAGATACTGAGGTTATGTAAAGTTTTTTAAAATCTAATCCAGGTGGCCAGAAGTATAATGTGCTTTAAACCAGTCTTTGGGTGGGCCCTGCTCTGAATGAAGGGGCATACCCAGATTTCCCAAGCTATGCTTCTTTTAGTAACTCCTTTGCATTTACAAGTAAAATATATCCCACATATGAGCAAAATTACATGGTTTTTAGCTTTTTCTGACTGCCTTGTTTCACTTAGCATATTATCGAGATCCATTCATGTCATTGCAAATGGCAGTATTTCCTCTTTTCTTATGGCTGAGTAGTATTCTATTATGTATACGTAATACATCTTCTTTATCCAGTCCTCTATCCCAAGACACTTTGGCTATTTCCATGTCTTGGATGCAAACAGCAGTGTGGTGGTTACCAAAGGGAAGGGGGTAGAAGGTGAAAGGGGGTCCTAATATATGGTGACGTGAGAAGATTTGGCTTTGGGTGATGGGCACACAGTGTAATATACAGATCTTGTAACAAGGAAATCCACCCCAATTGGTTAATATTGGGGTGACCATATTAACCAATGTCACCCCAATAAATTTAAATTTTTTAAAGTAAAACACTACAGAACCCAAGGAGGATAAAGAGAAAGAAAACTACACTAAGGCAGTGAAATCCAAAGACAAAGGGAAAACTGTAGAATCAGTCAGAGAGAAAAAGAAACATTACTTTCAAGGAAACAACAATATGACTGGAAAGTTGACTTCTCAGTAGAAATAATGAAAGTCAAAAGGCAATAGAATCATATTTTCTAAAGTGCTGAAAAAATATTCTACTAAAATAATCTTAAAAAATAAGTCAAACCAAAGATATTCCCAGATAAGCAGAACTAAAACAAGTAAGCAATCAAAACTGTCACCAATAGACCTACAGGAAAAGGCATACTAAAGGTAGTTCTTCCAACAAAAGGAAAGTGATATCTGAAAAACTTATATAGAAAGGTATGAAGAGCACCAGAAAAAGTGGATAAATAAATAAAAATGAATCTTGACCATGGGGCGTCGGGGGAGGGCTGAAAAACATACCTAGAATTAAAACACATTACAATAACAATTCAAATGTTGGTAGGGAGTGGCAAATAGAATTAAGTTGATCTAAGATTCTAGCATTTTCCTAGGATGTATCAAAAAATTATTCTAGACTATAATAAGAAAAGTATGCTGTAATTTTGAGAGTAAACATCAGGGTAAACATAAAAAATAGTAAAAACATTGGGATAAATACTAAAAGAAAGTAAAGAAAGGTTTATGTAAACAGCTAACCAAATGTGGAAATGGAATCATGAAAAAAATAGCTGAGTCATTCAAAAGAAGGCAAGAAAGTAGAAAGAGGCAGACAAACAAGAACAAGACCAATAAGAAACCAGTAAAATGTAGATATAATCCCAGACATATCATTAATTATTGTTGTGGGTTAAAATACACATTTAAGTCTTAAACCCTGAACATAACCATATTTTGGAGGTAGAATCATTTCAGATGTAAGCATGTAAAGACAAGTTCATACTGAATTAGGATGGATCCTAATAACTGGTGTCCTTATAAGAAGAGGGAAATTTAGACACAGACACACAGGGAGAACATCATGTGAAGATGGAAGCAGAGATTGGAGTGATGTGTCTATAAACCAAGGAATGCTAAGTTTCTACAGCAACACCAGAAGCTAGGAGAGAGGAATGCAATAGATTCTCCCTCTCACCCTCCAGAAGGAACCAATCCTACTGACACCTGGATTTCAGACATCTAGCCTACAGATTGTGGAAGAACATGTTTCTGTTGTTTTTCGACCACCAGTTTGTGGAATTTTGCTATGGCAGCCCTAGGCAAAAGATACAATTATATTACGTGAAAATTGAACATATATCAAAATTTAAAAAACACACAAAGATTCTCATGTTGCAAAAGAAAATCAAAATAAAAAGCTAGCAAGAGATGTAATTTAAATCTCAAGATGCAGCGAGGTTAAAAATGAAAGAATGAAGAAAGGTGTGCCAAGCAAACATACACAAAAAAATAAAGCAGATGCAATTATACTAATATTAGATAAGCTAAAACTTTAAAGCAAGGATTATTACTAAAAATAAAGAAGGTGTTCATAGGATTTTTAAACTCAATTCACATGCAAATAATTATATAGCCTTACAATCTATAAAGCAAAATTCAGAAGAACTAAAATAAGAAAAAAATTTATTCATAGTGAGTAAATTTAACCCAACTAACACTAAAAAATAAGTAGATTTAGAAAAACAATATATATGTAGATTATATTAACAACACAATTAACAAACTTGACTTGTTGACAAACAACATTGTATCCAACAATGACAGTATTCACATTCTTTCCAAGTGGTCATGGAACATTTGTCTTTTGCTAGACCATAACATTTTATGCTGGGCCATAAAGCAGGTCTGAATAAATCTCAAAGAATTTAAATCATTGTTTTCCCACTAAAATGGAATTGAGCAAGAAATAAAAACCAAAAAGACAAATAGAAAATCTTCATACAGGGAAATTAAGCAATACACTCATAAACCATGTGTCAAAGAAGACATCACAGTGGAAATTAGAAAATATGTTGAACTAAATAACAGCATATTAGCATTTGGCAGATGTACATAAGGCTGTACTTAGAGGAAAAATTTATAGCCTTAAATGCGTAAATTGGAAAGAGAAGAAAGGGTAAATATTAACTTCCTAAATAATCATCTCAAAAAATCAGAAAAGAAAAAATTTAAAAGTCATTAAATTAGATAAAATAATAAAGAGAAGAGAGGAAAATAAAATATAAACAAATATACAATAAAAAAATTAACAAAAATTAATCTGTGGAAAGAATGATGTAGTATTAGAAGACTTCTATAAAGATCCATCAGAGACAAGGTACAAAAATAAGAAATGGAAAAGAGAATATCATTGCAGATCCTTAAAATAATTTTAAAAGAGGATATCATGAACAACTTTATGCTAATAAATTTTAAAATATCTAAGAAATGAACAAATTCCTTGAAAAATACAACTTACTAAAAATTATACAAAAATGAAAATATGAATTATAATACATCTATTTAGGAAATTGAATTTGTAATTAAAACCTATCCAGAAACTCAAAGGATTCTATGGACAAAGCATAAGAATTAATAATTGAATTTAGCAAGTGATGGATATAAAGTCAATATAAAAATTACCTTTCTACGTGCTAGAAACACACAAACATTGTTTAAGATAGAATTTACACACAAAAAATCAGATAACTAGGAATATATCTAACAAAAGATATGCAATACTTGAACACTAAAAAGAATAAAATGTATTGAGAGAAAATGATATATTCATATATGAAAGGATAAAACTATGTTCATAGTTTGGAAGACTCACTATTATAAAAATGCCAGCTCTTCCAGATTAATTTAGAGATTTAGTACAATCCAAATTAAAATTTCAATAAATATTTTTTTTGTGGAAGCTAGTGGAGGGGTGCAAATAAAAAAATTACGTGGAGCCCAGGCGGTATGGCTCAGTGGTTGAGCATCAACCTATGAACCAGGAGGTCATGGTTCAATTCCTGGTTGGGGCACATGCCCAGGTAGCATGCTCGATCCCCAATAGGGAGTGTGCAGGAGGCAGCCGATGGATAATTCTCTCTGATCATTGATGTTCTATCTCTCTCCCTCTCCCTTCCTCTCTGAAATCAATTTTTTTTAATTACATGGAAATACAAGGAAACCAAAACAGCCATGGCACAGATTTGAACTCATACCACCACATATCAAAATCTATTAGAAAGCTAAGCTGGTTAAAACAGTCTAACACTGATGCAAAAGCTAACAAAGAGGCCCATAGAAGAGCCCAGAGAGTCTAGAATGGACCCATATACATATGGTCACCTAAAATATAAGGCAACACTAAGTGAAAAGGGAAAATAATAGCCTTTTCAGGATATGGTGCGAGGTCAATTGAATATCCATATGGGGGAAATGAATTTTGAGTGTACCTCACAGCAAACACAAAATAAAAAGTGGGTGGTTTGTAGATACAAATAAGAAAGGAAAGGGACTATCTTATTTGACTTGGGGATAGGCAAAAAACTTTAAGAGGCCATGAAGAATGTTAACGATAGAAAAATTTGGCTAAGTTCGATTTTAAATCTCTTCATCAAAAGCCAGTGAAAAGGAAAGGAAATGTAAGCTACAGTGTGAGAAGAGATATTTCCAGATATCTACATATCTGAAAAAGTACTCATATGTGCATACATAACTCCTATTCTACAAATCAATAACAAAAGCATATACTCCAAAATAAATAGATAAAAGATTTAAACAGGCAATTAACCAAAGTGGCTATGGAAATGGTCCATAAACATATAAGATACTCAACCTTAATAGTCATCAAGGAAAAGCTAATAAAACCAGAATGAGATATCACAACACACCTCCAGAATGGCTAAAATTAAAATAACAACAGTATAAAGAATGGACAAGGATGTGGAACAACCAGCCTTCTCACATACTTTCAGGTAACAGTATATATTGATAAAACCACTCTGAAAATTGAAAATTCCTTCTAAAGGTGAATATATGACAAAAAATTTCACTCCTAAGTATGCATCCACCATAAATGTTTATGTTGTGCACCAAAAGATATGTAGAAAAATGTTAACAGCAGACCCACTTGTAATAGCCCCAAATGAGAACAACCTGCTCCAGTAACAATGAAATGGATAAGGATATCCATGCAATGGATAGCTATACAGCAATAAAAATGAATGAAATATAGCTACTCACATATGGATAAACTTCACAAAAATAAGCTAGACACAGAGAAACTACATACTATGTATATAATTTCATTTATTTCAAGTTCAAAATCGGGCAGAATTAGTGTAATCTATTTTAAGTGAAAATAATGGTGAGAGAAGTTCTGAGGTGCTGACAATATTCTAGGCCTTGATCTGGTGGCTTTGTATGTGCTAGAAAAATATAAGGGCTGTGGGACATCATAAAGACTAACAATTCTCTCCAGAGCTTAATGAAGAATAGACTTGAATAAGCATATTGCCTATTTCTCCATTTCCCCACACAGAATGTGTTATAAAGAATCTAAAACAAAAATGTTGTCAAAGCATAGGTGCTATGTTAGCAATATAAAGAAAAAGGGCACACTTTATAAGTCATTCTATAATATTTTTGTCACTGTGACAAAATTTAAAAAAGTATTTATTTCATTAAAAACTGGCAGCCTGTTTGTTCTACTGCCTGAATGGGGATAGTTCCCCTTTCTACTGGTATAGAATTCTCTATTACTCTTTTTTTGCTATGCTTTGAATCATCTAAGCCAAGGGTTGTTTTTAGCATTAAGCGGCTAACCCAGGAGCAAAGAAAAGCAGTCACAAGGGATTACCTCCTTCAGGCCTGCACTAGAATTATTACACATATGAAGTACTTAAAAATTGGATAATTTTATGTGGCAAAAAGAAGAAGAGAGTTATAAATAGAAGAAAGTAAAAGATGTCACTAATTATTAACTAGGCAATATGAAAATAAACGCTTCCATAAATAGATTTTTATATTTTTTCCTTACACTAAATTTTCTTCCACTTCTGTTTCTTCCATCCTGTCTACATTGGTGGATTATTTATTGCCATTTCAGTTATACATTTCAAGAGAATGAGGTGACTGATTATACTTTTCATAGTTGCTTGGTTTAAAATGCTGTGAAAGGAATTTATTTTTAAATTTGGAAGCTGTTTCTATGACATCAAAAACTGACAACAGAAATGGTTAGCAAAGAAATACTCTCAACAACACCTTTAATTCTAGTGATTATAAATATTTAAGACCTCTTGCCCTCGACACAAGCAATTACTACCTTTAAATGAAAGCGGGTATTTCAAAGAAACCCGAAAAGCCACTATCTAAGCTGTAATGCTCCCGTCCTTCACTACTCTCCTCAGAAATGCCTCCTATATTTCACAAGTTACTACACCAAAGGACACCCTTGTTTGTAGTTTTAGTTCTGAGCTGCTAGCCCTGAAATTTTTCCTCAAACTATATTTCCTCTTGATCCAGATCTTCCTGGCTACCAATTTTATTACCAATTCCTCCATTTCTTCCATTTCTAGCATTACCCGACCCTTCAGACTTGGTACTAGGCACAGTTTTCCTGCCCCACAACTATGACTCAGTATCCTTCCTTTAGCAACGCTGAGTAAATACTCTATTCCATCACTGTGAGTGCGCAAATTGGCCCAGCAAGCTTGACTTTACTATAAGGAACTACCCCTGAGCAGCCAGTGCATTTCTGGGGGTTCAGTCCATTCAAGTCCACAAATATTTCCTGAGTGCCTCCTATGGGCCCAGCACTCTGTCAGGTGCTAGAAAGAAAATGATGAATAAAAAGAGACATTCCTGGCCTTTCAAGAGCTCTGATGTAAAGGCTGAGTTGAAACAAGTAACTGAACAGATATATGATTACAGACTATAATGAGTGCTGGGAAGAGTGAGTACTTAGTATTCCAAGGGCATATAACAGTTGGTCTGACCCAGTCTGCAGGGTCAGGAAGGGTTTGTAAGAAGTGACATTCAGCCAAGATCTAAAGAATGATAAATACCACCACCACCACTACCCCACCCACAAATAATCCAATTAAAAATGGGCAGAGGCCCTGAATAGACATTTCTCCAGAGGACATATAGTGGGCCAACAGTCATATAAAAAGATGTTCAACATCACTAATCAGCAAGGAAATGCAAGTCAAAACCACAAGAAGATACCACCTCACACCTGTCAGTATGGCTATCAAAAAATCAACAAGTGTTGGCGAGGACGTGGAGAAAAGGAAACCCTCATACACTGTTTTGGGAATAAACACTATTTTGAAAAGACATATGCATCCCTATGTTCATTGCAGTATTATTTCCAATAGCCAAGATAGAGAAGTAACCTAGGTGTTCATCAATGGATAAAGATGTGGGGTGTGTGTGTGTGTGTGTGTGTGTGTGTGTGTATGAATATTATTCAGCCATAAAAAAAGAATGAAATCTTACCATTTGCAACAACATGGATAGACCTAGAGGGCATTATGCTAAATGCAGTAAGTCAGACAGAGAAAGACAAATGCCATATGATTTCACTTATATGTAGAATCTAAAAATAGAAAACAAATGAGTAAAGAAAACAAAACAAGCCCATAGATGCAGAGAATAAGGTGATGGTTGCCAAAGGGAAGCAGATTGAGGGAACATTAGAAAAAAGAGAGAACATTTCATTTCAACAAATGATTATTATGGTAATTCCATGTGATGATTTGTTAGAAAGATTTTAGCACCCAGCAAACTTTTAGTCCTTGTATTGAAAATCCAGAATGTCACTTAATGCACAGAGAAAATAGTGACCGAGAAAACAGTAATAAATGAGAGGTTTTTTCAGTAATTCTGTCAAACAGTGGCAACATCCATAACTATGGGATAATTCACGTGTGGGATAATTCAGGAAAGACCATTTCTTGCTCAAGCTCCAGCAAGAGATTTCCTCCTTGGATCCCTCTTAAACACAGAGAAGCCACTGGGTAATTTTCTATTTATTTTTTATTTTTTTATATTTGTTAATCCTCATGCGAGGATATTTTTCCATTGATTTCTTTTATTCAGAGAGTGGAAGGGAGGGTTAGAAGCAGAGAGAAACATGGATGTGAAAGAGACACATCAATTGGTTGTCTCCTGCATGCACCCTGACCTGGGCCAGGAATCAAGCCTGCAACCGAGGTACATGCCCTTGACTGAAATCGAACATGCAACCCTTCAGTTTGCGGGCTGGCATTCAACCACTGAGCAAAACCGGCTAGGGCTAATTTTCTATTTTTGACTAAATGGTTAGAAATGAGAGCTTAATATTAGAAAGCTCTTGGCTAATTAAAACAAAGCATTGCATATGGGGAAGCCCACTACTTCTCTCTCTCGTGGGTCTTGGATCTGCCTCAAAGACTGTACGATTGGGGAGAGAGCAAGGAAGAGAGCTAACTCCTACACATTCCATGTTCGTGCCAGGGGCAGGTCAGCAGTCTACCTATGGCAGGTAGGCCAGGTCCCCTCTCAGGATCGTTTCTGTCTTTAAAGCTGATGTCAGGGAGAGGTTAGCATGGACACCATGATGAAGGGATGCAAAGGGAAGGCAAAGTCTGACACAAAGAGTAAATCTTCAGCCTATGGGGCACTGTGCAGTGGCATTTTGCTGTTAATTATTCCAGATTTATAACAGATGTAAGTGGTAGCAGCAGGCGGCCAGGTTGAGTGGTCTGTGCAGGTAAAGAGATCATCTGCAGTATGGTTGCTTGCCATTCTGATCTCAGTCCATCAAAATTGTGGATCCTAACATGGTGAACCAGTGGGGGCTTCTGTTCAAACTGACCATCTTCAGGGTGGGAGCAGAGCCACGGAGCTGAGTGACAGGCTACCTGGCAGGCATCGTCCTGGACGTGAACATGTTTGAGATTGGGTGGGTAGGGTGGTTTCACCTGCCAACTGCAGCACTGCAGCATTGCAATGAGGCATCCAGGCCCTCAGCGATCACAGCCCTAGGAGGTAGCAATGGTCCAAACACAGAAGGGTTAGTGTGTGGCTTTGCCTTTATCTGATGCTGTGCATAGCTGGGGATTCTGCCTGGAATCTCCAAAGTGCATAACCATAGCGCCTGGCTCTTGCCTCGTGTGGACAAGCCAAGGGTTCTCTTGTCCAACACTTGTATAACCTGTCAGAAACTGCTACCTCCAGACTGCATCATACAGAGCTCTATGCCTGTGTGCCGCCCAAAACTAAGCACCAACACACACAAAGGTTCTAAGTGAAGGCAAACCATATCATTTAGGTACACTTTTAAACCTTTCTGAGCCCCAGCTTTCCCATCTGTACAAAGGGGGCCATGATCCCAGGCCTGTTTGTGTACTAAACCAAATAATGACTTTCTCAAGTCCAGCACTGGTTGTTATTATCCAAGGCTCTGAAATCCACCAAAGCAGAGTCCATGTTTAAAAAATGAATGGAAGGAAGGAAGGAAGGAAGGAAAGAAGGAAGGAAGGGAGGGAGGGAGGGAGGGAGGGAGGGAAGGGAAGGGAAGGAACAGACTGATAAATAGGCAGGGGCCATACCAGGCAGGAACCTGCATGGCAGGATAATGATTTGGGTCCATGAAATGGAAGCACTTTCTTTTGGAAAATCATTAAATAATTTACCAAAGATAAGGAGCTGAGGGGAAACTCTCAAATTTTGACAGGAGAAACTTAAATTCAAATATATTCCAGTGTAAGGATTGTTTCACTCAAAGTAGAAAAATAATCAGTCTTAACTTCAGTTTTGTCAAGAGTCTCTCTGTGCCTCCAGAAAAGTAATTGAAAAAGGACCCAGAGCTACGATCAAGACATTATGTGGCATAAAATTCTATAAGGAAAACTACAGATGACAAAGGGGAAAGTTGCAAAGTTAGACATCAATTTATATGAAGAAGAAAAGGGACATAATGCCATATACCAGAGATACAGGCAGCAATAGAAATATAGGGGAAGTAATTGAAAAATTAAATTAAAAAATAAATTAAAAATATATAAGAGAGGTTAAATTAAGATGAACATCAAAAGAGTACCATTGGTAATATCAGAGTTTGACAATTTTAAATATATATTCTCAAATATATGTAGCATTATATACAAGTGCTCTACAGTATTAAATATAGGTTAAACATGAAAGAGTAAACATTTAAAATTGGAATTTCATTCACAATATCAAATACAGAAAGAAGATATCCACACACATGACAGAAGAAGGATACAGCAGTCCTTTATATATGCTTTTATTGATTTCAGAGAGAGAGAGGGAGAGGGAGAGAGCAATGGAAACATCAACGATGAGAGAGAATCATTGATCAGCTGCCTCCCACACACTCTGGGCTAGGGATCAAGCCTGCAACCTGGGCATGTGCCCTGACTAGGAATTGAACCGTGACCGCCTGATTAATGGGTCGTTGGTCAACCAGTGAGACACACTGGCCATGCTGACAGTTCTTTTTTTCATTTTTATCTCTGCTTAATATTTAAATTGGGCAGCTGCTCTGACTTGCAAATATCATCAAGATAATATCTATTATTATGCCCCACAGACTCTACACACAATTATTCCAAATTAGCTTGGACATTCAATAAATACTTGCCATTGTGGGTCTGGAAAGGTAAAGTGGAGACGACCCTAGACTTGATTCCTGACTGAACTTCATCAAAGGCCTGAGTCACTGAACATCTCAGATAGTGAGTCTCAAGCATCAGAGTGCATTAGAATCACCTACAGGGCTTATTACAACACAGATCCACTTGGTCCCACCCCTAGAGTTTCTATCCAGTAGGTCTTGGTTGGGGACTCAAAAGGGCATTTCTAACTAGTTCTAGGTGAGGTGGATGTTGTTGATCGAGAACCACATTCTGAAAACTTTATCTTAAGGTCGTGATTCCTTATTTGTAAAATGAAGATAGTACTGCCTCTAAGGTCCATCTCACAACCTGTTGAAGAAAACCAGTACAGCCCTGGGAGGATATAAGTCGTTTCATATTTTTCTTATATTGCACTGCTAAAGGTGGTATCTTTGAGTGACCAAATGTCTATGCTTTGTTTAATAAAAAGATACTATGTGACTGTGAGAGGGTAATGATCAAATATCTAAGAATTCTTCCTACGTGGCATTCACTAAAGTGGCATGGATAAGTAGGAATTCAAGTACTGAAAAAGACAGAGGACTAGGTAGTTCTGTAGCCAGTACTGTGAGCATGTCTTACCAGATACTAAAATACTGAAATGCTTCTATAGTTGCAGGCAAATAACTGCTATCCAAACCACCCGAGGACTGCAGACCCAGAAAGGCAACCAGAAGGGAAATGCTGATACAGCAAGGGACAGCCACCACTCTGCCTCAGCACCAGTGTACGTTCTGTTGGGTATGTCCATGTCACATCGGTGGTTAAATGCTTTGAATATCACTTTTAGAAAGGAGAGAGGATGGGATACTAGCTCCTTGCAGACATCTTTCTAAATCGTTCTGGTGCAAATCCCGGTGGTACAACCACAGTTGGTTCTTCCTCTGAATCTTTATCCCATGTGAATGAATTCATGTTAGATGTTTGAGGAGAAAGAGGAAGTAGAATGGTAAAAGGAGAAATATCAAAGGAGCGAAAGGATTTAGGATTATAGGCTGCTGCAGAATAACTTCACTTGGGTATTGCTACAGCCTGCTCAGAAGAGTCAATTTAGAAAGGCCCACCTGGATTGCCTAAGGAGAAAGGACACAGCAGCCAGATCGTCTGACCGGACTGCATCTGCCCCTCTGTTCCAGCATTTTCCACAGCTATGTCAACTTTCCTCTGCAGATGCTGGAGTATTCCAAGTTGCCATCTGGTGTGACATAATTCCATTGCCAGCAGCTCTGCCACCTTGAGTCACTTAGGTTATAGCCTTGATATTCTGAGTGGCCTTTGATGTTGCCAGGCAGTGGAGAGAAATACAGACTCCCTCTTTTGAAGCTAGGTCAATGCTGTCTCTACTGGTGCTCAGAGAAAGGGCATTTTCTCCATTATTTCAGATAAATGTCTTACCTAAAAAACTGGAATTCACTAACCAATGAAAATCTAGAAGTAACAGTGAAGGAACACCCTGAATTTCTTCAAATATTTATTGCCAAAGAAACTACTTCCAAAGACTCTTTCTGCATACTTGGAGTAATGATCAGGTGAAGAAAACATGCTTAGAGAGTCATGAAAAAACACCTTTCAGGAAAGGTTTTCTGGAAAAACTATCTTCAATAGATGGAATTGAAATGGTAATCTATGAAGGATCCCATCTCAACTTATACAAATCTCACCCATGTTAAAAATAGTGGTGTTTCTTTTTAACAGTCTGTTCAATGCTGCTCTGCCTCTGTATCTATTTTTGTTCATAAGTTTATAATGGTCTTTATCATCCATAAATGAGTGAGATCATGTGGTATTTTTCTTTCATTGACTGGCTTATTTCACTT
This sequence comes from Myotis lucifugus, assembly GCF_000147115.1. Lineage (NCBI taxonomy): Eukaryota > Metazoa > Chordata > Mammalia > Chiroptera > Vespertilionidae > Myotis > Myotis lucifugus. The sequence continues at coordinate 2,306,106 of NW_005871184.1, read as the reverse complement.
AGCATAATGCTCTCCAGTTCCATCCATGCTGTTGCAAATGGTAAGAATTCCTTCTTTTTTTTTAAGTTTCTTCATTGGTTTTCATAGAAAATGGTGGATTTTATACCTTAACTACAAAACATGGGCACAACGAATGAAACATTTGGTAAATAACAGTGCAATTTAAAAGGGATATTATTTTTAACTCAGTGTTAAGAGACAGAATGGCTATTTTCTTCCTTGTATTCACTAGAGAATATGGTAGGAGCTGTTGTGGATTCTCTGTGTTTGAGCTAAAATTACTTGTAAAGTTGGTCAATTAGTTCAGAGCAAAAGATACATGTGAGTATTGCATTATGAAGTAATGACCTTCTTAAATAGATATAGAAACTAACTAAAAAATACCAGTAAAATTTTTAAAAATTGAGGAAAGCCATAGAGCACGGTAAAAGGCTGTATATAGTGAAAGTTATGGAGTAAAGAAATGCTGCCCTGCTCTGATCTGTACAAAAGGGTCACTATTTAGCTGTGCTCTTGGGGGTGCTGTGTGAAATCTACGGTATCATTTTATTGCCAGGATCTTATTTTAACTTTTTCAAGACTTTTACAAGTGTTCAATGGAAATGAAAAACATGGTAACATTGCAGAGCAGAAAGTGCATACATGCTAGAGAGTAAAATAGTAAGTTGCTGAATTTAGCATTTCAGAACTACGACGTAACTAGTGTGGAAGGAACAGAGGGGGAGACATATGTATGGAAAATCTGTGTGAGTATGGTTTTAGCCAATGATTTGGGACCTCTTTGGCTCTTGAAATGACAGTGTAAATTTTAGTGTCTTCTAAGAAGAGTGAAGGGAGAAAGGGCAGATACTAATGGTTTGGGGACAGAGAAGGCTCTCCATACGACATAGCAAGCTTTTCACACTAATTAAAAAAAAAAGCACTTTTTTAACAAAGAGGCAATAACAAAGCAAGTAAAAATCGGGAGAAGGGTGAAGGCATAGGGATGAACATATGGCTGTTCTCTTATTTTACCTGGAAAGAAGTTTAGATTTCCACCGAGAACATATACATAAATGAAACTGAGCCTTGAAGCAGCTTTATTTTCTGGAATCACAAATATTTGCCTTTTCTAAATAAAGTTCCAAGTATTTTTAAATGATTGATTATAAAGAATTATGTCAGTTTTCCTGAAAGATGTATATGAGCATTTATTGATATTTTATGAGCAAGATTTCATATTAAAAGCTCCTGAGTTGAAAAAGAACATCCAAAATAATGTCATGTAAACTGATGGGAGGAAGTGTGTAGGTTTTAAAAAGTGCCATATATTAGTTATTGAACAAAAGCGATATCACTGCTGGCCTTTCCACTTTCTAGGTGAGTGAATAAGTTTCAATTCATTGACCTTGAGATATCTCGATACAATGAGGACAATAAATCTATTTAATATGTGCCGTTCCTTCATTTATTAACTAAACTGTCAGATCTATAATGGCAAGAACCAAGTTTGTTTGGTCCATCACTATAAACGTAGTTCTTAGTCTAGAACAGACATTCTCTCTATATATTTTTGGTAAATAAATTTAAGAAAATACTTATACGGCACCATATGAGCCACTATATTAAGTGCTTAGAGTTTAAAAAGAACAAGACAGAAAGAGAACCTACCCTCAGGAGAGTAAAATAAAGTTATATGGGTAAAGTGTTTATCATAGTGGCTAGCACATGGCTAAGTTAAAATGAATGTTTTTAGATGCCCAGTCCCACTTCCCCATATCTAAGCAACTTACAGGAGTCCAGAGCCCTCTCCATGGTTTCAGCAAACTCCTAAAAGCTGACTACCTCTTCATGGCCCCCTTATTCCCTGAAGAATGTCTCCTTTATATCCCAGGTTGACTAATGCAAAGTTCATTCCCACCTCTGACCCCCAAGAAAGATCCTCTTTCCACCAATATTTGATATGTTTACTTTCTTTCTTGCAGTTTTTCAGGGAATGGCTACTCAACCCACAGTTCCTACCATTTCATTGTACCCAACCCCTATTTTTCTTCCTTCTCTTCCTTTTCTGGTGCCCCATGCAAATAAATCCTCTTTATCAAACAGGTAAATTCTGCTCAAAGGCACATCAAGCATAACCTGGTCTTCTGACCCAAGTAGGTCTTCATATTCTATTTTTTTGCCAACAGAGGATGATCCCTTCCTAAGGATAATTCACAAACCATAAAATAAATATCCTATATAATAAAAGCCTAATATGCTAAGTGTCCGACTGTTTGTTTGACCATTCGACCGGTCACTATGACGCGTACTGACCACCAATGGGCAGACGCTCCAACTGGTAGGTTAGCTTGCTGCTGGGGTTTGGCCTATCAGGACTGGGCGAGATGGGCCAGACACGCCCTAGAGCTCTCCCACGTTCCCTCCCTGGCCCCGATGGTGCACCGGTGGGGTCCCTCGGCCTGGCCTGCACCCTCTCACAATTCAGGACCCCTCAGGGGATGTTGGAGAGCCAATTTCGGCCTGATCCCCACTGGTCAGGCTTAGGGACCCCACCGGTGCACGAATCCATGCACTGGCCCTCTAGTAATATAATAAAACAGTAATGCTTTATCCACCTAATTATATGACCTACTATTTTTATAATTATCATTATCATTAGTAGTAGCAGAACCTTCCATGTCTACTTCTGAATAGAACCACATGAAACCATCATAGATGGACTATTAATAGTAATCCTGAGAGCCTATGCAGGAGGTAGCTTTCATTATACACCGCTAAAGTATAAGTGCTTCCTTTCATATAACTATGCATGATGTTTCCAACATGACTTGGAATTTTTATTTGCAGTCATAAAAGTTAAAATGACTAACACTATGCCAACTGTTTTAGCTTTACATTTGCTGTAACAAATCACCACCTTTTTAGAAGCTTAAATCAGCACTCACTTGTTAATTCGTTCTTGTAGGTCAGAGTTTGGGAAGGGCTCAACTGGTTTTCTTTCTCAGGTTCTCACAAAGCTAAAATCAAGATATCATCTGAACTCTGAGGTCCTTATCTAAATTCATGGGTTGTTTGCATACTTTATTTCCCTGAGGATGTTTAGCTGGGGTCCCACTTTTCTTGCCAGCTGTCAGTCAAGCCTTCAACTCCTAGAGGTCCCCCTTCATTCCTTGTCATGAAGCTCCCACAGGCTTTTCACAACATGGCTTTTCCCTATCTTCCAGGCCACCAGGAGCACATTTCTCTAATACTTCCTCTTCTTAGGCCCTCTAATGAGGTCAAGCCTACCCAGGATAATCTCACTTTTGATATCCCATCATATTCACAGGTTCTGTCCGAACACAGGGAGGGGATTACCCAGGGCATGTACCCAGGGATGGAAATGCTGGGTCATATTAAATCCTGATTACCACACTAACTATCCTGAAACTATGTTCCACAGAGCAACCAATGGTCCTGGATGAACCTCTTCCCCAGAGGCCACAGGATCAAGGTAAAGCAAGTGGCTCTCTCAAATGAAAGAGTCCACTTCCATCTACTTCACAATTTGGACTTCCTGACAATTTCTTTTTAAATGTATTTGGGTTACATTTATTAATAAAATTATGCAGGTTGCAAATATATAATTCTATAATACATCATCTTTATATTGCAAGTAGAGGCCCGGTGCATGGATTTGTGCACTGGTGGGGCCCCTTGCCTGGCCTGCACCCTCTCGCAATCCAGGTCCCCTCAGTTTTGGCCTGATCCCTGCAGGTCTGATCCAGACAGGAGGGAGCCTGATCCTGTGCATTAAGCGTCTGTCCCCTGGTGGTCAGTGCATGTCATAGCAACCGGTCCACTGGTCATTCAATCATTTGGTCACTTAGGCTTTTATATAGAGAGATAAAATGTATGTTTACCACCTAAAGTCAAATCTCCTTCTGCCACCATATATTTGACCCCATTTACTCTTTACCACCCCCTTTTACTCCCTTTCCCCTCTAGTAGCCACCATATTGCTGTTTGTGTATATGCACCCCTATGTTCACTCAGCATTATTCACAATGGCCAAGAAATGGAAACAACCAAAGTGTCCTTCAATAGATGATTGGATAAAGAAGATGTTGTACATATATACAATGGACTACTACCAGTCATAAGAAAAGATGAAATACTGCCATTTGCAATGACATGGATGGATATTGAGAATATAATGCTAAGTGAAATAAGTCAGGAAAAGTCAAGAATCATATGATTTCACTCATATGTGGGACATAAAACTGAAAACAAAATGAATAAACAAGTCAGAAAAAAACAAATAAAAACACACAGACACCGATAGTTTTTTAAATAAGTAGTTATCCAGGTAAATAAAAAGATTTAATAAACTTTTTGAACAGAAAAATCACCTCTTCTCTCACTAACATTTCATGATTTTATAAGAAATAAATTCAAATCAATCATAGAGCCTAGAATGTTTGATAAAGTAAAAAGATAATTTTACTTTTAATCACAAATACTGAATTCAAGTATTAAAGAATGATAGTGGGTTTTCATAAAAGTAATAAAGTCGTGATTAGAACTATAGTTATTGCTCCATATATTGTTTGTGATTATATTAACTAACATAACCTGTTTCACCTAATATGCAGCTGTCATATGATAAATGTACTACTTTTTTTCTCCATTCTGTTAAGACAAGAATACCACTAGCAAGGTATACTGGCAAAACCATCCGTATACCTTTGCCATTTCGCATTAGGAATACAACAAATCTTTCTTACACAATCCCATGCTGCACCATTCTAGTCTACAATATTGAATTCATATTACAGACAGGTTCTAGGAGCAGGAAATAGCAGTTATCCCCAACGACAAGAAACAAATGTGTTGCAGAAATCAAGAAATAAATCTCATAAAAATACATGATCTTGCCAGCTCAGTAAAGTTTTCAAGGGTACAATGGCTTAAAGAATATCAGCACATTTCTTCTACAGTGAATAATAACTTGCTAGATCCTGTAGAACCACCCACTAAGGAGGATTAAGAATCTAGCTAGCCACTCTGACTTTGGAAGTGACATTCATCAACGACCCACTCTCCTTTTTTTTCTTAGCTGTCAATTTTGAGGGGACCAAAGCAAAACCAACTTTAAAAAAAATGGTGCACAACATACAGTAAAAGTTGCTCTATTTTTAATTTTCATGATCAGACCCTCAGATGGTATGTGAAGTGTCTTTACATATTGGATGCTATATGGAGACTCCTGACAAGTTTTAATGAAAGAATCGCAGCAGAGCCTCTATGCGTTTTAAGGTATAGTCATAAGACCAAGTACACATAAGCAAATAACTATTTGTTTTTGAGAGATCATCCAATTTGTTCTACAAACTATAGGAGAAAGTTTCTTTTTTAAAATATATTTTTATTGTTGATAAAATATAGATATAACTATTTTTAAAAATAGCTCTTAGTTTCCTACTGATCTCTTATGAAACTGAAGGCCTGATCATGGGATTCTAAATAACCATATAAATTCATCTTCCACTCCTGAATTGAGAGTTATCTAATTAATTGTACTGTTATGACAGGCATCTCAAAAAGCAGTCCTTCCCCATCAGCCAATGAACATGATCTATATGGGTTCAGATTCTGAATGCACAAACTGTTGATAACTCTGCTCACATACCCAGTATGTATGCCTGCTCCTGATGTTTTTCTGCTTCTCACTCAATTCACATTCATGTGCTCCTGAGAAGTTCCTTTTTACTAACTAACTAAAGATGAAAAGTCTCTAGCTTCTATGAGACATACAGGGACCATGCTGAAGTGGACTGTGAAAGTGTTGTAGGTTCATTCAGGGATGAAGCTAACTATAAACGAAGAATAATAGTCCACAGCTGGCTGAAATGAAACACTGTGCATCACTTTCCATTCTGTCTGGGAGACACAGCCCCACGTTAGGATCTACATACCAATTCCTGGGTTGTCTAGTCAAGTAATAGGAGTCATGGAAGAAATGAAATTGGAACTTGATGATCAAGAAGTGCAAAGGAAAAGTTGGGAGAGATATTTTGGAATGGGACCAGGTTCTGAGGTTATCTATATCCCATATAAATGCTAACCAAAAGGTTCCCTGAAGAAGTGGTTATTAATCAGATGGGCAGGAGGCAGGATAACTCCTTCCATACATGTCAGTTGTTCTCCTTGCTCAACCAGCTCAGCACTCTGGTGGCAGTAAATGAGGCTGTGCATGGGAGGTCAACAACATGAACTTAACAGCTACAAGACTAGTCGGGATCTCACCTCTGTTAATGGCCCAACTTGCAAAGTATAGGATCCACCCCCACTGTGACGCAATATTTTGAAAGAAGATAACCTATTACACATCATGGAACACATAGTTAATGATAAAATGTGTATGACACACTACAGCAAACAGACAAGGACACTTGGTGCCAAAGTTAAGGGGATCATTATAATAACACAGCAATAACCCAATTATGGTACATAAAAGTGCCATGGTAAACCAGTTGTAAAGCATCATATTATTAACAGGATCAGACAGATTGAACACATTGTCTAATTTCACTGTGGAAGACTGAGCAGTTGTTCTCACTGACACGGAAACTTGTTTGACATTTAGGTTTACTTTTATTGCTTAGCATGAATCTCCCAGAATCACCATCTGAATTCCTTATCCAACCATATGTATCTCACATAATGATGTCTCTAATGAACAAGTTCAGTTCAAGTAAAAAAAAAATTAAAAATAAGTCAATAGGCTAATTTAAGATTCATACTATTTTTCTATGTACCTGAAAGAATGACCTTTTGAAAGTTCAATTTGGGAAATAAAACTTTGTGAGACTAAGTTACTCTCTTACATTATATTTTTTGCTATCAACCAGTGATATACTAGTATGGTACTATTTCAACAAAAGCCAAAATATAAGCGTCCACAAACCAAGTATTTGAGTCTTTAAAAATTATAACCAATGACTAAATACCAATTTTCCCCCTAACACTGTAATTCTGAGTACTGCTGGATTTTTTAAAAATAGAGGGAAGAATATTTAAGCAGAGAGCACAATAGTTCCAATATATGAAAAGCTGAAACTACATGCCAGTCATTATCAAAAAATTTACCTTTATTGTTTAAAGTATTACAGATGTCCTTTGTTTCCCTCCATTGACAACCTTCACCTGCAGACCTTCACCTAATTATTCCATGGGTTATGCATATATACATATAAATTCTTTGGTTAATCTCTTCCCATCCTCCCCTCCCCTCCCCTTTTCCCTATGCCAGCCATTTTAACCTCCTCATTGGCTAAGATTCCTAGAGAAGGCAAGAACAATACAGAATGACTAAAATAATTTACAAATGTAAGTTATGACCTAGAAACCACTTAAGAAAAAAGTTTGAAATAACATACATATATCACATACATACTTTGTAATATTTTCTTTCATTTTTGTACTCCCTATTATGATGTATATGATATGTAAGGAGGTGTCTATATTTACCATCTGGTCTGCACATTACAGAATATGTTTATGATAATAAACCTAGAGGAAAATTGTCATCACCTAGACCTGAAGACCAGTGGCCGCTTGACAGTATGATTTCAGGACATCATCCATTGGGGTATAAGGACACCTGTAACTATATTCAGGAAATTCTACATTTATATTAAGTAAGGGAACTTTTGGAATTGTACATATGATGGAAAGAGGGTCCTTGGGAGTCAAAAAGGCAGAATCTATTGCTGGTCTCTTTATTTTTTTCTCTTAATATTTTATCTCTGAAAGCAACTCTGACAAACTGCCGAACACAGACCTTTGCTTATAAACACAGGAGTAGACATTAGTCCCATACAAACCAATCAAATTTTTAATCTTCAGAAGAGACCTAAAGGAATGGATGGCTGTTGGAACTGAGTCATCCCACAATAGCTCAGAGAGCATCTCCATGACTCAGCAAATGAAGATCTCGAAGCTCCTTCACTGTTGTAAATCTAGCACCTGTTTACTCAGTTGATTCTCTGAACTATGCAGAGTCCTTTCAACTCATTCTTTTTTTTCTTTGCTTAAATTAGTCTAGTCATATTCTGTTGTTTGCAGGAAAATCAGGTTAAATGCATGGAAAGTTACAGATCTAACTTGTCAAACCACTCAGAAGTTTCCCTTTTCCTTAAACTCCCATTCATATATCCTAGGGAGCCCGATATCTAAATTGGGGTTAAAAGATGTACCAGTAATTCTTGAACCTAGCTGTGGAACAAGAATTCTATATAATAAAAGAGAAACATGCAAATTAACTGTTCCTCCGCTATGTTCAAGCCATGCCCACAAGCCACGCCCATAAGCCAATCAGGAGTGAGTATGCAAATTAACCCAACTAAGATGGTGGCGGCCACGGAGCTGGAGTGAGCAGGAGGCTTGAGTAGCACCCGGTGATGGAGGAAGCCAAGCTTCCTGCCTGACCTGGCCGGCACTGGGCTCAGCTCAAGGCTACAAAGTTTCAATGATAGAAGATAAATCAATCCCAGAAAAAAGAAAAAAAGGAGAAGCTGGGAGCTTGGGTCACCGGGAGGCATGGCCAGCCTGAAAACAGTCCTCAGCCCCTCACCCAGGCTGGCCACACCCCCATGGGGTGAGGGTACCCACTGGGGGGCTTGGCCAGCCTGCAAACAGCCATCAGCCCCTCACCCAGGCTGGCCAGGTGCCCAGTGGGACCCCCACCCTGAAGGGGGTGTAGCCAGCCTGAAAATGTCCCTCAGCCCCTCACCCAGGCTGTCCAGGCACCCCAGCAGGACCCCCACCTTGATATGGGACACCCTTCAGGGCAAACCAGCCAGCCCCCACCCGTGCACCTGGCCTCTATCCTATATAATAAAAGGGTAATATGCAAATTGACCCTAACAGCAGAACGACTAGGAATGACTGGTCACTATGACACACAAGGACCACCAGGGGGCAGATGCTCAATGCAGGAGCTGCCCCCTGGTGGTCAGTGTGTTCCCACAGGGGGAGCTCTGCTCAGCCACAAGCCAGGCTGATGGCTGCCAGCACAGCAGTGGTGGCAGGAGCCTCTCCCACTTCCTCAGCAGTGCTAAGGATGTCTGAGCAGCTTAGGCCTGCTCCCCGCTGGCAAGTGGACATCCCCCGAGGGCTGCCGGGCTGCCAGAGGGATGTCTGACTGCCAGCTTAGGCCTGATCCCCTGGGGGAACAGGCTTAAGCCAGCAGGTGGACATCCCCCGAGGAGTCCCAGACTGCGAGAGGGCACAGGCCAGGCTGAGGGACCCCCCCCCCCGAGTGCACAAATTTTTGTGTGCCGGACCTCTAGTCACTAATACAATGTGTTAATAACACAGATCCTCAGGTAAGACCCCCAAACTTATTAAATTGGAATATCTGGGGATGGAATCCAGGAATCTGTATTATCACAAATCTCGTGGACTAGAGTAAGCTGCATATTAAGGACTGAGAGCTACTTGATTAGATTTTCAAAATGGAACCCATAGGATAACTGGGTTGATATCATATTCAAATACATTCAGTATCATATTCAAATATATCCAGTATCACATGCAAATATATTTTTCTGTATCTTTGATCACCAATTTATAAATTATAACTTTTAAAATAGTTAAACTTTTAAAATAGGCAATTATTTAAAAACTAGAGGCCTGATACATGAAATTCGTGACATAGTAGGCCTTCACAGCTGCAGCAGCTGCCTCAATCCCTCCCTCACAGCCGCAGGCGGCTGCAGCCCCGGCTTCATCTGTATGGTCGTCCAGAGGGACGTCCAGATGGCCGTTCGGTAGATTTGCATATTACGCTTTTATTATTATAGATACTCCTGGCGATTACAGTAGGATTCACTATAGTTTTCCTATTGAAAGGATCTCTTGCTAGATAAACAGCTCTTTCCTGGAAGTAAAATTTATAGCCTTATTGTATATCCTGGGAATAGAAAGTTTCTTCTGTATCAAGAAATGTTTTTCCCACTTTTTAAAAATGTATAGCTGGTGCATCTTCCCCATTCCAAAACAAATGACAGAAGCTCACTTCTGGAATGATCCAGTATTTTCTATCTAACAAACTCTCTCTCTATTGATAACAACTATAAAGCATTGGCATAGAACATTGTGCAATGACAAAGCAAGCACCAGAAAGCAAGGCAGGGAGTGGAGGAGCAAGGGAGAGGATGGAGGGAGGTGAAAGGAGAGGGAGAGGGAGAAAGAGAAGGAAGGTGGAAGGGAGGGAGGGAAGGAGGGAGGGAGAGAGGAGATATAAATCACCTGGACAAATACCCAGGGCACCATTACAACATTTTCATGAGCAATTCAAAAATAAAATAATAGATAACTTAGTTGAGGATAGCATTCAAATGCAGACAGTCTAACTCAAGAACCTGCCCTTTAAACCCACAGGACCATTTCCTCAAAAATAATCGAGGTATATAAACACTATGGTGTTTCAAGGGTTTGTAATGAAGCAGATCCACAGTGTGATGAACTTAGCATGTCTTTTTGGAAATCCACTAGCTTATTAATAGCTAATTTTATCCAAAATCTTAAGGTTCTTCATCTCTGACTGTTAAAGGAGTTTTAGAATAAAAAGCTACCAAATTTTTCGAAATTAATAGACATTATCAAGATAGAAATTACCAATTAGAATTTCTCTTTAAATTCTGAGTACCTTTCCTTTAGAAGACTAAATGTATTGGCTGATATAGAATATTAGATAACTAAAATCATAAGATATTTATAGGTTTCAAGATGTTTTCATATCAACATTTTATTTTATCGTCACGACAATTATGTGAGGCAGGCATTGCAGTTATTAGACCCATTTTATAGACCATGAAACAGAGGTCCACGGACATAGCCTCATGATTGATGATGGTCAGGATTTCAGCTATTCTTAAGCTGTGATCTGAGCAACTACACTTTCTATCTCTTAAATTTATCATAAATATTAACAAAAATTCTTAACCAGAAAATACCTTCTACAAATATTGACATCATTAACCAGGTACTACTCCTCTGTCAACTTCTGTGTTCAAATCTCCTAAGTATAAGTAAGGTGTCAAGCTACCTACAGATTTACAGTGTGAGGAAGGGTATTGGGTATGGAGGTATATATTGGGGTTGTTATGAATGAGTCTTACCTCACTCCAGCTATAGTGCATAAGGTTAATTAGTAAGAAGAGGCACCTGTAGTTCTGGGGTGAACTTCCCATGGTGAATACAAAATTTCCCCTTGAAATTAACTTGAATTTGTTACCTAAGGCAATTTAAGTGGTGCTGGTCAAAACACAAAAGGGTTCAGTCTCTTCCTCTTTGATTAAAAGACTAAGACTCAAAAAATACAACTTACTAGTAAGTGCTGTCCCACATCTATAATTAACAAAAGATAAAAAAAGTAGTGTTTTTACAAGTCTTTAAAGAATGCTACTTAGCTACATCCGACACTAAAGAAGTAATTTTCTCACATCAAAGTATAAAAACATAAATCCAGGTAATTGCCAAGTAATTACTAGCAGCCAATCTCTGTTTCATTTGTCATTGAAATAGAAAATAACTAAAAACATATTACTGATCACTGAAGAAATAAGCTGCTCATCATATATAAAGGCAATATTAGTCTCCATCACTGAATATATATGTACCCATTCTAAGATGTATTTTTATTTGGCAATAGAGATTATGATTCTACTCTGTCATCATGTTCCTATCTTTCTGGGACAACGGAAATAATGTGTAAGGTATCTAGCCAAGGCCAGGAATTCAAGCAGTGTTCATAGAAGAGATTCTAGTCATCTGTTCATCAGAGTAGACAATCTTATTTGCATCTGATGTTAATCAATTCCAAATTTCATTTTACAAAAAAGGAATAAAGGATGAATAGAAAGAAGAGACAGAGGAACTGCAAGAGAGAGGAAAGAAGGGGATGAAGTCATTCTTCAATAGAAGCAGCTAGGATAGTTTGTTTAATCATATGTGTATATCAGATAACACAGAGACTGTCTAAATGCATCTTCTCTGCTGGAGAAAAACAACATATCAACATTTCAGGTCTTTCTAATTTACCACTCCCTTCCAAAACAGTTATAAATTCACAAGGAGGAAGGCTACTAAGTAATGTTTATATCTGGATAAATGATAAAAACAGTTCTCCTTTATGGTCCATCAATGATCAACTCATCCTCATCTCCTTGAACAAGAAAGGCAAAAACAGAGTGCTAGGGCTGATCAGCAGACACCACCATAGCAAGAGGTCAGGAGGGGAGGGGAGGAAAAGAGAGAAGAAAGGAAGAGAGAGGGAGGAAGGGAAGGGAAAAAAAACAAGGACCTTTGTTATGCTTGCCACCGAGAAAACACTGAATATAGTCAGCCCACTCAGCTGATCAATTAGTCGATTTTTTCCCTATAAATTAGTCAAATAGGCTCAGTCTTCAATTATTGAATTAGCCTATCTTGTTTTAAAAAAACAACAACAAAACCACAGGGGCCATTCTGTTATGATTCTTTACCAAAAAATCACTAGCTATAATCAAACAATAAAGGAATATTATGAACTTAATAATAATAAGCTGCCAGAAATGCTACCTGAAATATAACCTAATTATTTTAGATAAAACCTAAACTTGCAATATAGAAGGAGTCACCAGCACCGGAAATAAAGAAGGAACTAAAAACCTTCCTTTAAGTATAAGCCACATTAAACAGCCAGGTAAGGAGGAGGTTAAGACTGGGTGGGAGGGGTTTTCTTTGAGGAGGGGGAATAGTAACCTCTCAGTTAAATAGGAGCACAGAGTTTAACACCCAAAGGAGGATAAGAGGAAAGGACTGGGGCACAGAGATTCTTGGATAAAGTCAGGATCACTAAAAGACTGACCAATTTGTAGATAGGAGAATATTCAAAACTTTTCCATTAGCTTAGAGAGAAAATAAGAGTTTTCTCAACCATGAATGCTGATATGACAAATCCTCTTGCGAGCTTGCCATGTCACAGCTGTAATCGCAACTATTTGACCTGAACCCCAGCCAGCTAAGTGAAATACAACAGTCAGAGAACGACAAATGTCATATGATCTCACTTATATGTGGATTCTAATGAACAAAATAAACTGACAAAATAAAAACAGAGGCATGGATACATGGAACAGACTGACAGCTGTCAGAGGAGAGGGGAGATAGGGGGAAAAAGGTGGAGGGATTAAGCACGCGCACACACACACACACACACACACACACACACACACACACCACACCACATAGACATGGTGATAGCCAAAAGGAAAGGGGCTTGAGGGTTAAGTGGAGGTGGAGGTGGGCAAAGAGGGTGGGGCGGGGGATGGGGACAGAAATAGACTTTGCTTGGTGCAATGGGCACATGATGCAGTGTGCAGATGATGTTTCACTGGGTTGTACACTTGAAACCTGTATGGTTTTGTGAACTAGTGTCACCCCAATAAATTCAATTCAAAATAAGTAAGTGATTACCATTTGGTGTCTCTCTCTCTCTCTCTCATACATTCTCCCTAACGTGCATTGCTCCAGCTCCAGTACCGGATGTGTGTGCTGCCTGGCCATTTATCTTTGTCCCTAATGATCTCTCAACTTCTAACCGATTACATTAAAAATAAGTGAGAAAATGTCTTTCTTGTTCAAGTCACTGCATTCTGGGGCCTCCTTGCAGCCCCTCAGCCTATATCCCAACCAATACAAAGCCTATACTCCCCAAGACCACCCCCAGGTTCAATCACTCACTAGAAGGACTCACAGGACTCAGCCTACAGCAATGCCCACGGGTAGGATTTCTTACAGTGAGAGAATACAAAGAAAAATCAGCAAAGGGAAAAGGCAATTGGGGTGAAGTTCAGAAAAAAACAAGAAGCAAACTTCCAAGACTCTTCTGCCACTGGAGTCACACAACGCACACTTAATCCCCCCAGCCATGCGTTGTGATATCACACAGGAAATGTGGTCTACATTAGAGGCTCAGTACTCAAAGCTTTTAATTGGGGGGCTAGTTGCGCAGGCCACCTCTGCCTGGCAAAAACCAAACCTCCAGATTCCCAGAAAGCAAGGTGGTTAGCATCAGCCGCATTGTTTGTACAGTTTAGGCACAGGGAGCCTCTCTTATCTGTTCTGAGGACGGTGGGAACCTCTTGAAATCCAAGTTCTCAGACACCAGCCAAGGACAAACCTTGCAGGCAGACCTTTCTAAGGGCAGCAGTCTTAGAATTGCTATGTTAACCCTTTTGTGCCCATAGACCCTAACTAATATTGTATATAGAACTAGTAAAAATATAAAACATTCACAAAAATAATTCATACCAAAATCTGTGAATGAATAACCCTCACATAGGAAAGAGTGGAAAGGCATGGGTAGCGGAACATTATATCCACAATGTTTCATGTTTTTTTAAACAGAGAGATCCAAAGCAAGTACATGGAAATATTGATAGTTGCTTAACTTTATGTACGTAAAGCATGTCATCTCATTTCATTCTCAAAATAACCCAATGAGGATGACACCGATCCCCCTTCATTTTCCATGTACAGAAACTGAGGCACAGAGAGTTCAAGTACTGTCTGAGGTGGAGTCCAGATTCACCCAGGCAGCTTTGATCCAAAGCCTGTATTTTTAACTGTACTTATTTCATCCACTTCATTTCCTATTATCTCATACTTTATGAAAACATAATATTCAACCAAAAATAACTACATTTCCTATACCGATTACTCATAATGTTGGCGAAGCTAATGTTGTTATACAGGAAGGAGCAAAAGGCTGCGTCTCTCCTGTGAGGGAAAGGAAGGCTGCAGCAGCATCCCCCCCCCCCCACACAGCATTCCGAAGCCCAGCAAGAGCACCTGCCTGGGAAGCGCTTCACGGCCTGAGCTGCTCTATAATATCTGAAGCT
>NW_005871184.1:2200285-2290426 GCF_000147115.1 Myotis lucifugus | reverse complement strand
TGTTAAATAATGCAGGTAAAGATAAAAAACACAGCATGGTGATCATGAGGCTGTTGTTAAACACAGAAGCTGGATACCATGTCAAGGCTGTTCCACATTACCTAGATGATCTAAAATCTGGGTTTAGGAGCTTAAGGGAACCTTAAGACACATGACAACCTCTAAACACTCAACACCACCTTACTTTTACAACCAGAAAAATGATGTATATTCACACCTTCACTCAAAAACTGTATTAGACCCTAGCCAGTTTGGCTCAGTGCATAAAGCATTGGCCTGCAGACTGAAGGGCCCTGGGTTCAATTCTGGTCAAGGGCAGGTATCTCTGTTGCAGGCTTGATCCACAGCCCAAGTCTGGGTGCATATGGGAGGCAACCAATTGATGTGTCTCTCTCTCTGTCTCTCCCCGTCCCTTCCACTCTCTCTAAAAATCAATGGAAAAATATTCTCATGGGAGGATTAACAAACAAAAATTTAAAAAACTGTATTAGGAGCACGTTCCAGGTGCTAGGTCCTATCCTGAGCACCATGAGTATAAAGGAGCTTACCACCTAATATGTCCATCTGGAGGGTAGCTGCAAGCTCCTTAGATCTCACTGCGAGAGGCAAAGGCGGGCCAGAACTGTTTCCTGACTCCCAGAGACCCAGGCCCTTTCCACAGCACCATGCTGCCCAGATTTCCTGAGCTTCCCCTGGGACAGGCAGCTACAGGTAGGTCTCGCCATGTCATCTAGGAACAAGAGGAGAAGCAACAGGGACAGGAAGGAGTTCAGTGTCAAGCAGTTGTAGGTTTACAGTTGTGAGTGTGTGATACAGAGTTTATTATTGTACTAGAGGCCCTCGGCCTGGCCTGTGTGGATTGGGCCAAAACCTGCAGTCCAATATCCCCCAAGGGGTCCCGGAGTGCAAGAGGGCACTCTGCAAAGTTGCTGTCGCTCAGCAGCTCCTGCGTTGAGCGTCTGCCTCCTGATGGTCAGTGCACGTCATAGCTACGGGTCACTTAGGCTTTGATATACCAGGTGCACCAGTTAATAATGCAGATTGTTTTCAATTGATGGAGTTACACATATGTTGATATATATGCGATTTGATATGTATGCTATTTTGTTGTACAGTGGGACCTTGACTTACGAGTGTCCAGACTAACGAGTTTTTTGAGATACCAGCTGTCTCTCGGCCGATTTTTTGCATTGAGTTGTTAGAGTAATTTGAGTTAACGAGCTCCTTAACGAGCTCGGTCTCGGAACGAATTAAACTCGTAAGTCAAGGCCCCACTGTATTGACAGCAAGCTTCAAAACTTCATATGTCGCCCTAACCAGTTTGGTTCAGTAGATAGGGCGTCGGCCTGCGGACTCAAGGGTTCCAGGTTAGATTCATCAAGGGCATGTACCTTGGTTGCAGGAACATCCCCAGTAGGGAGTGTGCAGGAGGCAGCTGATCGATGTTTCTCTCTCATCGATGTTTCTAACTTTCTATCCCTCTCCCTTCCTCTCTGTAAAAAAATAAAAAGATAAAGAAAAAAAACTTCATATGTCTAATTTTCTGAAGGTGTTAACATCATAGATATTGTTACACTTAAAAAATGTTAAATTTCATGCTAAAAAAATAGCATTTGCTGGAAGTTTTAATTCATTAATTTATTTTGAAGAAAAAGTTATCGTATCCTTCAGGAAGCTTATGGTGAACATGTTCCATCTCAGGATACTTACAAAGGCTGGTTTAAATGCTTTAAAAGTAATGATTTAGACGTGAAAGACAAATAACATCCAGGTCAACCGAAAAAGTTTAAAGACCAACAATTACAAGCATTATTGGATGAAGATGTGTGTCAAACTCAAGAACAACTTGCAGAAAGATTTAACGTTGCTCGGCAAACAATTTCTGATTGTTTACAAGCAATGGGAAAGATTTTAAAGGAAGGAAAATGGGTGCCACATCAACTGAACAAAAGACAAATGGAAAACTGAAAAGCCATCAATAAAATGTTGCTTCAAAGGCATGAAAGTAAGTCTTTTTTGCATCAAATTGTGACTGGTGATGAAAAGTGGATTTATTTTGAGAATCCCAAATGCACAAAATCATGAGTTGATCCAGGTCAACCATCAACATTTACTGCAAGGCCAAATCACTTCGGAAAGAAGACAATGCTCTGCGTTTGGTGGGATCAGGAAGGTGTGGTGTATTATGAGCTTCTAAAACCAGGTGAAACTGTTAATACTGAATGCTACAGACAACAAATAATCAATTTTGAACCATGCTTTGATCATGAAATGACCAGAATGGGCCAGAAGACACGGCAAAGTAATTTTGCTTCATGATGACACACCATCACACACTTCAAAACCAGTTAAAGACACATTAAAAGATCTTGCCTGGGAAGTATTAACCCACCCACTATATTCACCAGACCTTGCTCCTCAGATTTCCATTTGTTCCAATCAATGGCACATGCACTTTCTGAGCAGCACTTCAAAACATATGAAGTGGAAAATTGGGTCTCTGAATGGTTTGCCTCAAAACAAGAAAAGTTCTATTGGGATGGTATCCACAAATTACCTGAAAGATGGGGAAATGTATAGCTAGTGATGGACATTACTTTGAATAAAGCACTTTTGATGTTTCTCTTGAAATTATCGTGTTTTCTTTGATTACAAAATCCACCATTATTAACCAGTACATCACACTAATTACTATATTGTTTTCCATTTGAACAACTCTAAACCTACTTTTGGCTACCCTTGTATTTCTAAATCTGTTTTCCCCAAGTATAGCCCTATCTATCACTACTTACCCTACCACAAATTTCTTCTTGCCTTCCCACATCAAAAAAGTCCACCGCCTTAATCATATGATTACATCATAACATTATTTTGTACTGAAAATTCACTTTATTTGAAAATTCAAATTACCCTTATAGTTTTGTCTTTGCATGTCCCTATATTGGGCCCTTGGAAGGGTGTTAGCTAGGCTTAAAGCACATCACCAATTTTCTCCAAGAACAGTCTAGAAGGGAAAAAGAGTGGTAAAGGGAATAAAGAAATTTTTTTCATTGACTAAACCCTATTTACTCTGCACTATTTCTAAGATCAATGAAGACAGCTAACTTTACTTTGTTTCTAACAGTCAAGAACTAAAAAGGACACATTGATGTACTCTTTTTCTTCAAAAGATTGTGCCTAAAAACATTCTACCTTCTATCCTTCAGATATTTTATAATGAAAATTCCCCATCTCCTTTCTTTATTCCTAGTGATCTGGAGTTTTTAGATTGGAATTGAAAACTACCATGAGATGTGATTCTTATAGACTTTGAGCAAGAATAAGCAGAACCTGAAATAAATGCTCACTACTTCTCCCAGGCTAATAAACTTTCCTCTTTGTTATTGTAATTTTTTTCAAGTATATAATACATGAATGTGTGATTACATTTTATAAATTGAGCAACAGAAAAACAAGCAAATGTCTTCTCTCACTATCCCATCTCCCAAATATGATCTCATTCCAAAAGACATCAATGCGATTTGTTACCAATGCCACCAATTTTGCCATGAAAGTCAAGAGCTAAATTTTGTTACCCTGAAACATATTTCAATATATAATGACAAAATACAATCCTTTCCATATAAAAAATATGTAAGTAAACTCTGAACCAGGAAAATAAAAAGGATATAAAGATCATTTATTTCATAACAATAAAATAGTATACGCTTACTTTTTAAAATGTGTAGTATCTGCTGGATTAATGAAATAATAATCCAGGATAGGAAACAAGGCTAAGAACATCAACTCCTCACTTTTAATATATGACTAGATAATATTATCAGCACAAGCCATGTAATAAGTTTTTTGAATCGTTGTCTTTATTAAAACTAAATGGGGGGGAAAAAAGCTATTTTCAAATAGTAGTAAATTAAAAGCAAACAGTCTATGTCTGGACATAAATACTAGCTCACACGTTTTTCATACTGATTTTCCCACAGGAAGGAACAGATTAAAGGGTGGATTACTTCAAGCACTATAAAGGTCTCTAGACTGACCCCACTCGTAGAGGAAACTCTTTCAGAGGAATAATGCTATAAAGAACAGTGAAAGCCCAAGAAAACCCACATCTGATCCCCTCAGAGGACCCTCATTCACAGTCCCCATTGACTGCCCTGGCCTCTCTGAGGGAATTCAAAATAATTCACTGCCCACCATAATACCGAATTCACAGAGAGAGGGAGAAAGGTGATGGAGCTGCTTTGCATCTCTGTGTGTGTGTTTTTTTTACAGAAATGTTAAGGGGTTAATCTTCTACAAGTCCAGTCATGTGCTTTCACAAAGGGGCCAACAGAGGAATCGCAAAGCCTGCCATGACTCAGAGGGAGGCCCTTTGTGTCTTCTCTTCTGAACTACGTCTGACAAAGGAGCTGCCTCAGTTTCAAGGCTTTGGCTCTTGCCTGAATTCTTTGAAGTCGGGGAAGCCACAATGATGTCATTGCTTCCGAAGGCCGCTGTTGGCTGAGATAATGAAGATCTCTTCCCCAAAAGCCGTATCATTTCCTTGGCATACATTTCCTAAGCTTGCAAATACATAAGGATCCTACTTGTCGGGAGGGGTGGTCATTTTTTTTAAATCTTCTGCATTACTGAAAAGAAAGCATTTGGGGACATTTTTTCCTCTCACCAATCCGTATCTTTTAAAGTTTAGCTAGTAGATACTATTGGACTAGAGCATTTTAGTCATTCACTTAAAGGGGGAGAGGAGGAATTACACTTTTTTAATGGATGATAGGTATGTTATTCAATAATATTCTCATATTAAAAGTCCAGTAGTTGGTAGGCAGAACTCATAATTATTACATAATTTGTAATTCTTCCTTACCAAGAAATTTGGAAGTTGGAGGATTAACTGAGTGAATATCAGTACCATTCACTCAGACCAAGATATAAAGGAGAAGCAAAGAGTAGTTTAGATATTGGAGGATAGTTAAGAAGAAGCTCAATGTTGGCTATGTTGAGTTGGAAGTCTTTGTGGGATTATCAAGCACAGGTAGGTAATAAGTGGCTGAATATACAGTGTCCAGCAGAGAAGAATGTGGGCAAGACACCACTGTGAAATTCACCCACAGATCACCATGATACAAAACAGGAGAAAAGAAGAGAACAAAAACAGAACTTTAAGGAAGACCTGCATGAAAAGGATCAACAAGAAAAAGTTAAGAAGGAAGAAGGCCAAGAAGGAAATCCAAGTCAGAGTGAAGTCCTACAAGCCATAGGAGTCATCTACTACCCGAGAAAAGTAAAGTGCATACAAAGCAAAATATAGCATCGTTTTCTCTTCAAGAGTTTTGTTATTCATTTTGCAAATAATTGAAACAATAGGAGCTGAAAACAAGATTTCAATGAATTAAGGAATAAACACACAAAATAATATATATACACACACACACACTAGAAGCCCTGTGCACAAAAATTTGTGCACTGGCGGGGGTGGGGGGTCCCTCAGCCCAACCTGTGCCCTCTCACCGTCTGGGATCCCTCGGGAGATAACCACCTAATGGCTTAGGCCCGCTCCCCTGGTGGCAGGTGGCACGCCCAATCCCGTGGTGTCTGCCCTGTCTCCCCCGGTTGCAGATGGCAGGCCCGGATCCCAAGCTGGGTCGGGCGGCCACTCAGATAATGCTGCTGCCCGCCCCGTCCGCCCCGCCCCACACATAAAAAGCCCAGATCCCAGGCTGGGGTGGGCGGCAGCTGGGGATCTCGCTGCCGCCCACCCCACCCACCCCGCCCGGCATTTCACAGGCCCAGGATCCCCCAGGACCCGCCAATGGGGTCCCGGCCTGCCCTGGATGGTGGCGAGCTGGCGGTTCGCGTTGTCCTGCCCTGCCTGCAGTATGGAAATTAGCCACCATCTTTGTTGGAGGTTAATTTGCATATTTTGCTGATTAGCCAATGGGAGGCGTAGTGAAGGTACGGTCAATTCCCATGTTTGTCTATTATTAGATAGGAGATATATATATATATAATTGGCCCTGATCCCCGGCAGGCCTAGGGCCCCCACCTGTGCAAAAATTTGTGCACTGGGCCTCTAGTTATTTTTATAAAATGGTATATGAAAATGTATAAAAATGAATTGAATTTATAAGAACTATGAAATTTCAGGGGAAAAACACTTTCATAGAAAACTTACACTCAAGCTGAATAATGAACATTAAGTAGAGGAGATAAGAAGATAATCCAGGTACAGAAAAGAGCCTGAATTTACAGAGGTAATAACAGACAGGGGAGACAACTAGGAAGCCTATCGAACTACATTAAATGTCGCCCCCAAAACTACAAATAACCAGGCAAGTTCTTTCGTTTAACTTCCATGAAGATAGATACATGATATTACTTTTGAAGCACACTATGATGGCATATTTACAATTATTTCAAAAACAAATTTTTTAAATGTATATTTTTTAAAATACTAAGTAATACGTATAACAGAGATTTCAGCCTCCCCCCCCCCCCCGAATCTTATGCTCAGAGATTAGGTATAAGGCATTCTGTTGTGCATGTGACTTTAAAACTTTAAAAGTTAAAAATGTAATGGTTGTAATGATCACAAACAACCTCACATCAAAGGGGCCCTGTAAAAATGTTCTGCTCTACTCCTAAAACAGTGATGGCGAACCTATGACACGCGTGTCAGAGGTGACACGCGAACTCATTTTTTTGGTTGATTTTTCTTTATTAAATGGCATTTAAATATATAAAATAAATATCAAAAATATAAGTCTTTGTTTTACTATGGTTGCAAATATCAAAAAATTTCTATATGTGACATGGCACCAGAGTTAAGTTAGGGTTTTTCAAAATGCTGACACGCCGAGCTCAAAAGGTTCGCCGTCACTGTCCTAAAACATACTCACCTCCTGCCCCTCTTCCTTTTTCACACTGGAGTAGACACAGTGGCTGTCCTCATCACCTCTCACCGGATCACTACAGTCAAATCTAAAGTGCCTCCGTTTTCTCACCCCTTTATTATATATTCTTCCAGGGTGGAAGACAGATCTTTTAAAACAGACATCACAATATATCACTTCTGTGAGCACACTGGGTTTTTTGTTTTATTTTTAAACTTGTAAAATAAGATATTTATAAGATGGTTTTAACTAGTCTTTCTTAAATGAGAAAAGGAGTTATTTTGGCTGTGGTAAGAAAGAAAAAGGGAAAGATGTGAGAGAGATTGTGAGTTGACTGCCCATTTTGCATAGGGCATGATAGCACTGAGGGAGGCAGAATTTCAATTTTATAAATGCGGCCATGGTGCCTGGAGTTGTCCAAAATACCTAAAGTCACAGCGTTAATCAACAGCAAAGCCACTATTTGAATCCAGGTCTGTCAGGTTCCAAAACACACAACAGGAAAGACTTAAGGATTTTCAGTAGAGAAAATACTTAAAGCTCTAAAAAAAAATCTATTTTGAAACTATGTAAAATAAAATTAAATATGAGGGAAAGTAGACCACTGAATGATAAAAGAGAAGAGAGACCCCAAATAACTGATCGGAGATAAAAAGGAGGCTACGGTGAGTGTGGCAGAAGCCAAAAGAACAGAAAACTTAACGAAACAATATGCTATCAAATGCCATGAAGAGGTACAAGAAAACAAGTGCTGAGAAAAAAATATATTAAAAATTTTTTTAATGTTTTCACTTATTTTAGAGAGAGAGAGGAGTGGAGAGGGAGAGAGAAAGATGGAAACATTTATGAGAGAGAAACATCAATTGGCTGACTCCTGCACACACACACACACACACACACACCCCACCACCAGGGATCGAGCCCATAACCTGGGCATGTGCCCTGATTGGGAATAGAACCTGCAACTTCCCAGTGCATAGGATAAGGCTCACCCACTGAGCCATACCAGCTGGGCTCTATTGAAATTTTTAAGTGTTTTTCAGTATCTGGGGAGAACTATTTATGGAAAGTGCTGAGGATCAGAGCCAAGCTAAGGGGGAGCTGGATAAGAGACTAAGTGATAAGCAAAAACATAAGGAAAATCCAAATAATATATGATATGGAAGGAGCAAAATATATGTTAAGAAAGGAGGAAAAAAACAAATATGATCTTTACAAAAATTTGGCAATAATAGTGATGAAAACCAATATCTACAAAGGGGCAAAGGGCCCTAATTCCATATATTTAAGAAGACAGAGACCTATATCATCCATCTGTACACTTGTTGTGTCTCCCACTTGGATTTATAAAGATGAAAACATAAATACCTTTAGAATAAGAGGAAGAAATGAAATGTGTGACAGATGCCCACACAATACGTGACTAAGTAAGATCTACATCACAAATCTGTAGCACCCCAGTCTCTTCTGTGCTGTTGCCCCATTCCTGGGTCTCATTCAACCACCACCCTCTGATACTCCAACTATGTTATGAAGGCCGGTCAGACCATCAGCAGGAGAGTTCATTACATAGTCTGAGTTTGATAATCATCTGAGGTGAAAAGTTCTCTTTTGGATTATCTTCCTTGGAATTTTCTCCCACAAATTACAGAGAATCTTTGACACTGTGGGTCTTCTTATATGTCATACTGGCGGTCTTATGTACGATTTCATTGTTTACCTTCCTGACAAATTTAATTGAAAGATCCCTTTGTTCACTTTTAAAAGTACTTGCAAAACCTGCATTTATCATCAAATTAAGAGTGTGGAGCATATTTTAAGTTATATTCCTTAGGCAAGGTACACTACTGAGTATCAAAATCATTCAATCAATCAATCAATCAATCAATCAATGTTTACTGAAGTTCTGTTCTGTGTTAGGCCCTGTGCTAGACCTTGAATAAGCAGTGTTGAAGAAAGAGAGAAAATTGGGATAATCCCATTTATTCTATGTCATATTATTTTGGGGAGACTCAAATGAAGTAAGGCTTATGAAAGAACTTTGAACACCATTAAATGAGATATACATCATGGTGGAAACCCTCGATCTGTGCTCCTCAATACAAGAACAATTACTTAAATTTAAATTCACTAAAATTAAATAAAATTAAACATTCAGTTCCTCAATCCACTAGTCAGATCTCAATGGCTACATATGGCTAGTGGTTATCATACTGAACCACACTAATGTAGCACATTCTCTTTACCACAGAAAATTCTATTGGAGAACAATTTCCTGGAAGATGAAAGTAGAGACACAAGAGAGAGAGCATGTACATATTAAAAGGAGAAAACACAAGTGATGCTATCATGAAAACTTAGCAAACCATAAGCTCAAGGAAATATGGTGGATGACTCTTACATGAGTATAAAATTACCATGAAGGGAAAACATAATTATGACAAAAGAGTAGTAAGACGTAAATTTTACTGAGTTCTTAGTAAGTGCCAGGAACTAATGCTAAATGCTTTACATCAATATCAGAATAATCCAAAGAATAATTCTTTAAAGTAAGTACTACTTTAACTTATTATTTTTTCTTTGCCTTGTAAATGAGGAAACTGAGGGACTGATCCGTAAGTAATTTGACCTAAGTCACAAAGCTACTTAATAGTAAGCCTCTGGGATAAAGCTATATTAAAGGGGGAAAATATTCAACCCATCAATAACAACTTAAACAGTGAATCAATCTGATTGAATTAGTTATTATGTAACAATAAATCTTTGTACAAGTGCCTTTTACACTTTTACTAGTAGTACTAATAGCTATTAATAGTAGGGATTGGGCCTAAGCCGGCAGTCAGACATCCCTCTCGCAGTCTGGGTCCCCTCACTCCTTACCGCCCACCTGCAGTGGAGGGAGAGAAGCTCCCGCCACTGCCGCTGCACTCACCAGCCAGCCATGAGCCTGGCTTTTGGCTGAGCAGCACTCCCCCTGTGGAAGTGCACTGACCACCAGTGGGCAGCTCCTGTGTTGAGCATCCAACCCTGGTGGTCAGTGCACTTCATAGCGACCAGTGGTTCTGCCATTGGGTCAATTTGCATATTAGGCTTTTATTATATAGGATGGTTTAGTTTTAATTGTATGTTTCTTCACCAACCTTTATTGAAGTATACCACACTCTTTGATGAGAGAGCATATACTGAGGATCGAATAAAAATAAAAACAATGTATACTATATCAATAACACACTAGGGGTTTGTCTAAAACTCATCATTAATAAATTCATATTATGTCTTCAGACTTTTTGAAGGCATAAACTATGGACACGTATTACATCTCTGATAAATGTTTTTGTTTGTAATAAGCTAGCTGAAAAAAATGACTCTCTTTTCTTTTCTGTGAGATGGGAAATAGTAAAGATTGTTAAAGAGAAACATGTTAAATAGTCTTGCATAAAAAAAGTAACTGCTTAGATTCTTGATTTCTTTAGTTTTCTAAAGACCCAGGTGAAGATCTAATTTTAAAACTGGCTCAAGAAGTCAGATTCAAATGTTTGAGACTGTTTTTATATAGGATATGCCTTGGCTAACCTTAATCTAAGAAACTTAACACAGTTGGACTGTCTTCTTTTGGCTATGAAACACCTTTTATAGGAATGGCTGTTAAGGTGGAGTTAGAGTATGTGTGGAAAGGGGGTTGAACAGAGAATGTGTGTGATCCCATCTTAAAGCAACATATTCTTATGCTAATCAAAATATGCTTTCTGCAATAAACATATTCTGCCCCTATACTTAGAAATATAAGGGTATTCTCAAGGGACTAAATACTGAGCACTGGGGTTTCCTATTCCCATTAGTTTTTCTGCTGTATATCACATTCTAACTGTCCTTTAAGCTTTAGTCACTGGATCTGGGTACCTAAAGTAAGAAACTGCCTTCATGACTGGCTTTATTAATTTTTCCTTTATTATTGCCAAGAACTATAAAAGACTAAAACAGATGACCTGCCTATTTGTACTGAAGGAGGACTGGTCATGATACCTTTAACTTTCAATGCTATTATTATATCTAAGGACCAAAAGTTAGAAAAATCCTGAGAAGGTGAGTATATGAGCTCATAACTATACTACTATTTTCTGATTTGCATAAAAATCACTTATTTTTAATCATATAAAGCATCAGGTTTTTATATTCACAAAGAGAATAAATTTGATTTCCTCTCTTAATCATGAATAAAATTCTGTGAAACTTGAGATAAAATTCTATATTTGCAGATATTAGTTAGAAAAAGAAAGTAATAGTAAAGTAAAATTAGGACTCAGAAATTAGACTTAAAAACATTGGAAATCCGAAGATTTCAAGGTCCTAGTGATTCAGGATGTCAAAGCTATATTTGTGATGCATTTCAGATTGTAAATCATGTGGTATGTGTGCTTAAGTTATGGAGGTAACATTTATTTTTTCTGACATTAATTCCATTTGTAACTCTGTTGTTTTTTATCATTCCTTATCTGAAATTACATGTATAAAATGGGGTAGGAAAAGATTCCAATAAGAGCCATTTCAACAATCCCTTGATATATATGGTTTCTATAAATAAAATAATGTGGAGTTACAACAAGGTGGGTCCCAGAAAGATGGTTATTTATGAAATGGGGATGATATCTGGGAAAGATCATGTTCATCTTCTCTGCCTTTATGCATAGATGACCTACTTGTTGATCATTTCCAAGCACTGACTAGAAGGCCTTGAGAGGAGGAGGAGGAAGGGAATGGATAGAGACCCTTGGATACTAGGATTCTTGCATCAAGAATATAAAGCAACTCAATATTCAACTTAGGGAGCTCAAATAAAGTTTTCTAAAGAAAACAGATTCGTAAGTGAGGCTCTTGGGAGAGAGAAAAGATTTTCTAAATCCTTAGTTCTCATCCTATATAATAGAGGTAATATGCAAATTCATCATCACGCCCTCGCACAAGATGGCCACCCCCATGTGGTCACAAAATAGCTGTCCCCATGTGGTCACAAGATGGCCACGCCCATGTTGTCACAAGATGGCTGTGCTCATGTCATCACAAGATGGCCACCCCATGTCATCACAAGATGGCCGCGCCCATGTCGTCACAAGATGGCCACCCCATGTTGTCACAAGATGGCCGCCACAAGATGGCCAGCAGGGGAGGGCAATTGGGGGTGACCAGGCTTGCAGGGGAGGGCAATTGGGGGCAACCAGGTCGGCAGGAGAGGGCAGTTAGGGGTGGCTGGGACAGTTGAGGAGGGCAGTTCGGGGGGACCGGGCCGGCAGGGGAGGGCAGCTGGGGGCAATTGGGCCAGCAAGGGAGCAGTTAGGTGCCGATCAGGCTGGCAGGGGAGTGGTTAGGGAGTGATCAGGCTGGCAGGCAGAAGTGGTTAGGGGCAATCAGACAGGCAAGCAGGCGAGCGGTTGGGAGCCAGCAGTCCTGGATTGTGAGAGGGATGTCCGACTGCCGGTTTAGGCCCGATTCTTATCGGGCCTAAACCGGCAGTCGGACATCCCCTGAGGGGGTCCCAGATTGGAGAAGGTATAGGCTGGGCTGAGGGACACCCCCACCCCAGTGCACAAATTTCATGCACTGGGCCTCTAGTCTAATATATATCAACACTAGACCTAGATGAACGTGGGAACATAAAGGTCTTTTTAATTTGTTTGTTTGTTTTTCATCCTATGAGAGAAAGCTCGAGCCATTGTCTAAGTGATGAGGCTGGACGAGTGAGGAAAAAGCACTTAATTAGAGGAAGGAAAAGGCAAACTTGGCTCTCTTGACCTTGGACTGCTTCTGGGACAAGGGAGACAAGCAGCCACGAGGAGACAGTACCCGTCGAGGCCACTTCTCAGAAGAGAAGGGACATTGAATTCAAACTACAGATCATGGAGGACCTCCAAGGCCAAAGCTTTTTTTCCTGAACTATTTTGGGGACTCTGGAGGAACACCTCAAGGACTGCTAGCATTTGATCACATAGTCTGGTAGCAGCTGAGGAAGCCAGAGCCATGACTCCTCTTGGTGCCTGTGCTGTAGGAACATAATGTCTGAGTTTTCTGGGGAGCCTGTTGGAGCTGCTAATCCAGAATCAACACGATCCCACAACCAAAGCTGTGGGAGGATCACATGAGCTAGGTACACCGGGTTCCTAGCCAGAACTCAGGGTGGTCTGCGGCACCTGGGAGAGCAGCCTCATGTTGAGAGAGACCTGCAGTGAATGCCAGCAGGGCTAACAGCTGCCAGGCACACAAGGAATATCAGCCCAGCGGGACCAACTCAGCCAGCCAAAGAAGCCCATGTACTGGTTAACATGGAAAACACATGTACAAATAAGATGCATTCCAGGATATAAGATAGCCGGGCTTTCTCCTCCCCTGTTTTTGTTTGTTCTTTAATTTTCTCCAAAATATTTGTAAAGAATGAATATGTGCTACAATGTAACCACTCTGTTAATAAAAGGAAGGTCCATGTTCATAATTCCCACCACTTAGAGTAAATCCTTGGCTCCCCATTTACTTATTTCTAATCAGAACACAAAATGTGAAGTTCATTCAAATGGTTTGAGTTGCTTTATTAAAGTTGTCAGGAAGCCACGAAAAGAAGAAACAGAGAGGAGTGATGCTCTTGAGTACACTTTGAGTTGAGGTCTGAGTTGCAATATAATGGGGGCCATATAACTAGGAAAGATAAAATATCAATGAGTGTTGGGTTTTTATTCAAAAATAAAAATCTGGGTGATTATTATAATGATTCTTTTGTCCATGCTTCAGATCTATAAAAGTAATACTAGGGTATGTCATCAATGTTCATTACTAATGTGTATATGTCTGAGAGGACAGGAGGTTAGAACATTTCTTCCATTAATTTAAGAGAAAGAGTACTGGTGGGGGAAGGAAAGATACCCAGAGGAACTCAGATGACAGCAACCCTATAACAAGCAGCTCCAACAGGCTCCAAGATGGCTTTTTTCAAATGTTGGGTCATCACAAACGAGAGAAGAATGTTGAAAGAGACAAAAAACAACAGGCCTAGCCTGACTAACTTAATTATAGCTCCTTTAAACATAGATAGGGAGGTGCATTTACTATACCTAGCAGTGATGGCCACTAGGATATCCCCCAGACTCAAAAACCAAGCCCAAGCTCATGAAATGAGAAACGACAATGTTTATTTGCATTAAATTCCTATATTGGTTTTACCTATATATGTCATCCAAAATTGGAAATGAAGAAATTTAAAAGCTGTTTTAATACCCTAAATTTTGTTATTAGAATGCTGTATAGTGAGTGGCATTTTATTATACTGCTATCATGGCACGGAACATAAAGAGAATCTGCTTTTATCATTCACTTTTCTCACTAAAAGGGCATTAGAGATTGATTTTATTTATTTATTTTTTAGCACATTGGGTAAGAACTGATAAAACATGAAAACAAAACCTGCCAAACTTGCCAAAGTGCTGAGGCAGAGGGCCGACAGTAAAATGCAAAGTTTCAGCACCACACAGACATTATTCTTGACATTTAAAGAACACACAGCAATTTATATAGCACACTAGAGAGAAACAAAACCTTCCATAGGAATTGGCTAAAAAACATTTAGAATTAAAGATTGTCTTTTGATCTTTGACAAGAATATAGTCAAAGTGTTTAGAATGTTTGGTATTATTAATCAGGGCTCTGAAATAATGAACTAATATCTTAGCCTAAAGACAAATAATATATTAATGTGGGGGGAACATAAGTGGCCACAATAGTTCTGAAAGTTGAGAAGCAATCAAACAAACAAAATTTGAACTCCTACCCCATTCAGACCTGTCCAAGATATTTTCCAGATACACCATGAGGTACTAGAAAATGATACAGGAATATGTTGTATATAATTATTTATCTACAATAAACTTCATATTCTCATTTAGGGAAATGGCTCCAAACGTTCCTAGAACAAATCTTTATATCATACACAAAGTCCCGAGTTTAGAACATTCATTAAGAACTTTTAAATTTAGGTATTTAGAGAAGATGAAAATCTGAGTAAAATTTCTGGTATTTAGAAAGAATAAAACCAAATATTAAGCTACTTGGTAGAATTCTGTATTAAAGGAGTATTTACTTTGACCTATGTGTACCTCTTACATTTTAATCCACAGTGCTCATCATCTGATTTCAAACAATTTGCAAATAAAACTATTATTTTATGCTATACTTATTTTCCCCATTACTGCATTTCTCTTCAATATTAATAGCCTTCACCTCATCTACCAGGAAGATGCCCTGCATAGAGACAGGGATAAAACAATTCTATAATAAAAGAGAGAACCGAGAAAAACACACCTGAATCTTCCAAAATCAGGCAGGGGAACCACAGAGGAAAAAATTTTTGCAAAGTACCAAATGAAGACAATCACAAGTGAATAACATTGACCATCATAAACAAATGTTATATTTAAAGTTAAAGACTGATGAGCCAGCAGGGAAAAGAAAATAATCAATGACAGAAAAAATAAAATCTACTTTACAGCAAATTATCTTTAATATCAGCCATGTTAGTTAGAAGTAATGAACCTCCAGAAACACTCAGATTCCTTACACAAATACTCCCCACTCACTAACATGAAAGTTTATAAACTGCACATGTAAAGAAAATAAGTATAGGTTTGACCATGTGTTTAAAGCAGGCACACTTGACAAGAGCACTGTCAAAATGTACTTAATATTTTACTTAAAACAGTCTATCCCTTCTAAGCAAAAATGGTTGACATGAATAAAACCACACTAAAAGCATATTTTTATAATAGGACATATTTTATATTTAGAAAGAATAAATGAATTTTAATTACTAACAAAATTTCTTCTTGGTATTAATTGCTCCCTCATGAGTAAACTGGTAGACAGCTGACCCTTGAACAACACAGGTTTGAACTACACAGTTCCACTTACATACGCAGATCAATAAACATGTACAGTACTGTAAATATATTTTCTCTTCCTTATGATTTTAATACAATTTTCTTTTCTGTAGCATACTTTATTGTAAGAATAAAGAATATAATACATATAACATACAATATGTGATAATCAACTGTTTATATTTTTAATAAAGCTTCTGGTCAATAGCAGGCTAATAGTAAAGTTTGGTAGAGAATCAAAAGTTATACCCAGATTTCTGACTGCACGGGGGTCGGTGCCCCTAATCCCTGTGTTGTTCAAGGGTCTACTCTGTAGTTACTTCTGAGTAGGCAGTCATTTAATTCATAAGATCTGTCCTAAATTATCTGCATTAACTTTCTACCCTCAGATAAGTTAACTGCTTTCAATTGCACTTCAATCTCCCAGATATATCTAAAACCTTCCAATTCTTTTTCCATTAATGCCATATCAAAAACTAAATAGTAATTCAGCATCTCTGAATTCTCAATAGTCTTTCCACTTCAATTCTTTATTGGAAATAATATGAAGTTTATTTCATAAACAAATTCCTTTTTTTAAACTATTCATGAAGAGATAGAATAGCCCAGTAAGATATTTTAATAAAAAGTATTACTCTTACGTTTCACATCTGAGAGCTCTTTAACTATCACCCTGATTCCTGGTTACTTTATGTAATAATTCAATCTTCAGTTGCCTTAATTTTGATCAACAATTGTTATAAATACCTAGATTATAAAAGACAGAAAATCTAACTGAAAAGGAATGTAATAAATATAATTAGTATTTCCATATGAATCCAATGGTACTATCCTTAATGAATGGCTGACCCTCAGATGATAAACTAAACTACACAGTTGGGAAATTTTTGTCATTTAACATCTACCTAAAAGAATGGCTGATACTTAACAGATCTTAATGATTTAGACATATTATGTTCCATTCTTTATTTAATTTTAAAAATCTGCTCAATTTCATTTCTCTTGTTTGATGTGTGTGTGTGTGTGTGTGCACGTATGTTCGTGCACGCATGTGTATTACAAAGCCTATCAATGTTTCTCTTTGATTGGGGCATAGGTCATGAGAACTTGGAATTACAAGGGGTTTTAGCACCTATTGACATGTCTATAGATTCAAGGAGGACTCTGTTCCTAGGACTCCTAAAATAAGGAATAGTCTTCCCATTATTCCAGTTCTTGTTTCATAGTTTCATTCCCCAGCAACCAGGAGCAACTCCCAAATCATTCAGACTTGTACATGTTTCCCACCTGGGACAAAGACTCCTTCACAGCGCCATGACAACCACACCAGCATCACAAGCACTTGGGTTCATGCAGGAAAATGAAAATCCTGAAAGGAAGCTAGGAGATAAAGGCTTACTATTCCTTGTTTCCCACTAGTAGGAAGTAATTACAAAAATTACTTTAACACAAAGCTTCTGGTGAATGAATAGTTTGTAATTTGAAGGGAGAGACCTAAGGGCCTAGGGATTAAATAAAAAATATGAAAAGCTGATGTCATAAAAGTAACAGCCCCCACACCCTAAAACAAAACAGACTGCCTAAAGCTAACTTTCTTACTAATGACCATGTACACACATTCTTAAGAGATGGTCAGGGGTATATTTTGTTCTGTTTTGGGTTTGTTTGTTTTTTTATCCGAGTTTAAACTGATGACTAATTAAATGCTGGAGGTGAACTTTATGATCCTTTAATGGTTTACTAGACATGTTGCTAACAAATAAAAATTCAAAGACCATAAACTATAAAACAATTTTGTCCAAACCAAAGATGCCAAAAATGGGTGTGAATTCCATACTCCCAAAGCAGGAATCAGAAAATAAAGTAAATTCAACTCTCCCTCCATAAGGAAGTAGATAAGTTTCTTTATCATAAGCATGCCAAGTGCATGTTTGTTGTTAAATGAAAAGGGTGGTTATTTTTTTGTCAGAAATTGACAGTGCTTTGTGTTATGAATACCTGCAGGTTCTGCAAGGGAAGATAATTTCTTTTTTAAATCCTCAATGGAGGACATTTTTCATTGATTTTTAGAGAGAGTGCAAGAGAGGGAAAGACAGAGAAACACTGATGTAAGAGAAACACATCGATTGGTTGCCTCCTGCACGAGCCCTGACCGGGGCCTGGGCCTGGAAGGAGCCTGCAAATGAGGTACATGCCATTGACCAGAATTGAACTGAAGACCCTTCAATCTGCAGGCCTATGCTCTATCCAAACCAGCTAGGGCTGGAAGAGAATATTTATTCTACCAAATCTAAAAGTGCTTTAGGACCTATTTTTTAAAGAGTAATTCTAAAAGCAGAGCACTGAATCTGTGATTTTCTGAGTTCAATGTATGTTTAAACAGCTCTTCATATTTTTTCACATTTCAAAAACAATACAAATTCACTTTTGAGAGTCAAGGAAAGAGAATTTGTGCAATATATGGGAATGGTTGCAGGTTGTTTTTGCTGTTGAGCTGCACCATACAATATAATATCTCCATAGGTTCTAAGTCGTGACTTTTACTGGAAACCCAGATAAATCTTTTTTAGAGGAAGGAATAGAAATAGATGTTAGCATTCAATCAAATGAAATAGCTTAGGGTTCTTGAATGTAGAAGAAGAATATATTTTTTTTTAGTTCTTGTTTTGTTGAGGACATAATTTCCTCCTCTCCTATAGTGATAGGTAGCAAACATTTTTCATGGGCTTCCATTTCTGTGCATTGTACACCTTCTATTCTCAATGATACAGAGTTGAGAATAAGAGAGTAGAAGGCAAGCAGAGACATTCCAAGCATCCATAAGTCAATAGCTTTCACCTGCCTCCGAAGCTAACCTTTACCCACCTCTACCAGAACATGTACATAGGCCATTCATGCACTGAATCTGGGACATGATTATGAAAATATACTATGCACTTTTTACTTCACCCATTGTTCTAATTTATCTTCACACTCAATATGTCCAAATGCATTCCCACTTGTCATTGCCCATCAAGCTTATTTCTATTTCTATTTTAAATACCTGAAATCTAGAAAGATAATTCTCTAGTCTTCCTGATTAGAAGTCCAAGTCATCCTTGATCACTCTCTTTCTCTCTAAACCTAACATGTATTCCAACAATTAACCCTATCAATTTTACTTCAATCACAATCCAATCTGACTCCTAACTCATTACTACTCACCTAGTTTAGATCAAAATCGGATTTAATTTAGAATGCTTGCATCAATCTACAGAACAATCACAGGCAGTTCTGAGTTGCCAAGCTGACAAAGCAAGACACGTAGCCAGGCAATTACTGTGACAACTAGCAAAATGCAGAGCATTTAATTGCATGGGCCCTACTGATGAAACTGTAGGGTCAGAAGTGCCTTGCTGTCAGAGGAATTTATGAAGACCATGGCCCTCAAATGTGTTTCTTTCTAGTAAATCTTATGTATTTTTTCCTCTTCATATAACTTTTTTAAGGAAAACCTCATGTGTCTCCTAAAGTAACATCCTGAATTGATTCAGAAAAAGCACTATTTTATATTATACTATAGTTTTCATTTATAAATCAATATACCTTTCTCTTCCTAGAATCTGTTCAATTTTACATTTTAAAATGATGAAACGGGGTATGAAAATGTATTCTTAATGTTTAGCTGTAAAGTATTTAGTCCACAAAAAAGCTTGGCTCTCAGTCCTATAACCAATAAGTTAAAAGAAGAATTTAAAAGTTATAATATGGTACACTTACAGTTCCGAATCTGAATCTCTTTTTGCCTTGGGGAGATATTTACACTTCTAAAATATATGGTTACAATTTAAGATTCTCCAAAGGAGATAAATGATATCACCAGTAACTCAGTTCAATCAGAACTTCATAAATAAGGTAACAAAAATCATTAAGCTCATGCTAGGCTTTATCATGGGACATTCTAAGAAAACTGACTGGTCCTATTTTGGTTCAAGTTTTAAGGTAATTGAGAGTTAACACAGGAACCTCTTTTTCTTTCACCCATGATCACTGAGAACCTTTCCAAAATGTCATTACCCTCCTTTGTGGAATACTTCTACTGTAAGGCAACCTTCTCCACTCACAAGTGAAAAACTCAAAAAACAGTCTCAGTGTCTACGTTATAAAATCTGAGTATGTTGATTTTGATACTATAAAATTTTAAATAATTTAAAAAATTAATATCTCAAATTAACTTAATCCCATTCAATTCTTTTATACTAATATGCCATGACTAGTAAATTTATCTAACTTAGCATCAAAAAAAGTATTAAACATATTATTGCTCACAATTTTCTTATTTTCAGAAAAAATAATCTTCTCTTTTTCCCTGTAGTTAGCATACTAATAAAAAGTACCAGGGCTGATATTTATAGATATACCAGGAATTGAAATGGAGCAATAGGATACAGCTTGGTGAAACTCTAGGTATGACAGATGGAGCAAACAGGATGACAGTCATAGTGTCTAATCGGGTCTCCAGTCCTCCAATGTGATTCCACAACATGTGGGCTATGCTTTTTTTAAATATATTTTTATTGATTTCAGAGAGGTAGGGATAGAAACATCAGTGATGAGAGAGAATCATTGATCAGCTAGCTGCCTCCTGCATGCCCCCTACTGGGGATAGAGCCTGCAATCCGGGCATGTGCCCTTGACCAGAATCGAACCCAGGACCCATCAGTCTGCAGGCAGACGCTCTATTCACTGAGCCAAACCAGTTAGGGCTGGGCTATGCTTTTTTAAAAAGATATTTAACAGTTGTCTCAAAAGAAATATTAGATGTGATTAATATATAACAACCAAAACTACAGATAGTATCCTACTATCTATCCTTTGACATAACCAGTCTTCTGATTTAGAATTACATTTTTAAAACATGAAAATATGAGAATTAACAGTAATGCATTCACGTGAAGACAATCAACTATTCAACTTTATCAAAAT
Organism: Myotis lucifugus; assembly: GCF_000147115.1. Taxonomy (NCBI): domain Eukaryota; kingdom Metazoa; phylum Chordata; class Mammalia; order Chiroptera; family Vespertilionidae; genus Myotis; species Myotis lucifugus. The sequence goes on along the minus strand of NW_005871184.1, from coordinate 2,269,659 downwards.
TTGTAACATGTAAATCTTTTGCACAAAATAATGAATACTAATAAATTAATAACAAAAACAATATCCAGCCTTGATTAAGCACCTGTTATTATTGAGGACTATATCCAGCAATTTGCATTTATCATTTCTAATAGTTATTACAATTGTGCAATGTATTTTAACTCTATTCACAGATAAAGGAACTCAGAAAGGTATTAATCTAAAGTAAACAGAACAACTTGATGTTGTAGACCTACTAATTTCACTGTCTAACTATGATGTCTTCTCTTTCTGTTATATGGCAAAGACCCTCTAGGACAGGCTCACATTTCTCAGTACTACATCTATTAATGCAAATCTTTTGTTTCAAATCAGAAATTTTTTGAAAAAATTTCAGGTCATATTCATTTTACACTTATTTTAAACTTTACGAGTCAATGAGACTAGCATATTAAAGGAAGCCAGTGACATCTGAAAATCAACATAATAACTAGGTTAACAACTCAATATAGAATATAGATAATAGCTCAGTTAAGATTATTTATATCCTTGAAATCTCCCTAGGGAAATTTCCATTACCTTTAATTCAGAAAGTTGGCCTGGCAAAAGTAAATATAGACTTTTTGAGATTTGGTTTAAAACATAGATTCCCAATTTTCCTTTCTTCCCCATACAGGAAACTTTTATACCCAATTTTATACCCAAGAATATCTCTCTAATGCCAAGTTACTTTCAGATTTCATTAAAACAAACAAAAATAGAAAATCTTCTTGTGCCTTAATTTTGATTTTAGTGCTCCAGACTATTTTGAAATAAAATTCAACAAAAGCATTCAACTCAGTGTCTCCTCCACATGTAACAAGTTTTAGAAAACAGACCTTCAAGTCAAATAGCATACTTATTTTCAAATATAGCAATCACACTACTCTTAAAACACAATACAACTCTTTGATATGTCAATATAACTATTATAAATGTTTTAAGTGATATTAATAAAGCATAATTTAGACACTTCTAGAAAACACAAATATTTTCAAATTTTAATATAAGCTACAAAAATTACAGTTTTAATGTGAAACTTTTAAAATAAATAATAAGTAACAAACATATTGGGGATACAAAAATTGCACTGAAATAAAACAATGCCTATAACATATATTCCTATATGCATTTTTATTTTTAAACAATTTTTAAGGATTTTTATTGATTTTTAGAGAGAGGAAGGGAGAAGATGAGAGAGAGAGAAAAAAAACATCAATGTCAGAGGAAAACATCAATCAGTTGCTTCCTACATGCCCCCAACCAGGGATGGAGCCCACAACCTGGGCATGTGCCCTGACCAGGAATCGAACCAGCAACCTTTAGGTGCACAGGACGATGCCCAACCAACTGAGCCACACTGGCCAGGGCACTATATTCATTTCAAAAAATGAAAACCATATTTCATGTTTTATAAATACAGGGGTAGGCAAAAGGAGGTTTAGAGCTGTGAGTAGGCAAAACACAAGGGTTTATTCTTGTATTATTTATTGTATTATTTTCATACAAACAACCATAAACCTACTTTTGCCTGTATAAACCCCTGTATAAACCTCTTTTGCTGCCTCCACATTATACAAGAGCACATGACAATCACATTCTCTTAATTGATAAGAGAATAAGAGAATCGTTTTCATCATTTCTTAACATTACAGATAATATTAAGCCTTGTCAGAGATGCCTACCTCTGTAGAAGTCTTTGGACATGTCTATGGGAGCCCGTTCTACTGCTGATCTCTTGTAGACAACATGAATCCTTCCCTTTTCTTCCTCCATCTGCTTACCTCTTTCCAAGGGTTCAATGAAATACTCATCATCATGACTTTTTATCATTCCAGCCTAGAGAAAGCATAAAATGTATTAATTTCTTAAAGAAATATCTACCCCCTTTACCTCATGAGTACCTTTTCTAAATTGTAAGAATTTAATTTGTGAAAACTAATGCTTTTTCTTTCCACTTTTGGCTATAAATTTAAAATTGTTTAAGGCATTATGAGATATCAGTAATTCATATGAGGTATAAATTCATGTATGACAGGACTAAAAAATTCATTTAAGATAGAATAAGAACTTTAAATGCGGTAAGAATAAGAAAATTATACAGTGTATACATTTCGTCAAACTGCAAAAGAAGTGCATTTATATATTCTACTTGGTATTTTATCTCTAAAAGAAATCTTATGGAGCAAGTAAACTCCTGAAACATTTCTAGTTTCCTGTAACAACTCAGTGTGGCCCTTCTGTACATACATGTTACCCTTTTTTTAAACTCATTTACATCTCACTTCCATACTACTATGCTATGAGAGGATTAAGTCCCATAGTGCACTCAGTACATAAACTTATTTCTGCCTTTAATTAGCCTTTTTACACTTCATTGAAAACTCCAAGTTTCTACTTTTATTAAATTGAAAAACTAACACATATTTGTTCTATCTTAATCTAACATCATGATTTTATATATATTATTTTCCTTCTCAAGTTTCATCCTTCACACTGAAAAGATTATTCTTACATTTAATTCTTCCCCCCTCTTTTTTTAGTGTCTCTTTCTGTTTCATCTTCTTTAGAAAATGAATGTTTATTTAGAAAACCTCAGGACTATATTCAGAATTATAGAAGAGAAATGATGGTTTTGTTTGAAATTTGTTCTTAAGTATCAAGTCTACATTACAGTCAAATAGTTACATTTATCTAGTTTAAAGGTCATATATTAATATGTATATTAATTTAAATTTCAGTATATTTATTTGAAAACAATGTTGAAAAAATAACGTTAGTGTGGAAATTGTAATTATTTCAAAAAATATATCAGATCGAAAAGTTAGTCATATTTTTCTTCTCAGGCCCTTAACTTATTCTATATTTTCACAGGTCACTGGCCTTTATGGAACATGATCGGGGAGAGGAATTTCTCATCCTTTCTAATTCATGTTGGTCTAATGTCTCTACAATTCTGGTATCAAGCAACACAGAAAGGAAAGGTAGGCACACCTTACCAAATAGCATTTGTTCTCAGTAAATACAGCTCTGACTGTAGCTTTTCTCCCGCATTCAAATCTGTACCTCACTCCTTTCCATTTGGACTTCTACCACCAACTACATACATGCTAAGCCTCACAGGGAGGTCTTACCAACCATAATGTCTCCAGATGCCAATTCTACACCCACCTAGATGCTGTACATATATAAACAGCCCTTGAATCTATGGGGCAATATCTTATAAGGAAACATCATCAGAGTCCTTTCACCACACTTAGCCTCTACGATCTTAAAGAAACTCTGGCTGTAACTAAAAAGAACATTGACCTGAAGACTATTATGCTAAGTGAAATAAGCCAGCTTAGAGAAAGACAAATAGCACATGATCTCACTTATATGTGGAATCTAATGAACAAAATAAACTAACAAACAAAATAGGCCCAGAGGTATGGATGCATGGATCTTCTATTTCCACTGCCACTGTCTTAGTTACAGACCTCATTATTGCTCATTTGGATGACAGAAACTACCTCCTATCTTGAGACTCCCATAGATCATAATGATTCTCCCAGTGAATGCCTAACTCTGGATGGAAACAGTGGTCACTGAAGCATTCAGCAACTCTGAGCAAAGAGCAATGGCTATTGGGGACACTTGAAAGTGATGGGGAGGGTAGTGAGGATTAGTCCACATGCCTCTGACATTTCTCCAGACCTTCTATTGCAAATATTCAAATCCCAAGCACCATAGTGTTACTTTCCCCTCTAGACCGTAGGTAGAACGAAATTAACAGCTAAAGCTCTCCCTTAGAAGGCAATTAAAATTTAAGCCAGATTGAGGTAATATTGTTGGCATGACAAGAGCTGGGTCATGTGACCTCCAATAATTCTATACAGAAAATCTGAGAGCCTATCCTTGTATTCATAATTATATTAATTTCTTTAAAAAGTTAATTTTAAAAAGTACTGAACTACACACCATGATAAATAAAAAATTCTCAAAGACATGGTTTATTTGCCCTCCAACTGAGGGCATTCTAGTCAAATAAATAAAATATATGCCTAAAGGTATTCAATGAGATATGCTATGGAAAGTCCAGAAAGTGAGTGATATGGCAGTTGAGAGTCAAATTAAGTGGGTGTTTTTTACGCTCAATCTTACTGCACAGCAAACTATCAGTAGGAGCTGTTGATTTTACATCCAAGATTATCTAAAATCTGTTTTAACTGAAATCTCGCTAGTCTTCATCACAATGGGTCTTCACTTGGGCCGTTGCTATTGTTCACACTGTCTCACATTTTCACAAAGCTCAGCAGCCAAAACTGTTCTTTCAAAACATCATATTAATTTTAGATAAACTAGAATGTGGTAACACATGGGCTGAGCATGTACGAACAGCTCAAAAATCAGGTACTTCTTTCTTGCTCACATGAAAGTTCAGGACAGTTCTATGCAAGCTGACAGGAGGTTTGGTTCCACACAGACATGCAGGTGCCCAGGCTGATGGTGCTCTGCCATTTCTATACGGCTCCCAAGTCTGCCCAGTCAGAAGGGAAAACAGCAGGAGGAAGCCCACATGGGAGGGTGTTAGGAGCTAGCCTTAGTCCGGTATTCACCACTACCACTTACTTCCATGGGTCGAATGCACAGCCAACAGCCAAGAGAGGCAGGAAATGGGATCTGGCTGTGTGCCCAGGGAGAAAAGACAACTGGATTTTGATGAACAGATGGCAGTCTCAACCTCAAATAAAATCATGTTACTCTTTTGTCTACAACACTTCAATTGCTTCTCATTGCACATTGCACTTAAAACCACACTCCCTACCACAGCTTTCAAGGCCTGCATCAACTAGCCCTGCCTAACAGCCTCAAGCACTCAACTGCTAAGACTCCAGAATTAAGCCAAATAGCTTCTAAGCATGGAAGGAGCTATCACAAAAGCCACACTCCTTTCTCACCTCACTATTGCCCCAGAATGAGGGGCCTTTGTTCAGTTTAGGTTTTCCTTAGATGTTCTCAAGCTCTTTATAGCTTCAGGCCTTTGAAAGTCTGTTGATTCTGTCTACAACTCCCTTCTCTCACCATGCCACATTTCCCTTAGCTATTTGTTTTTCCTCTCCAGGTCTCAGCTTACTTCCCTAAAAGTGATTTTCTGACTCTCTTCCCACATAGACTAGGTGACCCCAAATAAATTAGGGCCCATCTTAGCCAATCATTCTGACTCAGAAACAGTGTGTTCTTTCTTCTCAACGCAAATTCCAGGTTGTTCTACCTGAATGCCAAATTTATTGTTCTGTCTCCCAAGGCACTGTCAGTTCTTGAGGCAGACTTGTTTATCTTAATTCACCTTTGTCTCCTTAACCACCATCACAATGGCTGGCACAAAGTATATTTTCAATACGTTTTTTTATGAAAAATTACATGAATGAATGGTATAGTGAGGGGATAAAGAATTTTTAGGGACGTGGTGATCTTGAAAAGGTGGGAGGATTGTCATGCTGGTGGTGTGACATAAGGCATTAGAAGTGAGACAGCTCAGACTTGAGCAAAGGATATGAAGTGCAAAAGCCCAAGACATGCTTGAGGACAGTGAGTATCCTATTCACTCAGAGAACTGCAGGGCAGTTCTGGGAAACAAGGGTATGGAGAACTTATATTACCTCAACCTACTATATAGGAAAGTCTTAAAATCTGAACTCCTGACCGTGGCCTACAAAGCCCTACATGGCCTGGCCTTCTCTATCTTTTGGGCTTCCAATGTTTTATACCTTGCTCTTTCTGCACCAACCACATGGGCCCTAGTCCCAAAGTACTACCCCCCTCTACATGAATTAGTTTCCCCTTCACTCTTATGCCCAGGTTGCAGGCTAGATCCTCAGTAGGGGGCATGCAGGAGGCAGCCGATCAATGATTCTTATCAGTTATGTTTCTACTTCTATCTCCCTCTCCTTTCCTCTCTGAAATTAATATATATATATATATATATATATATATATATATATATATATGTAATTTAAGAAAACATTTCATTAATTTCCCTCTATGATACAAAGCCCTGCACATTGACCATTCTCTCATTCCAGGAACCAAATGGAAAATATTTACTGTATTTCTCAAATTGTTCTCCAAAATTTAAGACACATTTTTAGAATATTTATCTTTAATAGAGCATTACACATATATTAAACTTATCTTTTAGTTAAGTCTTCACACAGGTCCTCAGACAGCATTTCAGAGGGGATTTTAGAAAACAATGATCTATGCCAGAAATCCAGCTGCATAATTCTGGTCAACTCTTCCAGCTCCGTCACTTAACCCAAACACGGCCAAGAATCCAGAATGAAGCCAAATAGCCTCTGAGCATGGAAACAGCAATCACAAAGGCCACACTCCCTACTCACTAAGAGGGGTCTTCAAGCCATATTTGATACCCAATGCTATAAACCAGGTTAGAGGGTTTCCTAATCTTCGTCAGAGTGTAAGTGGAAGAGGAAAGTAAGGAGTGTGGAGCACAGGGAGTTTCAGATGAGATCATGTCTATGAGCGCCCTTATAAACGTCAAAGCCCTGCAACAAATATAAAATCCTAGTCTTTATAGGATGGTAATAATAAACATCAGTCACTAAGAAAAGACTAAACTGTGTTTGACTTGGTTTAAAATGAAAATCTGTAGAAAGTCATTTTAAAAGGAGTTCCAACAAGAATTACTAAGATTTTCTTGAAAATTCTGTGCCAGATATTCTAAAAAAAATGTATGCTTTGGAGACATTCCATTTATAATTGTGACACCCAAAATTATTTTACTGCAGTGATTCTCAAATCATTAAGGCATGAGAGCAGAGCGAGGTAGCTTATTTTCTTGAATGCCAGGAAACATGTGCCAAATAATGTAATAAATAACAAACTGAGGTTAACTACATATTCATTATGTTATGCTAAATTGGTTGCAATTTCAACATAACATAGAAAAGCAGTAATAAGTTTTAAATGTCTAGTTTAAGTTTTCAACTATTTTAATTACACTTAGTTTATGTTTAAATGTCTGGGAGAGACACTGAGAAAATTTTATATTAATGCATGTGAGAATAAATGTATATGTAATATTGAAAAGATTATCATTATAATTTAGAGGTACAACAACTATATCTTAGCTCACTAAAGTTCCATGAAAACAAGTTTTGAGAATCACCATTTCACTGTGTTGCTTTCTCCAACTTTTATTGTATCAAGGTGCCAATTGAACACATTGCCTGGTTCCACTTTACCTTTAGAATAGACAGATATTATCACATGAAGATGATTTCCAAATCTTTCCTGAATTTCAGGGGTATTTCAATGATATCCCTACAGCACAGTGGTTAGGGAATGCAAAAATAGTTCAGAAGGCTGGAAAATAGAGGAAAACAGATTCCAATCTGTATTTGTTAACAAAATACACTATTTATATTAAAGAAGCGTAATTATGTGGAAGGCATTTGGATAAAATTCATGAAGATTAAAAAGTAGCTAAGCCAGCCAGTGTGGGTCAGTTGGTTGAGCATCGTCCCATGCACCCAAAAGGTCACAGGTTTGATTCCCTGTTAGGGTACATGCCTGGGTTGCAGGCTCTATCCCTGGTAGGGGGTGTGCAGGGAGCCAATGGATATTTCTCTCTCATTGATGTTTCTATCCCTCTCCCTCTCCCTTTTTTTCTCTCTAAAACCAATAAAAACATTTTTAAGTAGCTAAAATATACCCCAAGCCTTGCCATAGTTTTCCATAAAGCCTTCAATTATTTCAAAGGCAGGAACATTTTTCACTCTTTTTGGACAGTCAGTATTTTATCAATATTTCTATAGTACTTTTCACTGTCAATATGTTATCATAATTTTTATGTGAATTGTGCTAGTGCTTGGAAATTAAGAGATGCTGAGAAGGATGTCAGCTAAACCAAAATACAAATCTGATAAACTCCAGATTTATATTGGGTTTGGCTGTCATTTCATTCAACAATGATCCTCTGGATGACTTCTGAGTCTCAACAGCGTGTAACAATTCCCTGGAAATTGATAATACTAAAGGTATGTTTGTAGAATCTAGTCTATGAAGGGGATGAATGGGCCCTCCAGAAAGAAGGAAGAAAGGAAAAAAAGAAGGGAGGGAGGGAGAGAAAGAAAAAGGGGGGATTATGCCATCTTGACTCACAATTCAATTAATTGTTAAAGCAAATGAATTAGTTACACTGGACATCACCAATTCAGTTCCTTAATTAGAGAGCATAATTTCCAAAACTTTGCTGCCTGATTCCTATCAAAATCTATATTGTAAAAAATAAAATTCTAGGAGGATTTCCTAAAGACTGGAGGATTTCCTATGCATCCAGTTTAGTTCCACTAATTTTCCCTAATCTCCATTACCAATCCCTGCCTCCATTAAGCCAGACCTCCATTATTTGGGCCCCTAATAGGACTTTTTTTTTATTCAACTGTATAAAGTGTTAGCCTATCGGCCTATGATGAAAGAGATTATACAAAAAGAGACCCAAGAAAGCTCATTACTGTAATAACAATATGGTTGTTGTTGAGGATCTCTCTCAATATTATAATCATATACTGTTTACTCTGTGAGAATCCAGGAAAAAACACAAATAAATAAAATAAATTCTCTCATACTTTTGTAAAAGGCTCAGTTTTGCTTCTCCTGCAAAACTAGTTCACTTTTATTTTGTAAATTCTGTGCATTATATAACTGATCAATATATGGCTTTTCATGGTAAGGCATTTTATCTAGTAATTTTTCCTGAACCATGAGAAGGTTTATGAGGACATAGAAAAAAATCTCTGAGAAAAACTTAAATCAGATTGACTAAAGCCTTAATAAGATCAAATGCTCTGCAAACATTCAATTTATTAATGTGGCCAATTAAAGCAGACCAATAGATGCCTTATGATTAAATATAAGATGAACCTACCTCATCTTAGCAAAAGAGGAGGAACCTAGCTTGGTTCACACAAGATTTGGGTTCCGGTCATAGGTTTGCTACTAATTAATATGACTTTTGAAAAGTCATTTAAGCTTCTGGGGGCTCGGTTTCATAATCTGTAAAATTACAAAAGTTTTACTAGATAATCTCTAAAGCGACTTCCAATTAAATTATCTTTCAATGTTAGAGCTCCCAGGAAAAATATGAATTTGACAAGTTGTTGTTCCCTGCCAGTATCCCAAGACCCACTTATTTCCATGATAAATAACTTGAGATATGATCATAAGACTAACATAAAGTAGGTTGCAAACTTCAGTGTGCCAAAGAAGTTAGGTCCCAACCTCAGAGACTTTTCCATGTTTCAACTCCAGAGAGCCTGATTCAAAAAGACTGGGATGGGGATCAGAAATCTGCAATTTTAACAAGCATTTCAGATGCTGCAAATAGTAGTAGTCTGGAAATTATAATTTGAGAAAAACTGCCTAAAAAGTAATGTGCCAATCAAAATGACTTTTTGGATATTTATTCCCTTACTCCAAAACAAATTTTAAAAAGATGACTATTTAAAGAATACATGAGTAAATGGAACCTATGAATTGAACTCTATGTATGTATACATTTCTCAGGTTTTTAAATGTTTACAGAATGAATCAGGGTATCTTAAATTAAGTCATAAGGAACAAATTAAAAATCATATTCTTTCATTCAAAAGAAAATAGTTTATCTACTAACAGCTGTCACAGAAGAGAAAAAGCTTTATAAATTCCAACAATTAAAACATAGTTTAAGGGGAATGTAAAATCCAAACAAAACTAACTTTTTGTTCTTAGAAATTATTCAAAATAGCATTATAATACATACCAAAGTACATCATTATTCCAAACCTTCTTTAGTGAAGGAGCTTAAGGACTAATTATTAAAGCTAGGATTGTGCATTATAATACAATATAAAGATACATATTGAAGATAAATATACTCTTTCTAAAAAGATAAGCAAGCTTGCAGTTAACATAATAGAATCAAAACAGTATGAGACACATAATTTAAAGTACAGAAATTCTGCTTGTAAATAGGAATTTAATCCAGATCAGTTCAACTATTCCCTCGGCATTTGTTATCGGGTGGATGTTAGCAAGCCCACATCATGGTCCATGTCCCCTAGGGCAGAATTTCTCAAACTTCAAAGTGTAAATGAATATCTGGAGATCTTACCAAAGCAGATTCTGACTCAGTGGTCTGAGATTCTATATTTCTAATACATCTTGAAGTGATATTGATGCTTCTTGTCTCTGGATGACACTTTGAGTGACAAGGCCTCAGGGCATTTCAACCTCAGTGAGGTCAACAGAGAAAATCCCATCAACAATATCTAGATCGCCGAAACCGGTTTGGATCAGTGGATAGAGCGTCGGCCTGCGGACTGGGGGGTCCCAGGTTCGATTCCGGTCAAGGGCATGTGCCTGGGTTGCGGGCACATCCCCATTGGGAGATGTGCAGGAGGCAGCTGATCGATGTTTCTCTCTCATCGATGTTTCTAACTCTCTATCTCTCTCCCTTTCTCTCTGTAAAAAAAAATCAATAACAGTGAGGTCAACAGAGAAAATCCCATCAATAATATCTAGATCAATGTAGCAGACTGCGTTTTCCAAAAATGGCCCACAATACACTCTTCCACCTCATATTGCTTTTCTCAGTATGGCCTTGCTATTCCCCCATCCAGAGGGAGAATTGAATTTCCCTCCCCTTGAACCCAGGCCAGCTTTTGTGACTTGTTTGTAATCAAAAGAATGCTATGGAGGTGTCACTGCATGATTTCTGAGACTAGTTAGGAAGAAGCCTCGAAGCTTCTGCCTCAGTCTCATGGAACATTCTGTCTCCAGATGTTCCTCCCAGATCCAGCTGTCACAGCCCAAGCCACATGAAGAGGCCATGTGTAGGCAACTCTGGTAATAGTCCAAGCCTTCGAATCACTCGGCCCAGCCACCAGACATGTCAATAAAGAAGCCAGCTCCCAACACTCAGCCACTCAAATCAATCCCAGCATTTTGAGCATTCCCAGATGAGAACCCAGACATTCTGGAGCAAAAACGCTTGCCCTCTCTGAATTCCAGCTACACAAAATCCATGAATATAATACAGTAGCTGTTGTTTTACATCCTAAGTTCAGGTGGTTTGCTATACAATAATGGAAAACTGAAAGAATGGAGTCAGAGTTAAGGAAGAAAAAGAACACCTAGTAAATACTTGATCCTTACCTATTATTTCTGACTGTCTAGATCAGCGGTTCTCAACCTGTGGGTCGCGACCCCTTTGGGGGTCGAACGACCCTTTCACAGGGGTCGCCTAAATATATCCTGCATATCAGATATTTACATTACCATTCATAACAGTAGCAAAATTACAGTTATGAAGTAGCAACGAAAATAATTTTATGGTTGGGAGTCACCACAACATGAGGAACTGTATTAAAGGGTCGCGGCATTAAGAAGGTTGAAAACCACTGGTCTAGATAAAGTTATGTAGCTAAAAGAGAGGAGGACTGGTGAGAGAGAAAAACTTCCAAAACTGTTACAAGATCTCAAGAGAACAGACTGGCCTGAACAGAAGTTGAGTCCTGAGATGAGGCAAGAGATTGTAACAGAAATTGAATGGGGACAATAGTAAAGGAACTTAGAAGGCAGCGGCAACAAATAAATAGCAACCATTAGATGGAAACCTGACAATATATAAAGGAAGTTAAAAATGGAACATGGACTGTTAAGAAGTTAGGATGGCTTCTGGTCCCACCAGTGAAACCTCTTTCATTAGACTAACTAGAAAATCTGTAAGGCAAAATATAAATCAAACTAGAGAAAGCAAAGGAAAAGCTGTAAGGAGAGAAACAGAAGTGATGCAATAGAGGGAACACCCAGTGGGCATATATAAGAATAGGAAGAAAGAGTAATGGTACAATGGTTAAGATGGTTCATGGAATCCTGTGATACTTCCTCTAAACACAAATTTTGAGAACCTACTGTGGGTTAGTCACTGTTATAAGAACAAATATATAGTAAGGCATATGGAAAAGTCACTGCCCTTTAAAGATTAAAATACCAATGAGGACAGTAAACAATTAAATATGCTTTCATATAGTGATAAGTACTATGAAGAAAATAAAATAAAGCAGGGTAAATGAAAAGAGGAATTTGGGGAAGGTGAAATGGGAGAGTCGTGTAAGAACTGTATATGCTGATTATAACCAAGAAGGAGCCTGTGAAGAGAAAGGAGAAATGAGAGGAAAAGCTAGCAGTTATTATGGATAAGTTACCAACAGAAGACAAGAAAGCCAAACAATCCACCAGGTGCTCTGGGCAGAAAATTGGGAGTCATTCTTGATTCTTCTGCTGGTAATCACCAATGCTGATACTGTCCTCTTCTTTCTAGGCACACAGAAGAACTACATTCCCCACCATCCTCTACAATTAGGTATGTCCAGGCACTAGCCAACAGGAGGTGAGCCCAAGTGATATATTCCACTTCTGAGCCTGATCCATAAAATCTTCCCACAGCATCCTCCATGTCAGAGGATTGGAGAAGAGAGAGGATAGGTATTTTCTCTCCCCACCACACCACAGATCTGACAGCGGTGGTGTCTGCCTCCCTCAGGTACCCTCTTCAGTGGCCCGAGCATTGTTTCCATTTAAGACCTTGAGGTCCCGAGACAATAACATGTTGCTCTTAAAGGCTCCAGGTGCCTCACCATCCCATCTCGGTTCCCTTACCCTGGCCATGCCTCTTTAAAGAGTCCCTTCATGAAACTCTTCTTAGTTAAACTTTTCAAAGAATGTCACTGCTCCCTACCAGGATCCTGACAGAAATACCACTCTATCTCATTAAACATCTGAATAAAAAGCATAATACTTAGGAATTAAAAAGAACTAATCATATACAGAACATTAGAACTGAGAGTGACCTTAAAAATCACCTTGAACCCATCCTCACTTTATACTGATGGTGCCAATTACCAATAACCAATATGGAGTTGATAAGTGGCCTTTTTCCCTTTTATTTTTTCTACATAATCATTACATTTAGCTCACCCCAAAAAATATATCTATAATGCCAAACGTTTATCATATTTTAGAATACGTATTTATGATGTTTATAATATTTTCAGGAAAAAAAGTAACAAGATCCAATTCTTAAAATTAGCACTCAGAAGCTAGTTCTACATTGGAACAGCATCCACCTCAGCTGGAAGGCGAAGAACATATATTTCTCAGTTCTCATTCTTTCAATGAAACCCTACTCCGTTTATAGGGCTGCCAAATGGCCGAACCAGCCCAAAACAGTTTACAGTATTGAAATATGCTGACTTTTTCCCCTGATGATCCTCTTATGATGGAAAAAACAAGCTTTAACCACAGCTGACCCTGATCATTAATGTCAGCTCCTGATCAAAAGCCACACCCTGCCTGCAAGTCACATTAAAATAAAGCATCTCTCCAGCTAGAAGTTCAGTAGCGGCAAATGTCCATGATCAAGCTCCCTGGATAAGGGCTTTTTCTAGTTCCCTCTGTTTCCCTCTAAATTTGCCCTTGCTCCACAACACTTATCTTGAGTTTCTTCCAATGTTCTGAGATGCAACATTAGCTAATAGGTACCATTCTAAGAAAAGGAGAAGGCGTATTTGTCAAAAAAAAACTGACTTGCTTCAAACCAAGCCTTGATGGGTTGGTTTGCACATTAAGTATGAGGCTACGCTAAAGCGTGTGTTATTTTTAACAGCTACATCTGTTAGGCACAGAGTCCAGTGTGCTTCCCACACTTTGATCTTCCTGAATCTTTCTTTCCATACCTTTGCTGTATGAAAATGTAATGTCACACAAACATGGTATTTTTAGAACAAAATGTATTAAAGTTATGCGCTGTTACTAAAATATGTCTCTTAACGTCATAATCTTAGCTAAATAATTTAAATGGTTTTCCAAGCATGCATAGTTGTTTCTTAAAAATTCTCTAAAGAGCAACAAGGTGTTCTTTCTGTTAAGTACACCAGTTTATTAATTCTTTTGTTCTTTATAAATTGTAGATGTATATCACAAGTATGTGAGCTGGAATTAGGAAAAAAAATTGTTTTCAACAACAAAGCATGTCTTTTATAGATGGGCTGACCTCTCTTGCTTCCTATTACTATCTAGCACATCAATCCACTAAACCAGTGATTTTCAACATTTTTCATCTCATGCCACACATAAAATAATTACCAAAATTCTGTGGCACACCTAAAGATATATTTCTTCTCAATCTGGCAAAAAAATAGGTATAATTTTGATTTATTCACACCAGATAGTTATTGTTGTGTTGGCAGTTGTCATTTTTTTACTTGACAATCTAAGGGAAAAGAGGTCAGTGCTCCTGACTTAATAGTCAGGTACTACATGTTTTAAAAATTCTTACAGCCCACCGGTTGAAAATTGCTGAACTAGACTAGTGAGATTGATCTCATTAAGAGTAGCTGGCAAATAGCCGGTCATATATACTAACTATCAAATACAAGAGGCAAACCACTGACTTCTAACCTGAGCACATGCTGATCTTTAAATGGACCCTTGAGAACAGAGTAGAGAGAGAGAGAGATCCTGGTCTGCATCCTGAGAACCACATGCTGCAAACAAAATGGGGCCTCTGACCCCCAAGAGAAGTTCCTTATGCACTTGAGTCTTCCTGGTCCAACTCTATGGTACTATTAACAGTGATAACAATGTCAGTTTATACTTGGCTCAAACCCAGGCTCAAGGATCACAAAAACAATGTGGTAATACAGTAGTCCATTACACATTCATTTGCTCATCCAATCTCTAAAACCATCTTATGCTATTTAAAAACCAGGATTCAAGGCTGTTAAATAGCATGCCATGACCATACAGTGAGTGGCAAAACTAGGACTTGAACCCCTATCTTTCAACTCCTAGGACGACGTTCTTTCTATTCTTAGAGTAGAAGATCTCAGCTCTATAATAGAAATTCTGGAGCTCCGAGGTAGATTGACTAAATCAAATAGTCTGAGGTAGGGTCTGATGATAAGCAGGGTTAGGTTGTCACTATTAATGTCCTTATTATTGGGAAAGATTTAAAAGAAGGATAATCCCAGGTCTTCAAAATTATGGAGAAACAATATTTTCAAACATTCCTATGGAATTATAAATTGTCACCACCTTTCATGGGGTAATTTAACAATGTGCATCAAAATTCTTTAAAATGCATGTATCTTTTGATTCTGCATTTCCATTTCTAGAAATTTAAATGTATACATGCCAGGTGGAAACAACAAATAGAGATTAAATAAATAAATCATGGCATAGCCACATTAAGTTAGATTTTTGATGCATTTTTACTGCCATGAAAAGATACTGAGATCTAATGTTTAGTAAATAGTAAAATGCCATTGTACTACAAGAACCATCTGACATTAAAGATTTGTCAAACAACTTTCTAAAATATTCTCAAAGTTGCCCTGGCCGGTTTGGCTCAGTGGATAGAGCGTCGGCCTGCGGACTAAAGGGTCCCAGGTTCGATTCCAGCCAAGGGCACATGCCTGGGTTGCGGGCTCGATCCCCAGTAGGGGTAGGGGGCGTGCAAGAGGCAGATGATCGATGATTCTCTCTCATCATTGATGTTTCTATCTCTCTCTATCCCTCTCCCTTCCTCTCTAAAATCAATAAAAATATGTTAAAAAAAATAAAATAAAATAAAATATTCTCAAAGTAATTGACTTTTTCAAAAAAGCTCTGTGCTAATTCATTGCAACACAAAGATTATCAGATCACTAGTTTGCTGCCCATGGATCTTTATCCCCCTTAGTTCATATTAAAGATTTTGTGGCCATAATCATAATCCAATGTCTACCATAATTTATTACTCTCCAGAAAGTGTTTAGGTTGAAAAACTAACACAGAACACATTCCACTAGGGTTGTGTGGTCAACAATATCCAACTGCTCCAAAGCCCTCCGCCAGGTCTCCACGTTGGTCCCTATGAACCAGTCCTCCAGGAGCCATCGCCACAGAAGCAATACTAGGATGAATTCTCCCAGAGCCATATGGCTTTGACTCTGTCAGTACTAACAATAATTCAGACCCATAAAGTGAAGAAGACAGGAATTCTTTCTGGTCTCACACTGCTAGGTGAAGTCCTGTGGTATATTTATATTCATTAATATTAACAATAGAGAACATGCTAATAGTAGTAATGGCAAAATACAACCAGTTTTGAGGAAACAAAAGTGCCCTTACTACTTATAAGATTATTTCCATTAAATAGGATGGTTGTTTAGTTTGATGGAACTGTTTCATCCTTTTGAGTTACCATGAATGTTTTGGGGGGGTTTTGCTCCTTTTAAGTTTTAGCTATTGTGATTTAGAATGCGGTTAAGCCAGAGTTAACTGACAGCACCCTCCTTTGCATGTATGAAAAGTAGGGCATGGGGAAGCCGCATGGCTAAACACAGAGGTGCTAGGAGAGATATGAAAATTCCCATAAACACAGCCTGCTAAAAGGCTCAGGGTATGATACTGTTCACAGGTAAAAGTTCCTTCTTTCATATAGAAAAATTCTCAGTGTTTCTCAAACTTTTTGGTCTTAGAACCCTTTTACACTATTTAAGAGTATTGAGGATCCCCAAGAAACCTTTGTTTATGTAGGTTTCTTGGTACTTATTACAAATTAAAATAAATATCTACATTACATTTATTAACTTATTTAAAAATAAATTAGAAAAATTAATATAGCTTATGAAAACTATGATCTTTTCAAAACAAAGAAAATTCAGTGAAAAGATTGGCATTGCTTTACATTTTTGCAAATCTTTTTATGTCTGACTTAATAGAAGACAGCTGGATTCTCCTACCTGCTTCTGAATTCAATCTGTTGTAATATACCTCTGGTAGCCTCTGGAAACTCCACTGTATACTTGAGTGAGAATGAGAGTGAAAGAAACAAAAACTGTCTTAGTATTACTATGAAAATAATTTTGAACTCACAGAACCCCTGAAAGGATCTTGAGGACTTAGAGTGACCAAACTGTCTGGCTTCCCTGGGACACACTTAGTTTGAGCACTGCAAGTCTCATGACCTGGGGAAACCCCTTAGTCCGGAGCAAACCAGTCTGACTGGGTCCCCTTTCTGTGCTACACTCTAAGAACAGCAGTGTTAAGTAAGACAAGATCAGCCCTAGCCAGTTTGGCTCAGTGGCTATAGCATCAGCATTCGGACTGAAGGTCCAGGGTTCAATTCCGGGCAAGGGCATGTACCTTGGTTGCAAGCTGGATCCCCAGCCCTGGTTGAGGCACATGTGGGAGATAACCAATCGATGTGTCTCTCTCTCACATTGATGTTTCTCTCTCACATAGATGTTTCTCTCTCTCTCTCTGTCTCTCCCCCTCTCTTCCACTCTCTCTATAAATCAATGGAAAAATCCTTGTGTAAGGATTAACAAAACAAGATCAGAAAGATTATCTTGCTTAAGATCAGAATATGTGGGATATAAATCGGAAACTCATGGACACAAACAGCAGTGTGGTGGTTGCCCAAGGAAAGGGGATGAGGGTGAAGAGGGTCCGAACATATGGTGACAGGAAAAGATTTGACATTGGGTGGTGAGCACACAGTGCAAATACAGCTCTTGTAACACAGAAACCTATACCTGAAACCTGTATGATCATATGAACCAATGACAACCCAATAAATTTAATTAAAAAATAAAAAAGAACAGACACTACTCCCTATACCTTCAAAATCACAAACTACCTAACACCAGGCTACATATTCATGCATTGCTAGTTTTATACAGTGCTTAATAATAACATACTAATTTAAAATCAGTGGAATTTATAATCAGTGGAATTTAAAATTAGTGGAATTTACTTAGAAGAAGTAGCATATACTTAAGTATACACAAAGTAGATGTTAAATGCGTCATATTAAGAAAAGTCAAAATAGGCAATATTTAATTTTTTATGGTTTGGGACCTTGGGATTGAACCAATGCAACTTAATGAATGGCCCCTACAACGTACTCATTTTTAAAAGAAAAGTAGTGCATGTCATTTCACTAAGTAATCACAAAATGAAATAGGATTCTTACTATTACAGAATTAATTACCTTGAGCAACAATAATAAAAAAGTATTTAACTTCCTGAGAATTAGTTCAGTTTTCAAAAAGCTTTACTGAATAAAGTATATTAACTTTGCTTTATGACACTCAAGTGCCAAACCACATGTTTTCACTCCATCACCTTTGGTTCCTTTTAAATTGTGTATGAGTAAGTCTTTAGTCAAATAACACAGTCATCTGTTTCCATCATTTTTTTCCTTTTTTAAAAAATGTTTCCTTTTTTAAAAATGTTATGTACATAACAACTAAGTGACTGGTATGATCTTTTAACAATTCCTAAAGTTCTTTTTTTTTTAACATGAATGACAAAATCATATTGTTAAATTAAAATGTTATAAGAAATCACCATCGTAACCAGTGGTTTTCCTTCATGTGAGATATTTTACATTATTGAATTGGCAAGGCATTCCTTTCAAGCTCAAGACATTTTGCTTGCCATCTTTCTCATAAAATTACGTGTGTACCTACAGTTGCTATGTTACTGGTATAAGCCTTACCTTGGCCTAGTAATTTTGTTTAAATAAATCATTTTCTGAAAAGGTGTTTGCTAAAACTTTAAAATATATTTCCAAAAGCAATAATTCCCTAAAAGAAAAAATGTGGCTTTCTTCTCCAATTTTTGAGGTTTTTCTCTTCACTTTTCAATTGTCTACAAATTCACTATGAAGGATATTTATGATTTTTTTAAATGTCTTACAATGTCAATGCAAAATTTCAGAAGATACACAGAACATTAGTTGACAGCTTTTCTATTTCAAATGGGGGGGGGGAGATGAAGCAAAATATTTCACAATGAAATACCGCAAGTTAATATTTCAAACTTTAAAACTTTATGAAAAGGTCATTTGTAATGCCTAAAAGACTAAACTATACTAATAAAAGAGTAATATGCTAATTAGACCAGGAGACCTTCCAGAGACCTTCCAGACATCCTTCTGGACAAAGCTGGGGGCATGGCCGGCCTGCAAACTGCCCCAGGCCCCTCACCCAGGCTGGCCCCATCCCCCAAGGGGACCCCCACCCTGATCCAGAACCCCCTTCAGGGTAGACCAGCTGGCCCCCACCCGTGCACCAGGCCTCTATCTATACTAATAAAAGGGTAATATGCTAATTAGATCGGGAGACCTTCTGGACAAAGCCATGGTGGCGGGGCCGAGGCAGAGGCGGTTATGGGCGATCAGGCCAGGAGGGGAGGGCAGTTGGGGGTGAGCAGGCTGGCAGGGGGGGCAGTTGGGGGCAAGAAGCCTGGCAGGCAGAGTGGTTAGGGGCGATCAGGCAGGTAGGCATGTGAGTGGTTAGGAGCCAGAGTTCCCGGATTGAAAGGGGGATATCCCAGATTGGAGAGGGTGCAGGCCAGGCTGAGGGATACCCCCCGTGCACAAATTTCATGCACTGGGCCACTAGTAATTATATAATACTAATCAGGTACAAAAGCATCAAACTAGCAAGTGAAAGTTGAGCCTCATGGTACATTTCAAGAGACAAAGGTCTGAACCCCATTTTGTAATTATGCATCAAACTCTGGTTAAATATTAGAATCTATTACAGAAATACCACAAACAATAATATCCCTGCCACCAGTGTCTCCAAATTTTAGCTTACTCTCCACAAAGCTAGTCAACTTGAGGGAAGGAAAATCACTTTCCTTCTTTAAAACTTCCACGATATCTGTTGCCTATGTGAAACCTGAACTTCTCAATATATTTTATAATATTCATTCAGTCCCCCAAATACCTCATCTTTTGCCAATTCATTCACTCAATGAGTAGGCCTTGAGTGCCTGTCAGCACCTGCCCACAGGTGCTCAATCACACAGTGTGCATCAGCTACAGCAAATTCCTTACAAACTCACAATCCCATGAGTCTTTGGAGAGAGACACTCCTCCTTCTCTCTGTGAAGATAAGCCACAGTACAGGTGAGAGCTTTATACAAGTGGACCATTTCAGAAAATTTTTAAATGTTCAGTGTCGATTCTGCCTGTCCATAAATAAAACCCAAATAATCTCATGAAGTCCCAAGGGAAGCAAATACCTCATGAAGTTCCAAGGGAAGAAAATGTATCTATTCAATCTGGATTTCTACTCTTTCATCACTAGAAGAATTCTGATGAGAAAAGTACTACTTTTGTATGTGTCATTTTCAAAAGTGAAGTAAAAATGACATACAATAAAAACAAAGACCTTAGGTGTTCCATAAAATGAGTACTCACAATTGCAAATACTTGTGCAACCAACACTGAAAACAAAATATAAGACACAGCTGTCAGAATCAAAAAGTTCTCTAATGCGCCTTTCTATTAAATTTATCCTCCCATCCCTAGGCAACCCCTAATTCTACCATCAGACATTATTTTTTTTCCTATTCTCTGACTTCATATAAATAGAACCAGAGTGTGTGTAGATTTTTGAATCTGGCTTCTTCCACTCAGCATAATGTTTTTGAGATTCACCTATATTGTTGCATGGATCTGTAGTTGCTTATTCTTACTACTGAGTACAATTCTTTTGTATGCAACTTCCTTACAAGCTCATAATCCCATGAGCCTTTGAGCACTTATTGACACTCTGGATAACTTATTTTGTAAGATGTCTGTTCAATTTTTTTGTCCATTTTAAAAAATTAGATTGTTCACCTTTCACTGCTAATTTGTAGGATTTTTTTAAAATATTCAATACACACATTGTTTTTCAGATATATATGTTGTGAATATTTTTTCCCAATCTGTGGTTTGTCTGTTCATTATTTTAATGGTGTGATGAGAAAAATTAATTTTTAATTTTGATGAAGTCAGCTTATCAATGGTTTTTATAGTTACCACTGTTTGTGTCCTGTTCAAGAAATATTTACTCCAAAACTTTCTATTAGAAGATTTTTGGCTCTAAGATTACATATAGGTCTATGGTCCACCTCAAATTAATTTTGTGCATGGAGTGGCATAGGGGTTGAGGGTTCTTGGATGATTATTTGAATTATATTACTACTAGGGGCCCAGTGCACAAATTCGTGCACCTTGAAAGAACTATGGGCTGCGAAGCTGTGGTGGGCACAGGGTTGGGTCTCGGCCCATTTTCCGTGCCCCTGCCCAGCCTCTCCTGCCACGGCCCCAGTCCCTTCTCTGCCGGTAGCCCCGCTCCCACTGCCGCCGCTCCCACACACTGATGGCGCCAGCCCTGCTCGCACCTGCTAACGGTGCGGAACAACTGGAGCCAGCACCAGCAGCAGGTGCAAGTGGGGCTGATGCCTCGATCACTCCTCAGGAGTAGGGAGAGGTGGAGAAGCCCTGAGGGGCTATTGGGGCCAGCAGCTGCCACTTGCACCCGCTGACAGCGCCGAGTGATTGGGATCAGTGCCAGGCGCCGGCAGCAGGTACAAGCGGCAGCTCCAGCGCTGGCTGTGGGTACAAGTGGGGCTGGTGTTGGCAGTGGGTGCAAGCGGCGGCTCCAGCACCGGCAGCAGGTGCGAGTGGAGCGGGGGGGGGGCGCTGGCAGCAGGTGCAAGCGCCGGGCGGGACTGTGGCACACAGGAGCAAAGAATTTTCAGTATCCACCAGAGGCTCGCCCCAATGACAGCGACCCGCACCCTGCCTTGGTCTGGAGCCCCCCGCTCACCTGCTCCACCATCCTGCCGCAGCCGATGCCTGCCATGTTCTGCACACGCCCCCTGGTGGTCAGCACACGTCATAGCAACTGTTTGTTTGGCTGTTCTGGTTGTTCAGCGCAAATAGTTCTGTTCGGTCTATTTGCAAATTAGCCTTTTATTATGTAGGATTTGGGAGAGATGGGGATTCAGCCCTGTGTCAGTGAAGTGGGACATAAAGTACTCTATCCCGCCTCTCTGGAAAGAGGCTGAGCAGCCTCCTCCACCAGGGCCAGACCGTGGGGCTAAGGCACAGGACCTCTATGCATTACAAAGGAGTTGATTTAGAAATTGGCATGATTTCCAAGTCTTGTGTATGCCCACAGCTTACATAAACCACTTTAAGTGTTCTCTGAAGTTTTTATTTAAAATTCAAGCCCCATCATTCAGAAGTGCCCAGTATTCGTTCTGCGTGCCAACAATACTCTCCAGATAAGGAGCATCCTACTCCTGTTTATAAGGGTTCTCTCATCAAAGGTTGCATCTTTGTCAAAGGGATCTCAATACTGTAGCTACAAGCTGAAATATTCATAGCCTTTTCCTATGCAGAACCATTTTCTGGTGCTCCCCAAACCACATGTACAGTGCAATTGAAACTTTGTGGCCCATGCACAGAAGTCGGTATTTTGTGGAAGAGCCACACTCAAGGGGCCAAAGAGCAGCATGTGGCTCGCGAGCCGCGGTTTGCCGACCACGGGCCTAGGTGGTCGTCACGCCCTAATGTTGTCACAAGATGGCGTCACAAGATGGCTGTCACAAGATGGCCATCACAAGATGACTGTGCACACAGCAGAGGCGGGGCCTGGAGGAAGAGGTGGGTCATGGCAGGGGAGGGCAGTTGGGGGCGATCAGGCCAGCAGGGGAGGACAGTTGGGGGCGATCAGGCTGGCAGGCAAAAGCGGTTAGGGGCAATCAGGCAGGCGAGCGGTTAGGAGCCAGTGGTGCTGGATTGTGAGAGGGATGTCTGACTGCGGGATCGGGCCTAAACCAGCAATCAGACATCCCCCAAGGGGTCCCAGATTGGAGAGGGTGCAGGCTGGGCTGAGGGACAACCCCCCCACCCCCATCCCCGCGCACAAATTTCGTGCACCGGGCCTCTAGTAACACAATAACAAAAGGATTACTATATTATACTATCTACTAATATGTTATAATAGTATATAACATAATACAGTGATATAATACAATACTACCTTGCTCTTAATATGTATTAAAATAACTCATCCACCATGATGTTTATAACATGACAAATAATTTTCATAATTTAGCTCCCTGTTCTTATCTGTCTGTTTATCACAACCCAGTTAAAAAACATATATATACCTAAAGCTTCCTCCCTCAACAGGGTAACGCCAGTTCTTTCCATGCTCCTCACACTTCCATTATAGCACTTTAATACAATGTCATGGTTATGTATTCATTCATTCGACAAATATTTGTTGTGCCTACTACATGTCAAGGACTGTGCTTAGAAATAGATGTACAACGTTTAATAAAAACCATCACGAAGTTTATCCTCCAGTGTTAAACATGTCTTTATCTGCACCTGGACAATGATGTGACTGGAAGTAGCCATTGTATTTTATTCAGCACACTCCCTGGCAATTGGCAGAGCCTCACAAATTGTTGATTTACTTTTCTATAAAAGATAGATAGCTTCAGCCTTGGTCACAGCTAGTTCATTATTAGGCAATCAAGCACAACTGTATTAAAATAAAGTAATGCAATTGTAACAGGTAATGTTTCCATTTAGGGGAATCTAAAATCCCAGACACTGTAATAAGAAAAGGGGTGGTGGTGGGGGGGGGGGTCCAGGAAACCTCATTCATATTACCTGTTCAACCAATCCGGTGTCATGTGTTTACTCTTATTAGGTCAATTATTTCTCAAAATTCTGGCAATAGAAAAGAATGACACTGGCCATTCTGGTGTCCTCTGTGGCCATTCAAGTGTGACCTAGAGGTTACCTACACAAACCTAATGGGCTGCGGAATGGGTATCACAGGGAGACAGAGCCCGTTAGTGATGGAATTAAAACACACAGGTAAGTAATCAGCCTAATGAATAGTCCTTGTATGTATCACCACATCCTGCAGGAAACTTAAAAAGCAGCTCAGCTCTGGGCTCCAGGCAGCAGGCAAGGGACACCCACTACAGAGCCGCTGCTGTGTGTCTGAGTGAAAATGGGTCCAGTGCTGACTTCCCTTCTGAGGAGAAAATACAAACACATAAATGCACAGACAGTTCCTTCTCCTGTTCCGAGAAAAACAAATAAGGAAAGAATTCCCTGCTACCCTCACCAAATTCTAAATGGGGAGGTGAAAGAGGTACGCAAATCTGTGTGTGTGACGCATGATAAAAATTTACTCCTCTCATGTCTTTCCAAGATCATAAAAAATAAGTTGGTAGCTGTCATCATGGTCTTATCCTGGACATTCGAGGATAAACATTAAACACCTCGGGGTATTTTTTTCCAATTTAAATCTAAACCCAGGTTTACAATAACCATCTGTGCTAAAAGTAATGTTTTCACATGCGAATTTCTCTAACTTTTTAAATCCAGGGATTTATGTGTGTGGACATTTGTATTTGGATGTGTGCTGAGTTTTCTTTCCTTCATTCTTTTAGTTTTGGGTGAAGCTATGAACATGTTTCAAGGAATTAAGTGGTCAGTTACCAAAGTCTCACCCATGGAAATGTCATATTTAAATGCTGGATATAATCAGAGGGAAACAGCAGTTTGTCTCTTTGACTTTCCAAGTCTGGATGCAAAGTGAAGGGAGTGAAGGATGAGTTCAGATAACAGTACTAGGTAATGCATAACAGCCAAGAGGTGGGAACAAGCCAATGCCCAGAACTGAAGAATGGATAAATAAGATGTGGTAGAGCCACACAATGGAATACCATTCTGCATAAAAAGTAATGGAGAACTGAGATGTGCCACAACAGGGCTGATCTTAGAAACATGCTAGGTGAAAGAAGCCAGGTACAAAACACATATTGTATGAGTCCATTTATACAAAACACCTAGAATAGGCAAATTCAGAGATAGAAAACACATTAGCGGTTGCCTAGAACTGAGGGGAAAGGGAAAGGACTAGGAGGAAATGGAGAGTGCCTACTAGTGCACACAAGGTTTCTTTTCGGTGTGATGAAAATGTTCTAAAATTAACTGTGGTGTTGGCTGCATACTTCTGTGGATATATTAGAAACCATTGCATCTTAAATAGGTGAATTGTATGGTATGTGAATTTTATCTCAATAAAGTTGTTAAAAATAGATAACATTTGCAAAGGGGACGGGGGGGGAGGACATCCATAATACTGTCAACAATAAAAAAATGATAACACTTTGTAGCAGTGAATGACACTGGCACCTACATTATATATAAAAAGAGAGCATGAAATAAATACCTGTCCGTGTTCATAAGAGAAATCTGGAGGATAAAGAGGGAGGCAAGTCTGAGAGAGTGAGCTCTTCTCCTAAATCTCATGCAGACACACACACACACACACACACACACACACACACACACTAAATATACTTTATTTCAGCCAACTAGTGCAGCCACCAGATGATTTAATAATCTGTGGCAAAGTTTCTCAACCTGCTTCAAAGTCTTAGTTAAATACACGGTCCTCAATCATTTCAGTACTAGGGGGAAAGCAGTTCTACAAAAGCGAAGGATTTTTTCATGCATTTATTTTGAAAGGTTGAACAGGAAAACAAAGCCAACAAGAAAAAAAATGGCAAAATGTTACTTTTATCAGCAAGTCATTGTTGTAAAAAAGACTAGCCAAATAAATGTAATGTGCATGGCCCATGGTGTTTCCTTTAAGGAATCATAGATCCAAACCATCCAGTGTTTACCACAGTTAAACCCACTGTTGAAAAATACTGCCAAGTGCTGCCATCTTAACTCCAGGATAAATTTTAGGAGAAAATGTGGTTTTCATATCACTCATGTTATGTGCCTTTGCCCATGTTTATGAATCACTACAGAAAGATTTTGGTTAAATATAAAAATTCCATGGAGAAGATATTAAAAAAAAACATGGTAAGGGTATCATTGATTGGCAGAAGTTGCAGGTAACTTAAAATAATAAGTTTAAGACACCCAAGAGATTGGGTGTCTACCAGGATGCTCAGCACAGCAAGGAACAGAAGAAAAAACTATAAGAAATGAAACAGGAAAGGATCAGTCATCTCATATATAAGAAATTATATGGAAGGAGTGGTTCAACTTGACTTCAAGGATCCAAGGACTTTTAGTTTTTCTACCTGTATCCCTAGACTCCCATGATGTTTCTCCAATGTAACTGCAGCAGTTCTAGGTGTCAACTACTGACAATTCCACATCCCAAAAAGGGAAGATACGAAAGAAAGGGGGAGGGGGGGAAGAAAGGAGGGAGGGAGGGAATAGGCATTTCCCCAATGCACCCTTTTCTTTGGGAAAAAAAGTCTTTTCAAAGGTACCCTGGTTGACTTTCTCTCAGGTCCCAAAACCAAGATTGATCACATGACCATGTCTAAACCAATCCCCAACAAAAGGAAACAGACAACAATGACTGGCTCATTCTAATCATGATTTTCCCCTAGAGCTGTGGAGGGAAGGTCATCCCCCAAAATCAGCTGGGAGGGTAGGACAGTGAACAAAGTCAAGGCTCTTCCAGGAAGAAAGGGGGACCAAAAGCAAGGTAATCAGAATGGTACAATCCAAACACCATCTCACATGTAAAACAGATAAACTAAGGCTATTTAACCTAAAAGGAGAAGGCCATAATGAAATCTCCAAGTATGTGAAGGATCATGTGAAAGAAAAGATCCCTGATTAATTTAATTTGAGGCCTTACAAACTATAGCTCTCCTACGATATGTACAGGGCCGACTCATGAAAGGGCAATATGAGATTATTGAAATAAAGGCCAACTCACCATCTACCTTATCTGAGAAGAAAGTCTTTCACTAGAAGGTTGAACTAGCTAATCTAAGATTTCTTGAATCCCTTCTCTAGTTGAGCTAACTCAAGCATCTAGGAAACTTGCCCATAACTTCCCTCCTCATCTACCTTAACAAACCTGCCAATTCAAATAAAAAAGCGAAAATTGATATTTTTAAATGGAAAGAAAAGAAACAACAAAATGATTTTTCATGGGTCAAACAGCCTGTTCTTGAATCAGACAATACAGTAAAGAAAATAAAGAAATTTCAGAGGGGACTAAAGCAATTCTAAATGGCAGAGCCGTGGTTCTTTTCATTTCTCTCATATTCTTCACTCACAACTCCATTCCTATCACAGGCGACTGTTCCTGGAATTGGTCTAAGTAGAAGAACAGACTGCAGATCATACAAGGTCTCTAGCTTCAGCCAAAATTTACTAAATAAATACCAACACGAACAAGCAAAAGGAGCAATGAAAGAAGCTGCCATCAAGACCATGGGAGGAGCCCATTATTTCTAATCAATCCCTTTTCTCTCCAAGTCCTACCTTCCAATTTCCATTTTGACCTCTTTTCGCGCAGTGAATGTTGATGATTATTTAGACAAATAATATGATCTCAACCCAAATTTATTTGACTTTAAGAACAGAACTTCAGTCAATTGTGAGCAAAAGTATAAAGTTTATATTCAATTACTGCAAAATTTGAGTCAGGACCATTCTCCCTGACACCACATTTGAAAATAAAATTTAACAAAATGCAGATGTGAAATTAACCTAGGTTTTTCCTGTGTTCAAAAACAACTCAGATTTTGAGATGTGAGACAAAAAGGACCTAAATTTAGTTGAGAGATGTCTTTGATGGCTCCACACTTGTCTTTATCTTCATCATTTACACCTTTTTCATTTACACATTTTATAGAAGATAAAACCATAAAGAGCACAAATGACCCTAAAAGCCAAAACTTCTGACCCTAACGAAGCAAATGTCAACTGAATTTTGTATTTCCACCCCATGTAACCCAAATCTTACCTCTGTTAGCCTGCAGATTTCAAAAGTGTGTTATTTGCCCAACACATCATATTGCTATTTACACAAAACTTTTCATCAAAGACTTAGACCTATTTTTTCATCCTAGATAGTTAAATTTTTAGTATAAATCAAAGAGATCTCTCTGTTTCTATCTCATTTGGTCTTCTGCCTGTCCTGTATGTACTACTCTCTCCCCGCAGAAGAAGCTAAAGAAGTTTAAGGTTCAGGCCCTTATTTGCACAGGCCACTTCTAAGGCTCAAGGAGGGACTCTAACAATGCTCCCATGATGCATTTAACTTTTAAAAATAAGATATTTTAACCTCAACATTTAACACTGCTCTATCTTTCACTTCAACTTCCTCTCCATCACACTTGCTCTTGTGTTGGTGGCCTCTGATGCACATCTTTTGGGTTCTATAAAGACAGAAATTGACTTGGAAGTATATTCAATTTGGGTTCAGTGGGATATATATCTGTGGCCACACTAACTTTCTTGCATAGTTCAGTTATTTCTAGTTGCCCTGGGTAAAAAGGTCTTCCTGGGTGATGATACAAAAACATCAGTAATAAACTGGTTTATGAGTGTCTTCAATTCAAACATTATTTATTAGTCCATGTGCATGAAAACTTGAAATCTCCTGAAACTATAAATCTCATATATAAAAGAAATCTAATAGAAAGTTTCCCACAATTTGGCAGTAATCCTAAAAATTTACATGACATTATCAACAACAGGCTATAATACTAAAAGAACTTTCCTAAAATTATCAATACTAAAAATAAAATTTTGACCAACCATGATAAATAAGCAACTAATTGCTTTTCTAATCTCCATAGAAAATATTATAAAATTACTGTAATGAAGAAACAATCCAAGATTAATCACCTATCCCCATAGGATGAATTACAAAAGTATGTCATGTGCTTATATTAATAAATTGTTTTTCCAACATTTTGTGATATTGTGATATTTGTGGCATCTTTACCTCCTTACTTTGCAATTTCTCATGGTTTCTTTCTCATTGTAAAAGGACCCCCACATTGATTAGAGCCACCTTTTTCTAATTCTTGAAATGCTATCATCCTTTGGCTTCTGGGAAATCATACTGTCCTTGTTTTCCTCCCCCCTTACGGACTACTCCTTTTCTGTCTCATTTCCTAGATCCTCTCTTTACTTCAACTATAAAAGTAGGAGAGCATGAAGACTCTGTTCTGGGCCTTCTTTCTGACAGCTTACTTCCCTTAGTGATCCCATCCAATCCCACCACTCTAAAGAATATCTTCCAACTGTTGATGTCTCCTAAGTCTCCAGCCCTGGCCTCTGTGTGAGGATCCAGTCTTGGTTACCCAACTGCCTACCCAACATCTCCATGGGAAAGTCAAACAGATATTTCAAATTCTCCAAGACCAAAGCAGAACTTCTGAGCTTGCTATCTAAACCCACTGCACTCTTAGTGATCCCCATATCAGGAAATGGCCCATCGATACTTTTCCTCACATCTAAAATCTGAGAGTTATCACTGTTTCCTCATCCTCTCACTTCACATATCATATTCATCAACATGTTCTGTCAAGCTAGCCCCAAACATATCCCAAATCAACTACTTCTTTCCATCTCCCTATTGCTACCATAGTCTGAGCCACCATCATCTCTCACCTTAGACTCTGGTCCCTCTCCAATTCCATTCTCTACACAGCAAGGTAGTCTTTTTTCTTATTTTTTTTTAAGTAAGTCATACCATATCATCCTTCTGCTTAAATACTCCATGGCCCCCATTACCCCTACAATTAAACTTTTACTCTGGCTTATAAAGTCATACAAGGTCTGTCTTCTTCCCATCTTTTGGACTGTCTTCTAACACCGTCCTCATAGCTCACTGGTCTTAGCAGCTTCCTGGGCCTATGTTTTACCCCCTGATCCTTGTGATTTTCCCCCATTTGGCACTTTTTCTTTCAGTTCTCAACCGAAATAACATCTCTTCCTGACCTCCTCACATGCCTCAGTCACTTCTTGTCATAACATCCTATTTTATTTATCTGCATTGCACCTACACCTCTGCTGATATATAAGATCTAGGAGCCATATGACCATGCTTTGGCACTATGGAAAAGTATGGAGGGCACTATTGCAGTAGAAAAAGACACCCCACTGTTTTTGGGGTAAGATTTGTTTATTGCATCTGTGTAAGAGGCTTCAAAGCTGCAAAAATCTTCATTTAACCTACTACACGACTATTCCCAAATTACTATTCTTTGAGGAATTGTTTCACAACCTGGTATTTTACCATGTTTGTGTAGAGGTAGCAATAGGTTTGTCTTATAGAATTTTTTCCTATGTATCCAATGGTGCCAATACCACAAAAGCACATAAGGCCTGCCATAATTACACAATCTAAGAAGGTCTATGGTAAACTGCAATCTGTGGCCAGTGTCCTAATACTGCAAAAGTGTAGACTCCATGAAGATTCTTCAATCAGTATTATTGGTCCATCCCAGCAGAGAGGCTGGTGCCACCTCAACCTTCTCTCCCATCTGCCCTGCTAGAAAGGCCTTCAGAGAAATACCAACAAGAAGAGTATGAAAAGGAGAAGAAGGCGGGAGGGTGGGGGTGGAGAGGGAGGAAAGGAAGAAGGAGGGGAGAAAGAAGAAAGAGAAAAGAGAGAGAGGGAGGGAGGAAAAGAGAGGGAGGGAGGGAGGGAGGGAGGGAGGGAGGGAGAGGGAGAGAGAGAGAGAGAGAGAGAGAGAGAGAGAGAGAGAGAGAAAGTCAGAACTGCATCAGGTAAGACGTTCCAAAAGAAAACAGCACTAACACACAATTTCCATTATTTTTACTGTAGAGACAGACTGTGGACAAGTGAAAGAATAGCATACCATTTCATGAAATCATCTACAGACCTTTAGGAGTATCAAAGCCTAATTCTGTCCAGAGATGTTGGCCAGGTACCTAAAACTGGAGAGGATCAAGTCTGACCCAATCCTGGCTGGATCTACGGATTCTTGAAGGTCAAGTAGCATTTAGCACAAAGTGACTGCCTGGCTAGTGTGGGTCTGAGCTACTCAGAACAAATGTCAGCAGAGAAAAAACAGTTGATAATGGGAAAGGAATGACACAGATTTCTCAATAATGTCTGAGTTCATTTCTGACTGACAGATTCCAAAATGGTAGCAAACCGTGAGCAGACTAGGTTGGCAAAATCTATGAAATCTAACTTTTAAAAGATAGGTGTGGAAGCACTAGTGGAAAAAGTAGCCTTGTTCTAATTATATTTAGAAATAAGGCCAGCGCTATTTTATGACGTAAATTGAACATTTTTCAGATCCAGAAATTTGTAACCACAGACACAGAAATAGCATAATACTAGGGTGAAAAAAAAAAAAAGTTTGTTACACAAACTGGCTCCAAATATTTTTCAAAATTTCAAATGAACCAAAACCAAAACTCAATATATTTCTGATAAGATTTTTCATAATAAGTCAAGTATGTTGAAGGCAATATAATCAGATATGAAGTGGTGCAGTCACAGTAAACATAGGCCGCCCTTAGGATTGGCAACTGTTGGTTTTCTTTCCCTCTGCTGGTGATAAAATGCATTACAACAATGATGGGAGAGTACACCTACCCAGAGTGAACTCATTAAAAATGATCAAGTCATGCTGGGCTGGTGAGGCTCAGTGGTTGAGCGTCAACCTATGAACCAGGAGGTCATGGTTCAATTCTCAGTCAGGGCACATGCACGGGTTTCAGGCTTGAACCTCAGTAGGTGGCATGCAGGAGGCAGCTGATCAATGATTCTCTCTCATCCTTGATGTTTCTATACCTCTCTCCCTCTCCCTTCCTCTCTCTGAAATCAATAAAAACATTAAAAGAAAATGGCCAAGTCATGATAGTTAAGTAAAATGTCAACTGAGCTTCAGGGATTAAAGACAGAGGAGACCCCCCCCCAAAAAAAAATTGCAAACTTCTCTATCAACAGTGAGAAAAAGAAAGAACTGGATAGATTTTGACTTTACAATTATGTTAATTTTGCCATTTTGCTTGGCAAAGGCGGGAATATGTGTAGACACACATACACATCTTTACAACAACGATGATGAAAAATACTATTTCATGCCTGTTCACAAAGACTAAAACAATCTGAATTAAAATATTGATGAAATAAGTTGATTCTATATTTTAACTCATAGGTACAGGCATTTTATTTTGTTGTAATAATTTTTTGAACTACTTTCAGACTTTTCACAAAATTATACGTTATTACACAGAATTTTGAAATACTAAAGTTTATTCTAATAAATACCTTTTACTTAAACATTCTTGGTTTTATAGATAAACTGTCACAAAACAATCTGTTATTAAAAAGGCTACAACTACTAAATTAAGAAAATCCATGGGTCTGGGGAGTTGTGATTAGAAAATACAGAGTAATAATTAGTGTAAGCATATTAGTAATAAAAAATATAGTCATGTTTGGATTCAAACTTCCCCATCTCAAGTGTAAATTACCAAAAAAGAGGTTTGCAGTGGTTTGGAACGTAAGCTTTGGTGTATGATAGATCTGAATAGAAGTCTCAGTAAGCTGTTTTCTCACCTGTAAAACCAGGATCAAAACAGTAATACCCCCAAGAGTTGCTTCAAGGACTGGTGGTACAGTGCTTAGCACATGCTTGACACACAGAACTTGACACTTACTAGCTACTACTATTGTTATTCTAAAGGCAGGAGGCTTTATCTTAGATATTAACACTTTCATTTAAAAATTACCTCCATAAAATGCAATAGATTGAAGACCAGGAGAAGGGTATTAACAGCACTAGGAGGATGAAACAAAGATATAGTAAACAGTGCTTGATCTGGAAGTATACGACTAGTGGAGGAGAGAGTGTGTGTAAGAGACCGGAATCGGGGCTGTGGAAAAATCGTCCAGTCCTCGGATGTGCCAAACTAAGTGAAGGAACTGACTCTCATCAATGTCTGTTCAAAAGGGAAATTCTCCCTGTCAAAATGTATTTGATAACTCATCATTTATAATTCTGCACACTCTATACTGGTTTTTTTTCTCTTTTGATAAGAAATATATGAGACTGAATGCGTCAGCCTTCCTGTAAGGCAAAGCCCAGCAGCAGTACTACAAACAGTGAGGATGACCAGTGCACATCTGTGTACATCTCAGTCATCGATAACAAACACAAAACCTGATCAAACAGGCTAGGATAAAAACTCACTTCACCTAGCTCTCTACAAAATGGTATTGTAAGACCATTAATAAAGAGGCAATTAAAGGATGGGAACCAAAAAAAAGAAGAAATAAACATATAGAAATATGTCAGTTACTTAATAAAAATATTACATTTCTTCTGGATTTTGTGATAGTGATATTTTGTCAACTTTATCACATGTGTAATTTTTACGACTTCTTGTGCCAAATAAATATTATTATTCCTAGTTTTATATTCATAAGGTTAAATTAATGTTTTCTAAAATGTGGTCTACAAAATTATACAAGTTTCTTGTCCCACAAAACTGGTTACCAGCAATGTGCACAGTGAGCTAATTAAATGTCTGCTGTATCTTACAGCCAAAAGAGAAATACATTTTAAGTCATTTCCAAATGGTTTTTAAAAGTACTCAGATCTGCCCTGACTGGTTTGGCTCAGTGGATAGAGCGTCAGCCTGGCGGACTGAAGGGTCCCGGGTTCGATTCCGGTCAAGGGCATGTACCTTGGTTGCGGGCACATCCCCAGGGGAGGTGTGCAGGAGGCAGCTGATCGATGTGTCTCTCTCATCGATGTTTCTAACTCTCTATCCCTCTCTCTTTCTCTCTGTAAAAAAAACAATAAAATATAAAAAAAGTACTCAGATCTGCTGAAAAGGCTGTATATTTCACTTACACAACACCCACGCATTCCTACCAGTGTTTGCTTCCTCATGATCCTCACCCTCATCCCCCCACCTGCTGCTAGGCCACATCTGAAGACAATCTGTGAAGAAAATGCGTATTTCTGCACACCAATGGTAGGCTCCTCTTGCATTGTTGGTTCATTATTTATATACTAGAGGCCCTATGCATGAAAATTCATGAAAATTCGTGCAAGAGTAGGCCTTTCTTCCCCTGGCTGCCGGCACCAGCTTTCCTCCAGCACCTGGGACCCGGGCTTTGCTCCAGCCCCAGCTTCGTCCGGAAGGATGTCCAGAGTGATGCCCAGAAGGACGTTCAGTCTA
Source organism: Myotis lucifugus (assembly GCF_000147115.1). Lineage (NCBI taxonomy): Eukaryota > Metazoa > Chordata > Mammalia > Chiroptera > Vespertilionidae > Myotis > Myotis lucifugus. Next base: position 2,235,713 of record NW_005871184.1, on the reverse strand, counting down.
ATGGTCTAATTAGCATATTACCCTTTTATTATTATAGATTATTATAGATGTGTCTGTATGTTTGCTTCTTCACTGGTTTTGTTTTAAACAGAGCACTCCCTGTGTAGGGCTCCACGCCAACACAGGGAGAACTGACAGAACAGTAAAAAGACAGGACAAAATCCTTGAGAAACTTACTAAAGACAGCATATCCAAAATGGCATTTGCTGGAAGACCACTGTCTTAAATTTGTAGAAATACTCATGGAAGAAAGTTACCCAAAATATAAACAAAAGGGATCTTTGAGTTGTATGGTTGGGAGCACTTTTTCTTCTTCTATGTTTCAAATATTTTTAGTGTGTCTAAATGCTAAATGAAATAAAGATGTGCTACATTTGTAGCAAAACCAAAAATTTATAAACGGAGTGAGCTTTTTCTAGTAACCCGAAATGTCCTACATCAATGAGTGAACTTTATCAGGCTCTGTTTGCTCATTGTCAAGAAGCATTACTTACAAGAAACTGGCAGAAAGCATAGCAAATAGTAGAGATAAATCATTTACATGTACAGGCTGAAAGTCATTAAACACATAAATGACAGCAATAATACCCTACTTCATTTGCAAAATAAGGGAACAAAATAAGTTTGAATAGGTTTGAACATTCAATGATAGCATCTAGTCAGGCAGAAAGAAATGAGTACTGCTCCAAATTCAATTCTATATGCTTCTTGAATTTGTTAATATAGATTTTTGGACGTTTTACTTTAAACAGAAGTGGCTGTTTTACTTTGAATGGAATGCAATAGTTCCTAGATAAGCCATCAAAACTGGGAGACATCAAGTGATATCTCCAAGTCGCCAATAAGCAAACATTCTCTGATGACTGAGAATGCCACCTACAGGTGCACTACTATTCCATTTTATCCTGAGTTCTAAAGAGGACAGAGCTCCCCAGTGGCAGGTCTAAGATAACAGATTCCACAGCCTGGTTGTTAACTACTACATGGTACTGTCTTCTCTTAGAATCATGAAAGACTGATTCAAAGCCAACCTTTTCCCTTAAAACATATCACACACTTGATATACTTGTTTCATACTCTGCATATTCATTCATGAAAAAGGCTCGTTATCTGTTAGACAGTTATAAGAAGGACAGGTGCTGTGACCCATCTTTGGGAGAGAGGATGCAAAGTGAAGAGTGAGGAACGACAGAGGACAGGGAGCTGCCAGCACTGGCTGGCTGCTTCCTTTATCACTTCACTGACAAATGTCCACTCCAGATTGGCAGGAAAGCAGGGCTTTAATCAGGTGAGTCGAGGGCCAGGAACACAGGGAGGTGGATGGAGGTAATGGCTCTCATAGTGATGAAGAGAAAAGAAACTGATAAATTCCATTTTTTACTGTCAGGAGAGAAGAAGGTGTCCTAGAGCTGTATTTAAGACTATTAAAGTGTAGTTTATATATCACTGAAATAACAGGCTTCAAATATCCAGCTCACTCCAGCCAATCATCCCAGAGGCCTAAATTCTCCAAATTATAGTCTCTTTCTCTCTCTCTCTCTCCTCCTTCCCTGCCTCCTTCTCCCTCTAAAATAAGGCCACTTATGCAACTAGAGACTAACAGATCACAATGTTAATTAAAAACAAACAAAGACCAAATGCCCATGTCCTCCTTGCCTGAAAAAACAAGACAGTATCAGGCCAAAAAAATAAAAATCTTCAATGTAAGCACAGGAAATTGACAAAAGAATAAGAACAGAAAATGTGGGCCAATAGGTAGCTAAAAGGTCTGGTGTTGAGATGTACATAAGTAGTTAAGTAAATGCAGATGAGGTTTTGAGTATATGCAAGTTTTTTTTAACTTTCTTTGGGTCTAGTTTTCTTCGGGGTATTTGAATGAATGACTCAATGAGTAACTAAATGAATGATGAAAAATGATAAAACTCTTTAAAATTGGCCCTATGACTTATTTTTCACACTACTTCAGGCTTTTGTAAGACAACCTAAAGCTGCCTCCATGGTCCACAGATTAAGAACTTCTAAAGTAAATAATGACCATGATTATAAACAAGTATTTAGCAACTACCTCCAGCTATCAGAAAGGGTTTCTTCTGGGAGGTGCCACACCATTTTCAGTTAAGAGTTAGGTTGAATGTAAGAAGGACCTTGAAAGAACACTTAATCTTCTATTAAAAACTAATGACCACAAACGGTGCAATTTTTTCAAGCTCAGTTTGTTTGCTGCCCCAGAGTACATCAATTGCCAAAAACTGGCAGAACATTAAAAATATTAATGAGAACCCTGACCGGTTTGGCTCAGTGGATAGAGCGTCGGCCTGCGGACTGAAGGGTCCCGGGTTCGATTCTGGTCAAGGGCATGTACCTTGGTTGCGGGCACATCCCCAGTAGGGGGTGTGCAGGAGGCAGCTGATCGATGTTTCTCTCTCATCGATGTTTCTAACTCTCTATCCCTCTCCCTTCCTCTTTGTGAAAAATCAATAAAATATATTTAAAAATATATATTAACGAGAAATGCTAATGAAAAACAATTTTGCATATAAAAAGCCATTGTTACTTTTCAAAGGTGTTTTACATACTATAGACCATTAAATATAAAAACTATTAAATAACAACTGCATGAGAAATGTTCAGGACCAGGATCAATTTTTTTAAATATATTTTATTGATTTTTTACAGAGAGGAAGTAAGAGGGATAGAGAGTTAGAAACATCGATGAGAGAGAAACATTGATTCAGCTGCCTCTTGCACACTCCCTACTGGGGATGTGCCAGCAACCAAGGTACATGCCCTTGACCGGAAATGAACCTGGGACCCTTTAGTCCACAGGCCAACGCTCTATCCACTGAGCCAAACCGGTTAGGGCCAGAATCAATTTTTAATATGTTTTTATTGGTTTTTTGAGAGAGAGGAAGAGAGAGGGATAGAGAGAATCACTGATCAGCTGCCTCATGCATGCCCCCTACTGGGGATTGAGCCAGAAAACTGGGTATGTGCCCTGACCAGGAATCAAACTGGTGACCTCTTGGTTCCTGGGTGTCTCAACTGCTGAGCTACACCGGCTGGGCTGTTGAGAATTTTTAATTTTAATGTCCTGATGTAAAGAAAGTAACTAAATAAATTTGGAATATTCAATTAAAATCAACTAATGAATTGAACATGTCCTATGCACCAGGCACATTGCTAACTAACACCTGAGATCCTTGCTCTCCATACAGTCTCATTTTAACATATCAGTTTGATGAAATATAAAACCATTAGGACGACTGTAAAAGAAAACAGGTAAATCTTCCTGGTAAACCTTAATATATAAAAATATAAAATATGAATTATACTGATTGGAATCATATAAAAATTGGACTCAGAGTAGAATAAAATATAATGAGAATAACTGGTGGTTAATTATAGGGTGTTTACTAACCCATTATCACTAATCTCAACTTGACAGGCTATTTCTCATGCCATCTGCTATGCATCAAACATCCTCTTTATACATTTACTTTTTAGTGGACAGCAGATACTTTCTTCTGTCAATTCCATCTGTCTATGGCAGCATGTGCTATAGTACCATGATATTAATATGCTCAGAGATACAAGCAACTAACGAAAATTCTGAAACTGCCAAACCTACTCCTTCTAAAAGAGGTGGGCTAGTAGGAAAGAGAATTTTAAATATACTCTTACAGCTAAGAGTAAAAGTTCCAAATTCATGCTATTTTAAAATTTCTATTAAAACAAATCTAATTTCTCTACTGTACTTTCAGTGCAACCATACAATGAAATGTTTTCATATTCCCTGATTTTTTGCTAAGTTGGGTCAAGTAGTACGTTTGCTACATGCAATCCAGTTTTCACTCAAAATTTTATTGAAAGTACTAATAAACATTTCACGCGAAGGCCAAGACTGATGGGCTTTCCTGTCCTGGTTTAACTAGCGACATGATGAATGATTATTATCTGGGAAACAATCATTATTTCCTTTCTCTACTTCATCCTTTAGTGTTCATTTCCTTTTCTTATTTATTCAGCTATTCGACACACATTTATCATGCACTTACTCTATATCCTGCATACTCTTCTTAGCACTGAGGGTTGAGTAGTGAATAAGGAAAAAAAAATCCCTGTCCTCATAGAACTTATACTACAGTTGAGAAGATATGAACATGTGTGTGTATAAATATCTATATATATAGATCATGATCACAGCTATGACAAAAACAATGCAGGTGAGTGGTAAAAGACTGGCTGGGACAGGAGTCTGCTGTTTTGACTCTTTGGAGGAGGTGACATCTGAGCAGAAGTCTGAATAAAGAGGGAGTGACACCAACACATGGGGACTATCAACACCTGCAATAACTTCAGCCACATTATAAATCCCTCTTGAGACACACAAACCAGAGAGATGATTTATACTTGTTTCCTTTCTGTGCTGTTATTTCTAAAACGTCTAGTCCCAGCCCACGGCTTCTGGAACAATGTACAGTCATGAAGACTGACAGCCTAAGGGTGGCCCCCATCCCAGGCACCCAAACATGAGTACATTTTACACAAGTAGAGTTGGTCTACACCCAAATTCTCAAAGAGCCAAACCCCTTCATATTTTTGTCACGTTATCTATTCTTGACTATTTCTGCCAAATGTGTTGTAATCACTTGCAGAAAAAAATCCTACCTCAGCCAAAGAAAAAGACAAAAGCCACAGTGAAAAGCAATTATTCTAATAAAATATCTTCTCATAAGTCTCCAAAGCCCTAATTATATCACAAGAGTATCCATTCTCCACCCCATCCCCATCCCCTGCCATAGCCCCCAAAATAGTGGTGGGATTCAAGTAGGTTTTTTTCTCACTTTCTTTTTCAGTGTTTTTAAACCTATTTGGCTATTAAAACAGGCAAACAACCTAAAAATGTAGTATTTAGTAAGATTTTTAAAAAAATTTCCTCTTCCACATCTCTGCATCTATTTTTTTTTTAATCTTGGCCACTTACAGGTGACTAGCAGCAAAGAGCTCTACCCTGCCATTAACCGAATAGAAGCCTCACTGAAAAGGATCAAGAGCTCTGTGTTTCATCAATTTAACATCCCAGCATTAGCACCGGCCAAGCAGACACAGCCAGGCTGCCAAGACAAACAAATGGGGTTTGGCAGAAGGGGGGGCAGTTTCTGGAGACAGCCCTCCAGTCTAAACTTCTTAAGGAGTCGGTATAAACGTGCTTTTATTGAAAAGGTGCTGCTCCATCTAAAAAGCACAGATTCAGTTCAAACACAGCCACCTTTCACGGGTGATGTTGGCTTAAGGTGTGTGCAGCTCAGTGACTGCAAAACCTGCGTCACAGCTACCTGCTGCTCCTTTTTTAATCCCCAAACCAAAACTTTTGGAGCCACACTAAACACTGGCTGTTTTATCAAAAAGAAAACAAGAATGAAGGAGGATGCTGGGCCACAGAGCCTTTCCCGGCCTCCACCCAACCTCAGCCACATAGGGAGTCACAGTAGGTGAATCAATGATTATAGGTTCCCCCTGTTCTTCCAGCCTGGTGGACAGGATTTCAATTTAGTAGGGGGTATCACTCCCTCATTCCTACTCTACAGTTTGTCAGTAAATAAACATTACTTAAAGGTTAAGTTTCTTGGAGATGGTGGGGCAGGGGGGAGGCTCAGTTTTGAAATCTACAAAAACTGGATATATTCATCTCAAATTATAAACTAGGAGTCACAAAACAGTCACAGAGATGTAAAGTGCAGCGTAGGGGATATAGTCAATAATATTTTCATAACTAGGTTATGGTGCCAGATGGATACTTGAACTATTGGGGGAAACACTTTGTAAAGTACGTACAGCCACTATGCTGTACACCTGAAACTATATAGAATAATATGGGATGGAAATTGTAACTGAAAAACAAAACTTTAAAAAAAATGAAAATATTTTAGAGAAAATTCTAAATGTTTAAATGTAAAAAAAATTCTAAACCACCATTCACAAACATTCATTAAACATCTCCTCTGTGCTGAACTCTGGATTAAGTACTAGGTGTAGAGAATATGGCACTCACTATCCTTGAGGAACTAGCAGTCTAATTCAGTCAGATAGTTTTGGCAGCAACTAATAATAAAAATTACAACATTCTGAAACTTTGAGTGGTTTGGGTTCTCAAGAATGTGCAAAAAGAATCTCTATAAAGTAATGTACCGGAATTCCATGAGCCAGTTTGAAAAGGCAGTCTCATTACTTTGTGTTCAAACTGCATAACTTTTATCCTAGAAGTTTTAGGCATTTATTTAAACTGTGTGTCACTAACAGAGTATTCAAGTATTCACAGTAACAATCAGTCACCCTCAGAAGAGTAGCAAATGTATTTCATTCATCCATCCTCTAAATATTGGCTTATAAGATGTACCAAGGACTTCCTTCTAGATGCTGGGAATCTGATGGTAAATAAGACAGAAAAAGCCCCCTACCTCATAGAGTTTACAACCCAAGTTGGGAAAGAGAATATAAATAAGTAAATAAATGAACAATGTTGCTCAGTGACAACTGTGATGATAAATATTAGCCGGAGTCCCAGGAAGATTTGGGGGAACGGGGCAAGTATTGGGAGAACTGTTTTAAGAGAGGGTAGCCTGGGGAGGCTTTTCTGCAGAAGCAATGAGCAAAGATCTGAAGGATCAAAAGAAGCCAAGCAGTAGGAAGAGTAGCTGGCAGAGGAAGAAATAAGCTTAGCAAGTTCCAGGAAGAACGAGAAGGCCAATGTGGTTGGAATGTAGTCAACCAGGGCGGAGTGGCAAGACTAGGGGTCAGTCTCAGCCAAGGCCCAGATCATGGAAGTCCTTGTCAACCATGGAAAGGAGTGTGGATTTAATTTCCACAGCAATGGGAGACTAACTGGGCGGGGTAGGAGGGTTAAACAGGGGATATGATATGATTTACTTATTTTCAAAAGCCAATCTGGCTGCATTTATTCATCCAAATATATGTTGAGCATTTACTACATTTTAGATCCTGTGGCTACAGGAATAAATAAAAATTAAAAAAAGACAAAATCTTTACTTCATCAATCTTGGGTATGGGCCAGAAATTTCAGGTGCAATTGACACAAAGCAAAAAAACTATCGTAATATGCCAGGTAATGAAAACTTATAAAAAGAGAATGAAGAGGTAGAATGGTATGATGGAAGGTGCTATTTCAAACAGGCTGGTTAGGGAAAGCCTCTAAACAAGTGACAGAGACCTGGGGAGAAATTGTTCCAAGCAGGCAAACAGTCAGTGCAAAGGTCCAGAAAGTCATTGTGCCTGGGCTGTAGCTGGCGATGTGGCCTGGGGGAGGATGACTATGGAAAGGTTAGAATGGTAGCCTGTGGCAGAGTCATAATAGTTTCGATTATCTCAATGACAAGGAAGACCACAGGGTAGCCCAGAGCGAGAAATGACAATCTGATCTACAATATGGAAGAGTTGGTCTGACGCTGGGTGAGAAAAGATGGTAGGGGAACAGGATAGATGCAGGAAATTCTGTTATGACACAAGGAGATGTGAATGGCTTGTACAAGTCACAACTGGAGTATATTCTGAAGACAAAGCCAACAGAATTTTGCTGGTTAACAGAATGTAGGGGTGAGAGAGAATGAGAGCCTTGAAGGATGGTTCTAAAGTTTTCATCTTGAATGCAATGTCTTTTCTAGTTAGCATCCTACCTCACTGGTTGCATCTTCTATGGGTTCCATTTAATCTAATGCTATCTGCCCAAGTTCTGTCCTTGGCCATCATATCTTCTCTGTCTATATCAGGGGTCCTCAAACTTTTTAAACAGGGGGCCAGTTCACTGTCCCTCAGACCGTTGGAGGGCCGGACTATAGTTTAAAAAAAAACTATGAACAAATTCCTATGCACATTGCACATATCTTATTTTGAAGTAAAAAAACAAAATGGGAACAAATACAATATTTGTATTTGCATGTGGCCCGCGGGCCGTAGTTTGAGGACCCCTGGTCTATATACTCTTCATGGGCACTTCCATTTACACCCATTGCTTCAACTATAGCTGTATGCAATGATTCCAAAAGTAATAGAATGGGAAAAGGTTGTACTTTAGGGTCAGAGAGAGCTGGATTCAATGCCAAGTTCCACCACTGCCAGCTGTGCAATCTTAGGTCAGATATGTAACCTCTCTGCGCTGTTTCCTCACTTGCTAAAAAAAATGTACCCTATCCCTGGCACATGGAAAATCACTCAAAAATTACTTCAAGTTCACATTTTATTCTGTCTTCAGCTCAAAGCCCCCTCAAAAACAACAACAACAACAACAACAAATCTTGCTCCTCTCCTCCATTTTCCATATAGTCACCCATACCTTAAAACTAAGAGTCATCCTAGGGTCCATCAGCTGCTTCAAGACCAATGTCTAATCGCCAAATTGGCAGATTTGAACTCCTAAAAACCTCTTGATTTCATTCTCTCCTGTTAACCCTATACTTTAGGGAATCTGCTGATTACTATCTCAAGTGTTAATACTCCAGTCTCATCTCAGAGCTCGCCACTTCTCACTGAATCTATTCCAACACCTTTTGACTTCTCCCTAGTGCTGTTCCCGTAAGTCTCCTAAAATGCAAGACCATATCACACGTTATTAAAAAGTTACAAACAGCTTCCTGTCGTTTAAATGAGATCTAAACTTGTTAATATGTACTCAAGATACATTATTATCAACCCATTACAGATGTCCACCTTACTCCTCTATGGTATCCCATCTTTACTCTATACTCTTACAACTTCAAAGAGCCGTACTGTCCTATTCCACCATGAATTGCCCCATGTTACTTCTCTGCCTAAAATATGTTCCTTCCTCTCAGCTCCCCAAATTCTAGACCTGCTTCTCCCTTAAGTTCAAGTCTTGCTTCCTCTGAAGCATCTTCACAGAATGTGCCCCAGGCTAAGTTGGTATCCCTTTGAGGTGATGTCATGCTAACGAATTTGCAGCATGTGATCACTACACCTCATTGGGATTGTTTGCTTGCATGTGTAGTGCCCCAGTTAGACTGCTATCCTTGAAGACAGCGTAACTTGCAACTCATCTTTATATCCTCAACACCTACCACTTCATAGCAACTCTGCAGTCCAATTACATAGGAGAGTCAACATCATATGGCCTGTGGTATCAGAGAAATGAATGTTATGAACTCTGGTCCATTTTGTTCTAATGGCCATACCTTTTCAAAATCAGAATCATGTAAAGATATATTATTTAATAATCCTACAAAGATTTTCAGAATGTGAAATAAGTCTCTTTATGCAGAGCTCAAGCAAAGTCTTCATTATATCTAAAAATAGTGAAATGATAAATTATTTTGCCTCTTGCATTTATAAATTCAACAACAAAATTACACAATATACAGAGTAAGAACCTGGTTGGCAAAGTTCCACAATTATCATGATTATGATGCTGATAGGATTTTTAATTTTTTTCACATCCTAAATTTATACGAACAAGAAATCTTAATGACCATAGAAAAAAATTATTTTCAAATATAAACACATTAGAACCAAATGTTATGCATTATTTTACAGTTTTAGGTTTTTTTAATACTTCATCATTTTACTATAAATTATCCACATGGCAATTATATAAGAGAGAAATTAGATATTTTAAGGGAATTTCGCCATACCTAGATATATTTAAATGATGGATCTAGAATAAGTAATAATGACTAATAAATGCATTATCCAAATACAAAGAGTTGTGTAATACTTTCCTTTAAGGCTTAAATAGTCTCAGGAAAGTCATATTATTTCTTTCATACACCACTGCGTAAAACAGATCATAACAAAATTAAATGAATAATGTTAAAGTAATACATGTATTAAAGCAAACAAATGAAGAAAAAAACTTGAGATGAGAATCTGAATCTTCCTGACTTGGTTCACTGTTTATTTTGTCATTCATATTACATGACCCCTCCCTTCAACTGCCAGTCACACCTTTAATGTTCCTATATAGGGGAGAAGGCAGTCTCCCGGGTTTCAATAAGAAGATAGCCCAGCTTCTTTCTTATCAGGAATAATCATTAGATAATTGTTCAGAATTTTCCATATACAATTTCCTACAGTGTATACATATAATTATAAATCCAACTCCCAATCTATAATTTAAACCCTGCTCATCAATCATTATCTACTTAATAAATTAGCACTCTTGCCCCCTCTAGTGGAAGAATAAATAAAAAATTGTGTTTGTTTTTCCAGAAAGGTAAAAAGTAAGCCTGAAGCGTGTGCATGTGTATTTAGAAATATGCTTAGAAGACAGACAACCACTGAACACTGTAGTCCAAGAGGCTCAAGAATACTGATATGAAGCCGCCATATTATAATGAGAAGAGATGGTTGAATTCCAACTCCAACCCATAGCAGTGATTTAATCTCAGGTTAGTTGTTTAACTGAGGGTCCACTTCACATCTCTAAAATGAGGCTGCCACCTACATCTCAGGGGTACAATGAGGATTACCACAACTAATTTTTAGAAATTCCTTTAAATTTCAAAGCCCCCCAAAAAGATTACATAGCAGTAAGCATTTTTAAAAACTACATCCATTGTCCTATATATCTATGACTTACATAGAGCAGTGGTTCTCAAAGTTTGGTCCATGAACCTCTGGAAATTCTGAAACCCATTGTCTTAAAGGGGTTCTACAAGGTCAAATCTATTCTCATTTTAATATGCAGAGGTTCTTGCCTTTTCCACTGTGTTGATATCTGCACTGATGGTGCAAAAGCAATGGGTGAGTGGAACCTTAGCAGGAATCTAGGCCAGTGGTTCTCAACCTTCTGGCCCTTTAAATACAGTTCCTCATGTTGTGACCCAACCATAAAATTATTTTCGTTGCTACTTCATAACTGTAATGTTGCTACTGTTATGAATCGTAATGTAAATATCTGATATGCAGGATGGTCTTAGGTGACCCCTGTGAATGGGTCGTTCGACCACCAAAGGGGTCACCACCCATAGGTTGAGAACCACTGATCAAGGCAGTGGCACCCAACTGTATGAGGAGTCATGATATTCTACACCTCTACATACCTACAGTAATAATAATTTTTAAAAGCTAGTTGAACTTAATGTGCTGATAAAACAGTAACAATTTTATTACATCTTTAAAGTACAACTTTTTATAATAAATGCTAGATATTTTTTTAAATATATTTTTATTGATTTCAGAGAGAAAGGGAGAGGGAGAGAGAGACAGAAACATCAATGCTCAGAGGAAACCACTGATCAGCTGCCTCCTGCACAACCCCTACTGGGGATCGAGCCAGACCAGAATCAAACCTGAGACCCTTCAGTTCACAGGCCGATGCTCTATTCACTGAGCAAAACCAGCCAGGGCTGAAGTTCAACATTTTTAATAGCCTGACAGAAATGGGAAGTGCACAAGCATATCACACTTCTACTACATATCAAATTATAAGGGATATTTCAAGGAAGATCACTAGTGCAATTTTTTCAGGGAACACCATTTTATTTGAAATAACTACTAACGTAAATTATGATTATTCAAACTTGAGTATTTGGCAAACATCTTGAAAATGAATAAAGTGAGCCTGCCTCTTCAAGGAAAACAAGTGACAGGATTTGCTGCCAATGATAAAATTCAAGCTTACAGGCAAAAATTAGAATTTTGGAGTATTTGTATCTTCCACTGTGAGCTTGTCAGCCTGCCATGAAAACACTTTCTAATTCCATCTATGAATATATTAACAAATGTTTCATTGTAATATCTCATAATTCAGCGAACCAATATTTTCCAAGTGACCAATGCATGAAATTACAAAATCATACTTGGCTAAATGAGCCCCTGAAAGTGCAACATGGATTTTAATGTAACAGAGTACAAAAATATTTGATATGGTTTCAGATTCCACATTGCAACTAACCTTCAAAATGCTGCCATTTATTGAGTTTTAGTATAGGAAAAAAGAATACCCTCAATTAGCTGAAAAGGCTATTAAAATACTCCTTTCTTTTCCAACTGCATATGTTTATTAAAACCAAATTTTATTCATAGACTTCAGTCAAAATAACATATTAAAATGAAAATGCAGATATGAAAATCTTGCAGTCTTCTATTCAGACAGATATTTAAAAGGTTGGCAAAATAAAAACCAATGCCATCCTTACAAAATTTAATTTTTGAAAACACACCGCTATTTTTATGTTATTTATATTAACATAGAATGGGTATATTATTATTTTAAATAAATCAATTTTTAACATTTTCTCGGCTTTAATTTCTAGTATAGCAAATGTAGATTGACTTAACTTATATAAACAAAATCTCTTTTGAGGTCTTCAATAACTTTCCATAGATGAGGAAGGTCCAAGATCAAAAAGTGTGAGAATCACTGCCTTAGAGAAAACAAGATCCACCCACTGGAAAAGGTTATCAGTAGAGAGCACTTCTCCCTCAGTTTGAAGATGGAATGTCAAAAACTAAGCAACAATAAACAGATACTCAAAATTCCTAAGATAAATACAAGGAATACCTAGAAATGAGAACTGAGTTCCTGAAAGTGATATTAATTCACATCTGGAAATCCTGTTACAGGAAAAAAAGAAATGGGGCTTGACAATGTAAATGACAAATAGAAAGAATAATAATGTTTTTGTAAATAATCTGACATTTACATTCTCAGTTCCACTGCTTCTCTTATTTTTCAAGGCCAAGATTTCATGCCCTATAGGAGAAATGAAGCCTATAAAAAAACAAACTACATAATGATCATATTTCTTCTGAAAATAAAATGTTATCCTCTGCTACTGCAGAATATATGCCAAATACAGAAAGATCCCTGGTGAAATATCTTTTAACAACATGCAAAGCAAATCAATGTAGCTTTATGCCGTATATTAAGGACACATAAACAGTACTTTTGAACATAAAAGTTACTCATAAGTTTTTGCATCCATGTCAAGCAGTTTGTTTTCTTACTGTTTTCACTGAGATAGGCTAATTAACCTACCAGTTCATGTTATAAATTGCTTTAAAGGTAAGAATCTAACAATGTCATCTTGGTTTTTTTCCCCCAATATGTATCTGAAAACAAGGTGTTAAAATTTGATAATATTCAAATAGTGTTGCTTCTTTTATTTTGCAGTGAGTCCCAGATGTAAAACAGGAAAAAAAATCAGATCTGTGATAGCACAGGAGAATAATTACTGGAGATTCCATACAGAAGACGGGCAAGATGAAGAGTTAAAGTAATTCTTCAAAAATAACTCAAGTTGACAGCTATGGAATGATTTAAGTGCCTGGGAAAACCTTTGCTAATGATTTGTTTTGTGTTAAGATATTGAACAAAGGTGTCTCAAACTTAATTGTAATATATGATGATCATGAATATGAGTAAGGGAGAAATTCATCTAAAAATTGGCATAAGGTACAGCAAAACAAAACCTGTAATCTGCAACAAAGGTAACTTGATAGTCCATTTCTGAACTTCTAGTAAGAATGAAATGTCAGTATTAACAAGAATAGTAACTAACTACATAGAGCCTCACTATTCAACATGTGAATCTGTAGTAATAGATCCCAGAGATGTTAAAATGCAGACTATGGGCTCCATCTCCAGGAATATAGGGGAAACGTACTTCTACTCCATCTAGGGATTCTTTCCACTAAGTACAACTGAATACCCTAGACATTACATACACAAGAAACAAAATTCTAATGATGGGGAGAAGAGAGACTGACTAGAGACCTCAGAATCCATGATGACATGCTGGGTTTTCTTTTTGCCTCATATATTCCAGACTTGAAGTGGAAAAAGTGGGCAAAGTCTGAAATAACAGGCACAAACAAAAAACAAAAGCCCCAACAAAAGACTGTTCTCTTCAGCCAAAGGACCAGGAGAGGGCCAGCCTCAAAAGATAGAAAACCGTAGGCAATAACAGCTCTACTCCAGCCAAACACCAGAGGAGGAAGAGCTGTGGTCCCACCATCACCCACACCAGCACAAGCCAACTAAGGATCCTAGGCTTCCATTCTCTTAACACTATGAGTCACCCCAACATTCCAACGGATATGTGAGAGAAAGCCATGTGGGAGGCTGGAACTTTCATCCCAGAAGTTAGTAACCAGTCCCCAGAGTCATCAATGGACACTGCAGGGGAAGCCAAACTCCCACCCCACCGCCCAGAAGTAATGAAGCATCCTTCCCTCTTCCCACATGACCAAACTATACCCTGACTGCAAGCTGTCTAAAAAGTCACTTCAAATATGAGCAAATTGAAAGTACAGTGGGGCCTTGACTTACGAGTGTCCCGACTAACGAGTTTTTTGAGATACCAGCTGTCTCTCGGCCGATTTTTTGCATTGAGTTGATAGAGTAATTTGAGTTAACGAGCTCTTTAACGAGCTCGGTCTCAGAACGAATTAAACTCGTAAGTCAAGGCCCCACTGTAAAATGGTGGAGAAAGATATATCACATAAACATCACTCAAAGGAAATCAGGAGTAGTTACATTAAAATCAGAAAAAAGTAGATCTCAGAGCAAGGAAAATTACCAGAGACAGAAAAAGGTATTATATAATAATAAAGTCATCAATCCACCAAGGAGAGATAGCAATCTTATGGATATGTATCAAATAACAGAGCTGCATAATAAGCTACACAAAAACTGATAGAATTAAAAGAATAGACAAATTCACAATTATAGTTGGTGCCTTCAATATGCTTCTTGCAAGAACTGATAGAATAAAAAATCATCAGGGATCTATAAGAACTTAACACCATCAACCAGCAGGATCCAATCAATATACAACATTCCGCCCAAGAACACCAAAATACATACACTTTCAGAGCCCACAGAAAATATACCAAGATAGAAATATCCTGGTCCATTAAAAACAACTCAACAAATTTAAAATAAATAAAATCACACTGAGTTCACTGACTAGAATGGGATCAAACTAAAAATAATAGAAATATCCCCCAAACACTTAGAAACTAAACAACTACTTTTAATAATCCATGAATCAAAGACAAAAATCTCAAGATACTGATGTAGAGTTTTTAAGAAGCTAATATTACCATGATACAAAAACCAGACAAAGACAGGAAAAGGAAAATGAAAACCTCTACATCAATATTCATTATGAATATTGATGCAAAAATCCTTAACATTGGCAAACAGAATCCAACAATATAACAATATAAAGAATTATACAGCATGACCTACTGAAGTATACTGAAGGGGTGGAAAGCTGGTTCTTATATGAAAATCAATCAAGCAACTTAATCTACCACATAAACAGGATAAAATATAAAAATCACACGAGAATACTTTGACAAAATTTAACACCCATTTATGAGAAAAAAATGTTCAGAAAAATAGAAATAGGGGGGAACTTCCTCAACTTGATAAAAAGCATCTTCAAAAAACCTATAGGTGACATTATACTTAATGGTAAAAGACTCAAAGCTTTCCTCCTAAGAGTAGGGAACAAGGCAAAGATGTCTGTTCTCACAACTCCTTATTTAATGTAGTACAAAGAGAGGACATAAAAAACATGCCGATTGGAAAGAAAGAAAACTCTAATTCCAAATGATATGGTTTTCTATGTAGAAAATTCCAAGGAATCTATCCCCCCAAAAAACAAACAAACAAATAAAAAATCCCACTACCACCACCAACAAAAAATAACTTTCATAGATTAAGTCTAGCAAGGTAGCATTATATGAGATAAGCATGCAATAAATCAATTATATTTTCATATAAGCAACGAACATGTCAACACTAAAATTATAAAACACAATACCCTCATAACCACTCAGGGGGAAAAATGAAATAAGCAATCTAAATCTAAAAACACATGTACAGGACTTACATGCTGAAAACTACACAATACTAATGACAGAAATCAAAGAAGAGGTAAATAAATGGAAAGATATACTGTGAACATGGATTGAAAGTTTAACATAGTAAAAATGTCAATTCTCCCCAAATTTTTATAGAAGTTTAAAACAAGTTCTATGAAAATCCAAGAAAGATTTTTCATAGATAGATAAGATTATGCTAACATTTATACAGAAAGGCAAAAAACTAAGATAGCAAAGACAATTTTGAAAAAGAATAAAGTGGAAATAATCTGCCCAAGTAGATTAGACTAAATATCAACATTGAAACTACATAATGTCTAGGAAACAAAGCATTTTGAGTTTGTCAAGAATTTTTTAAATGACACAAAGAACATGAATATAAAAGAAAATATCAATAAATGAGACTACAAAATGAAAAACATTTCCTCTTAAGAAAACTAAGAAAATGAAAATAGCCATAGATGAAAGAAAACACAATGCTTATATCCAAAAATATAAAGAATTCTTAAACTCAGGAAGACAACCTGTCTTTTAAAGTCAGCAAAATATTTGCACAGTCATATCACAAAAGAAAGATATATGAATTACATAAACACACATAAAAAAATCCTCAACAGCACCAGTCATTATAACAATGAAAATAAATAAATGAGATACGCTTACAGACTCATATCAATAGCTAAAATTAAGAAAATTGACATTAGCTCATATAGGCAAGGATATAGAGGAACTAGAACTCTCTCACCTTGCTATGAGCAATTGAAAATGAAGTCAGTTCATAAAGTAGTCTGGCAGTTTATTGTAAAGATTAAACATATATTTATTACATGATCGGGCAATTCTACTCCTAAATATTTACATAAATGAAACGAAAGCCTGTCCACACAAAGACTTCTACCTTAATATTCATAGCAGCTTTATATGTATTAGCCAATAAATTAAAAAGAATCCAAATGTCTTTTAAGTGGTGAATGGCTAAACAAATTATGGTGTATCCATATAGTGGAATAGTATTACACAATAAACAAACAATTATGGATTCAGCATTGATAACATGGCTGAATCTTAAAAGCACTATGGTAGCTGAAGGTAGCCACATAAACATACATACTATGTGAAAATAGAAAATATCTATTATGTGACTTCATTTGTATAAAATCCTAGAAGAAACAAAATCCCAACTAAAGAGAGCTGATCAGCGGTTTTAGAAGGTCATGGAGGAAGAGGACCAACTACAAAGGCCCATGAACTTTTCTAGATCATGATTGTGGTGATGGCTACAGAACCACACATTTGTCAGAACTGACCAAATAGGTCACCTAAAATTGGTAAATTTCAATGTATCTGAATTATACCTTGATGACTATCATTAAAAGTTCTATAGCTAAGCTAAATGTTCTGGTCTTGGTTAGAGCAGTATCAGGGATTAATCTTAAAATACATGTTTTAGCTTCATTTCTGTTTATGGCAAGCCCCTCCCTCTCTTATTTCTCCTCTTCCCAGAAGAATAACAGTTCCTTAACAATGAATCCAGGAAGCAAAGACTTTATTTGTCTCCAAGGTAGACATGTAACACACTTTGTCTACCCTGGCGTCAGGTGGAGAATGAATCTGTTGCTAACAGTGGTTCTCAGAGAGGTTTACGTGGCCCCTCGTACACATCCTCACTGCGAGGGGATAGAACGATGTGAATAAGTTTTTGGTACTCCCAAAAACAAGGAGTACCCAAATCTCAAGATAGCATTTATTTGTCACATGCCTATTCAAAAATAACCTTGGCTCCTTCTCCTCTTCCTCATTCAATCTACCCCAACCCAAGGGTCCTCCCTTAAACACATTAGAATTACTGAAATGTGTGGAAAAGCAAAGAAATGATGAACCTTTAAAAACCTAACACTAAAGTATTGTGCATGTTACATATAAGGTTACTATCCTAGTTTCTCTCTGAAATTCTTTGAGTGATGTCCTGGAAGCTATTGGCCTCCTATTTTAAATATATATATATATATATATATATATATATATATATATATATATATATATATATATATAAAATTTTCAATAGCATTCATTAAACAAACAACTACCATTATCTTTTCAAAACTCAGGACCATCTATGTCATACCAGAATACACCGAGTAACCCAGGCAGTGTGGCTCAGTGGTTGAGAGTCTAGCTATGAACCAGGAGGTCATGGTTCAATTCCTAGTAAGGGCACATATCCGGGGTGTGGGCTTGATCCCCAGCAGGGGGCGTGTGGGAGGTAGCTGATCAATTATTCTCTCTCATCATTGATGTTTCTCTCCCTCTCCCTTCCTCTCTGAAATCAATTAAAAAAATGTTTGTTTTTTTTTAAAAAAAGGAATATACCCTGAATAGAGCAGGCTTAAAGGAGAACAACAACAAAAAAACGACAAAAGAAGGATGAGTGGGTCTGAATCTCATTAAGGCACATATGGAGTTACATTTGAGTCATTGTGTCTGCTCTACATTCCTACAGCAAACAAGAGATGAAGCTTGGAAAATTCCATTCCCTTGAATTTCTATGCTCACCTCAGCAGAAATGGAATGGACCCCCCCCCCCCCCGCCAACTCCCAGCTACTCACAGCAAACCCACACTGGGAAAACTAGGAAGCACCCCCATAATGAAGATAGACAGCCTGGCAGAGAGTGTGCAAAGAGTGGTGGTGAGGGTTGTTGCTATTTTCTATCACTATAGCCTAGATTGAAGGTGGGCACCTAAAAGATACCAAGTAACAAGGCGGTATAGACCAATCTTGGAAATAGATTTCTAAAAGTATAAGGCCCTAAATTTTCTCTTTAGCTTGAAAAATGTTAGATTACAAATGCCAGTCCCTTTCAATTACTTCTTCTTTTGTTTGCCACATGACAAAAAAATTTAAAAGCTGAGCATCTGCATGAGTTTGGTATACTCAAAGTTTTTTAAAAAACACTGTTGAAATGTTAAGTTAGATGAAATGGGTTAGAAAGAGAATGTAGCATGTTATACTTCCGATTATTTCTGCAGCCACCAGGTTTTCATTAGGCCTCAGGCATGTGGGCTTGTAATTATTTTCATGACAACAAGCACTAAAATTGGGGAACAAGATCTGTAGTTTAAAGAAATTCAATCTTCACATTTTCCCCACATAGTCCAACATACTGCTCTTGCACATTTTTATTCCAGCCCTGTTACTTCATTTCTACAACCACTACAGATGTGTTAGCCATACTGATTCATTCACAATCAGCTTAAGCTAAAACATTTTATAAGTTCAGACTAGAGTTTAATTATCAAGTAGGAATTTTAGGTTTGATCTTCTTTTTTAGAAGTTGAGATATCATTAAAAATAGATAATAAATCAAACATATATATTCTAATACAAAAGTTCCCAAGTTTTATAGTTTGTGTTCTAATAAAATCATTCAAGAAACATCTTTCTACCAGTTTTCTTCCCAATGTTCCATTCCTAAGTTACTTTAATTCCCAACCTATAATTTATTTTCTTCTCTCCTGAGATATGTTTGCTGATCCTAGCCATATTTATACTCTCTAATGTCTTCTAAACTTCTAACAGAAATAACAACTACGTATCTACCTTCATGAAAACACTGTGTGAAGTAAGATTTACATGTTATCTTTGTTTAAGCCTGACTGAAAAACCTCTATAGTACATATTATTCCTACTTTATAAATAAGAAATAAGAGATAAGAAGATTATTTCATCATTATGGTAATTTTGATATTCATATAATTTACTTATATCTCTGCTTAGTCCAGTACAGAGAGGCCTTTCCGGTTCCCACTTGCAAATAAAAGGTTTTGAACCACAGGTTCTATGTCTATTTGACAAAGACAACTGACAATCTAATATCCATCAAGTTTGAGTCAAGAGCCCTCCAACATTAATAAATTCAGGGCTTGGAACGTGTATTTTTTAAATATATATGTTTTATTGATTTCAGAGAGGAAGGGAGAGGGAAAGAGATAGAAACATCAATGATGAGAGAGAATCACTGATCATCTGCCTCCTGCACGCCCCCCGCTGGGGATCAAGCCCATAACCTGGGCATGTGCCCTAACTGGGAATCGAACTGTGACCTCCTGGTTCATAGATGAATGCTCAACCACTGAGCTACACCAGCTTCACAGGACATGTATTTTTTAAAGTGTATCAAGAGTACCAAAAGCTAGTAAAATCAAATTTTCAAATAGATGGATTTCTGATACCAAAAAGTTGAACCAAAAGTAGGAGAAAAATATTTATTCTCCAAAACAGACTGAATTACCAGATGGAAGAAAGAGTTTAAGAACCAAGAGTGTCCTGTTCATAATTTAAGGGAAGAATCTAGGCATTCTATGATCAACGTACTACTGAGAACAGCTGGTGTGCCAGCTTGGATGGAAGACTTCCATCCCCACTCTCTGATGTTCTTCATGTCTCATCTGCTCTATCACTTTCCTATTCCTCCTCTAGTGTCCTAAGTTTTAAAAGGTGGATTGAGGGAAAAGAAAGAGAAAGAAAAGGGAAGGGAAGGGAAGGGAAGGGAAGGGAAGGGAAGGGAAGGGAAGGGAAGGGAAGGGAAGGAGATAGACTTATGGAAACAGACAATAGTGTGATTGATGATTGCCAGGGTGATAAATGGTGATTGGACAGAGGCTTGACTTGGGGTGGTGATCACACAATGCAGTGTACAGATGATGTGTTGTAGAATTGTGCACCTGAAACCTGTATAATTTTGTTAACCAGTGTCACCCCAATAAAT
The DNA here is from genome assembly GCF_000147115.1 of Myotis lucifugus. Classification (NCBI taxonomy): domain Eukaryota; kingdom Metazoa; phylum Chordata; class Mammalia; order Chiroptera; family Vespertilionidae; genus Myotis; species Myotis lucifugus. Next base: position 2,215,078 of record NW_005871184.1, on the reverse strand, counting down.
TCAATAAAAATGAAAAAATAAATAAATGAATAAATAAAAGGTAGGACAAAACAGAGCCTTATAAATAATAAATGCTCAATAAGCTATCAATTTCTGTTGATTGGATTTAATTAAAACTGTGCTCATCCTTACCCGAATTTAAGATTTTAGAGAAGATCACATCTATACTCACCACTTTTATTTTATAAATGAAAAATTTTTTTTGAAAGATATTGAAAGTTTGTCCTGGTCGGCATGGCTCAGTGGTTGAGTAGCAATAGTTCGATTCCCAGTCAGGGCATGTGCCCTGGTTGTGGGCTTGATCCCCAGTGGGGGGCATATAGGAGACAGCCGATCAATTATTCTTTCTCACCATTGATGTTTCTCTTTCTCTTTCTCTCTCTCTCTCTCTCTCTCTCTCTCTCTCTCTCTCTCTCTCTCTCCCCCTTCCTCTCTGAAAAGGCTTTGTTCACATTATTAATAAGCTTACACTTTACACATTACTCTCTGCATGTCTAGAAAGAATGCAGGTGACATTCACTACCTTTTGTTATAAAAGGGAAAAGAGAAGGGAAATTATTGGTCAAACTGCTTTAAAATCTTTTGTAGAAATACAGTCAAGATTAAAACACATGATTCAACAGTAACAATTCCAAAAAAGTAACTAAAAAAGCATCCAATCTCATCTACTCATTTCAGTTCAATTATTTCTTAAATGCCTAGAGCAAAAATAAATAATTAATCCCACAATAACCCATATAACTAGTATATGTGCCATCAATCAAGATATTAAGAACTCTATAATTTGAGGAAAGGACTATTCCTTGGAACATATATTTCAACATGGTAAAAAGAAAAAAGATGGAAGTACAAAGCAGACCTATTACACAGCAAATATTTTGCATGGAGACAAATTAGTACATTATTTCAATATAGCACAATTTCTGTTTTACTTTTCCTGTGTAACCAATCTTGTTCACCTACAAACATACTATGCACCTACTATGTGCCACTTGTTATGCTGTGACACTTTTTTTTTCATTTCTATCATTTAATATTTTGAAATGAGTTATAATTTTGTAAACAAAAATTCATTAGATTTTCCAAAGATCCAGTTGTATCTCCTGAAAACATGGCGTAAGAAAAAAAGAGGCATATTTAATCTTACAGAGCAAATTTTCAACCTATAGTCTTGGCAAAATGAGCTAATAAAATCTGGAATGACAAAGTGATCTGCAGTAGCTTTTGTGTGGTTTTCTAGCCATATTTTTTCAATGTAATAAACCAAATGTTCTTACTTTGGGCTTTATCTTGCTGAAAGCAGCATTGTTCACCCATGTGTTCATTTGGGAAATGTTTTATCAGTGTAAAATGACTCCATCTTGTGGATTATCATGACCATGGCATTCAAATCTCACCTTTCTTCAAGCTCGTCAAGGCAGTTAGCATCAGCCTGGTCCCTCCCAACCTTTAGTCTGTAGAATGCTTATTTCCTGTTGGATGATAATCCTCATAAGCAACCCTGCCACACAATGTACATATAGAAAGTGTCTGCCATTCCCAGGGTCACCACTGCTACAACCCTGATGGAGCTCAGCTGGTCCAGCCCACCAAGACCAACACTGCTTAGTGGCAGAGGTAGCTGGTTTATGTGATCCATGATGCCTTTGACAATTAAAATCTTTCCCATAGTATCACTGACAGTGTTAGCACCACTCATGGTTAATTTTTTTTAAATGACATCACAAATCAAACCATCTTATTTTGAGAAAAATAGATGTAATAAAAGGGTGTTTACTAGAAAAGCTTAAAAAACAAAAAAACAAAAAAAAACTGTTTTCAGGGGGAAAAAAGTACATGCAAGCTCTGGATTTCTGTTGACAACACTGAACATGTTTTTAATGTAGTAAATGAAGTTCTGAACCAGAAGCCAAACAGTACACCAGAAGGAAAAGCTTATTTCAGCAGGAGAACCTCCTCCTACCAGCAGATAAGAATATTCATGAGAGAAACCAAGATGGCAGCATAGGTAAACACTGGAAATTGCTGCCTTGCACAACCACTTCAAAAATACAACTAAAAGACAAAACAGACATCATCCAGAACCACAGGAAGGCTAGCTGAGTGGAAATGCTACAACTAGAAGGAAAGAAAAAAACACACTGAGACTCAGAGGAGGTGCGGAAGTAAAGTGCAGAGGTACAGAGGCACACATGAAAAGGGCTGGCAACTGAGGACACGGTTGTCTTTTTCAATTAGGAGGGAGACACAAGCTCCCGATGGCCCTGAACTCCAGTTCCGGGCGAGTTTCTGAGGACCCAGACACATACGGGGAGAAACTGGACTGTCTGGCAGCGGGTGAAACTCGAGGGTGGCTTTCTCTCAGAGGTGCTTGCAGTGATTACCGTGGGACACTGAGACCCTGGGCCTCTTAGGGCAGGGCTGAGGATCAGCCATACCTGTTTGCTCCGCCCTGTTGATCCCCTGAGACCCCGCCCCACCCAAGCTGTGCGCAGAGGCTTTTGCATATGAAAGGCCTGGCTCTTTGCAATCTAAAAATTACCTAACAAACTGCAGCTGGGTTAGAGAGACCCAGAACATCCAAAAGAAGGCCGAAGGCCCCACAGCAGCTTGCATTGCTTCACAGCTGGGCCTCATCTGGGCATCTCCAAACCCCAAACAAAGAAGAGGAATCTGCAGATCTCTCCATAGCTCCTGCTGGGTAGCCTCAGGCAGAAGCTAAATTAGCACCTCCTTAGAGATCAAAGAGCCAGTGTACCCAGTGGTCAGAGTGGGACCATCTAGATTACAACTCCTCAGATCCATAAGGGACACACTCAGGGGGCAGACTCAGTGAGCACTAAAACCCCACTGAAGCAAGTCTTGCCCCAGAAGGGTGTCTCCAGCAAAGAAGTTCTCCCACTGCAGACACAGCTGATTCTCACAGCCAATTGGCCTGGAGGTCAATTCCTCCCAGTGATACCTACAACAATCAAGGTTTAACTACAACAAGACTGTGCACAAAGCGCACAAAGAGGTGCACCAAGAGTGTCCACCTCAGGTAATTGGGGAGGCTGAGCCACTGGGCCCTATAGGACACCTAGCACAGAAAGCCACTCTATCAACACAGGGAAGCATAAAAAATGCAGAGACAAAGAAACACGTCACAAATGACAGAAATAGAGGAAAGCAAACTTCTGGATATAGAGTTCAAAACCACACTTATAAGGTTTTTAAAGAATTTTCTAGAAACCGCTGATAAATTTAGTGAGACCCTCAAGAAATCTAGTGAGACCCTTGAGGTTATGAAAAAGGACCAACTAGAAATTAAGCATACATTGACTAAAATAAAGAATATTATACAGAGTTCCAACAGCAGACTAGAGGATCGCAAGAATCAAGTCAAAGATTTGAAATATGAAGAAGCAAAAAACACACAACTGGAAAAGCAAAAAGAAAAAAGAATCCAAAAATATGAAGATAGTGTAAGAAGCTCTGGGGCAACTTCAAGCGTACCAACATCTGAATTATGGGGGTGCCAGAAGAAGAGAGAGAGCAAGATATTGAAAACCTATTTGAAGAAATAATGACAGAAAACTTCCCCTACCTAGTGAAAGAAATAGACTTACAAGTCCAGGAAGCACAGAGAACCCCAAACAAGAGGAATCCAAAAAGGACCACACCAAGACACATCATAATTAAAATGCCAAGGGCAAAAGACAAAGAGAGAATCTTAAAAGCAGCAAGAGAAAAACAGTTATCTACAAGGGAGTACCCATATGACTGTCAGCTGATTTCTCAACAGAAACTATGCAGGCCAGAAGGGAGTGGCAAGAAATATTCAAAGTGATGAAAAGCAAGAACCTACAACCAAGATTACTCTACCCAGGAAAGCTATCATTCAGAATTAAAGGTCAGATAAAGAACTTCACTGATAAGAAAAAGCTAAAGGAGTTCATCACCACCAAACCAGTATTATATGAAATGCTGAAAGTTATCCTTTTAGAAGAGGAAGAAGAAGAAGTAGGTAAAGATACAAATTATGAACAACAAATACACATTTATCAACAAGTGAATCTAAAAATCAAGTGAATAAATAATCTGATGAACAGAATAAACTGGTGAATATAATAGAATCAGGGGCATAGAAAGGGAGTGGACTGACTATTCTCGGGGGGGAAAGGGATGTGGGGGGTGCGGGAAGAGACTGGACAAAAATCGTACACCTATGGATGAGGACAGTGCGGGGGGGTAAGGGCAGAGGGTGGGGTGGGAACAGGGTGGAGGGAAGCTATGGGGGGAAAAAGAGGAACAACTATAATAATCTGAACAATAAAGATTTAATTTTTAAAAAATAAAAAAATAAAAAGGTTCCGTCATTTTGACGTATGAAAAAAAAAAAGAATATTCACGAAAGTCGATGTAAATTCCACTCTAGCCAAATGATATGGAAACACAGTTCTTTGCCTAAAAAAATAAACCACCTTCATTATCAACCCAAAAATGACTTTCCATACTAATTTGACCTCAGTACTTTTCATATATTACCCTCTATAATAATGTGTCCTGGGGGCCTTTTTGGACTTCTTTAAGTTTTCTCTTTGAGGGGGAAAAAGGCAGCTTGTAGTGTGTCACTCGGTAAGTCAACCACAAGAGTAGTGAGTAAAGGGAAAAAGTGGCAGAGATCATCCCAAAGCAGTGTATAAAAAATGTATGAGTGGGATGTCTATCTGCATATGTAAGTGTATACAAATCTAGATTTAGTTTCAGAGACCACTCAAGCCCATTCTTTAAAACTTTTTTTAAAAAGAAGTATGAAGCACCATAAGTGTCTATGGCAGGTCTCTGGTGTCCTGCACCTCTTTTCTCTTCTTGTATTAATTGTACCTCACTCTTCCTTAGGACAGCAACCCTTCGCATGCCATCTTTTGAAGAGTGACCCAATCCAAGATGACCTAATTTTAATCTCATTCCTGGGGATTTGAATCTTTAGGATGTGATGGTTGGAACCTAGCCATTCCAATCTCCCAGAAAATGGATATTTTAAAAATATATTTTACTGATTTTTTACAGAGAGGAAGGAAGAGGGATAGAGAGTTAGAAACATTGATGAAAGAGAAACATCGATCAGCTGCCTCCTGCACACCCCCTACTGGAGATGTGCCTGCAACCAAGGTACATGCCCTTGACCAAATCAAACCTGGGACCCTTCAGTCCACAGGCCAACGCTCTATCCACTGAGCCAAACCTGTTAGGGCCAGAAAATGGATTTTGACAGAGTTCTTGCTGTCTTGGTTCCTGTTGTCTTAAAGCTTGGCTGTTTAGCTTTTCCCTCAATTTCTGTGAGTCACCCAAAACACATCAAGCATATTCCATTTCTCCTCATGTTAGCCAATACTATTTCTCTTGACAACTAAAACACCCAACTGGTGAGGTTGGGATATTTTGAGAACAAACCACATTTTGGTCCACTATTTATAGGGCACTGTTCTCAAAGAGCATTTAAACCACTACAAAAATCCCACCACTTCATCCATGATATCCTTTCAGATTGATGGTAAGTCAAGAGCCACTTTTTACATTCATCCTTCTATCCTAACATGAAATTCTCCATAGGCACTTAGCTGGTTCCCTACCTAAGGGCTTGATGTCTCTTGTTGTTGCTGTCCAATACAGAGATAAATGTGCCCATCTCTTTTGACTTGCTTATTAAAAATTTTACTGCCGATCTACATGGGTAATAAATAAATGCCCCTGCATTTATGCTGAATTTTTAAAATCATATATGCCCCTATTCACATTAAGCATGCAATATTTACCTTTGAGTGTATGCAAATAACAAACAGAATATCATGGAAATGCACAATATCATTCACCATGCATAATAATAATAACAATTCAAAAAGCACATCTGAACTGCAATAAATAAGCACATGCACATTATAAAATATGCATCTGTATATATAAAAGACTAATATGCAAAGTGTCCTCTTGGGAGTTTGACCAGGAGACCAGGAGTTTGATCGCTCGCTATGACGTGTGCTGACCACCGGGGAAGGCACGGAACATGGCGTGTGACCAGTGGTGGCGACGGGGTGCTGATGGAGCGAGGGGAAGAAGGGGTGGGGTGTGTGTGTAGGGGGAGGGGAGGGAACTGCACGGTGGCAGTGCACAGGTGGGCGGCAAGGGAAGGAGGATGCGGGGAGGTGGGGAGGCAGGGAATCTGATCAGCCCTGATCACTGGCCAGGCCTAGGGAACCTACCTGTGCACGAATTTTGTGCACTGGGCCTCTAGTAACTCTATAAAGAGAAATATGGAAGTCTACCTATATAGGCACACTACAACCCCCTCCAAATGTCCTCTCTGCTACTCCTACTATGAATTTGGGATGTTAGCTTTTAATCTGTACCTCAGCAATGACTCATTAATAGTCATGGTTCTGAAGCAGCTTATAAACAGACTAAAGGGGAAGGGCAGGCAGTTAAAACAAATTAGTAGTTAAAATCGCCCACAAATAACTCTTGGACAGAAAAACTAAGTCTTTTGTATTTTACTTTCCTAAGATATATTTCAAGGCAACTATAGAAAACAAAAGTATGGTCATATTTAACATGGGGAAGATGAGTCAAATAGTATTGATGTGATTTTCTGAACTGAGAAACAGAAGAATTAAGAGAAATATTTTTTATTTTAAGAAATAAACTTTGAAATGTCATCTATATGATTCAACCATGAACAAATATAATTTCAAGATACCAATACTTAATAGATTCTATACTAAGTAGATTCTATAGGAACTTCTTCTTAGGAATACTATTTTGGCATACATTTAAATTTTACTTATTGATTTTTTTTTTGAGAGAGAGAGATCAATTGTTGTTCTACTTATTTATGCATTGGTTGATTCATGTATGTGCCCTGATGAGGGATCGAGCCACCAACCTTGGTGTATGAGAACAATGCTCTAACCAGCTAGTTACCTGGCTAGGGCTACTTTGGCATAATTTTAGTTAACAAGACCACTTCAAACAAAAAGTATTGTGTAATTTAATTATTTTACCAATTTAAACTTGAGCCTAAACTTTAAATCCTTTGGTCTCTGTAAACTCTTGTGTTTACTTTCCTTTTGTTGGCTCCTTCTTTCTGCCTCTGCCTCTGGTTCCTATTCTTCTCGCTCCCTAAATATAAGTTATCTTAGGCATATGTAGGGGGCAAAGTGTACTTGGGGAATCTGTACATTCTTCTCAAATTTTCTGTGAACCTAAAATTGTATAAATAAACAAACAAACATAAATACATATGCTCTACACTTCAGCTGTTCCCATCTGAACATCCTCAACTCTATCCACTGCCCCAGCTTCAGTTACCTCCCTTATGCCCATATCTTCAAATTCCTCTCCCTGGCCCTGTATCTCTCCAGAGTTCCCACAACTCCTGGCTGTCTGCTAAACATCTCTATCTGCACATCCTGTTGGCAGTTCATATTCAATATGTCTTAGAATTTATCAAATGTTTTTCTTCTGTTCTGTTTTCCGTATTTCTTAGTCATCCCAAAACTTGCAGCTCAGTTCAGCTCATCTTTGATCCCACTACACATATTCTTGCACACCAGTTGCCAAGTTGTAGGAATCCCACTCAATAATGTTACGCAATCTTTTCCTTTTCACTATGTCCACAGCTACTCCTCTAGCTCCTAATCATTCCTATTATTGTATTGTATTGCACTGCATTGCATTATTGTATTGTAGCTACTGAAGTAGCCTCCAAACTGCTCCACCACTTCCTCTCCACTTCTGTTTCACTCCCCATCATGTAACCTAATTACTTAATCTTCTTGAGTATAATGCCAATCAGGAAACTCTTGTTTATATTGCCACTCAGAAACTCTTTATGTGTTCCATGATGACACCAATTAAATTTCACTGTTCTCCTTCTTTCCCCATACTTGCCATGTTTATATCTTTACTTCTATATTTTTCCCATACAGACTGGCATTCTCTCTCTTTCTGATCTCTTCATGCTTAAGTAGCAAATATTCTGTAAGACTTTCCTCTCTGAACTCTTCCTTGGGCCCTAGGATCAGAGTAATCATTCTTATTCTGTCCTTTGAATTCCCACCCCTTTCACCCTCCATCTATCTTCCATCCCTTCTCTCTCTCTCTCTCTCTCTCTCTCTCTCTCTCTCTCTCCCCTTCCCTCCCTCCCTTCTTCTCTACCCTTCTCTCCCCCTCTCCTTCCCTCCCTCTTTCTCTAAAAGTCAATGAAAACATATCTTTGGGTGAGAATTTAAAAGAAAAAGAAAGAAAAATATAGAGTGCTCAATTCAGCAGCACATGTACTAAAAAATTGGAAGGATACAGAAATTAGCCCCTGCGCAAGGATGACACACAAATCTGTGAAGGTTCCATATTAAAAAGCACAACTATCCCATGGCCAGAGTTGCTCTGTCCCTTAATGCCCAAGACCAATTCAAGCTCAGAATAGCTCAAAAGAACTGAATGCTTCCCTGGGGCAAGCCCTCTCTCTAAAAGCTCATCAGATTTTCATGCCATGGGCTTCTCCTGAGCTTACCCAGCCATTCCCCACACTTGTCTATACTTCTGCCCAGACTCAAACCATAGTCACTGTTCCTTACTCTACTGTAAACTCTCAAACACCCCTGTTTAAATAATCTATATCCTCACCAAAACATTTAACAGTTTCTTACACACAATCAGCCCTTACTGGTAAATATAAAATAAACAGTCAAAATTAATGACTATTTAACAACATTTAAAAATTAATCCAAACATTTCTCATCTTTATGTCTGATAATGCAGGCCCTAACTGTTTAAGCCTAGGTCTATATAGTGATCAATCTCTCTTCTTTATTTTTCTAATACTCATACTCCCTTAAAATAGCAGGTGTCTTCTGAATAATTTTCAAAAAGAGCTTGGCGCCTGGTTCACAAGGTTGTTGTTAGGATTAGAGAAGAGAGTACACAGAAAGTACTTAGCAGAGTCTCTGGCATGTGATCTGTTCTCAACAAATGTTAGTTTATATCATTCTTGCTGTGAAAGCTAGATTTACTTTTAACTGTTCCAAAACAAATTCTATAAAGAAACATCCTCAAAAGTGACTATTTCTTAAATTATACCTAAAAGATGACCTTAAAACTTCCCACCAATACACAGAGCTTTAAATGTCCCTTTCACCAAACAGGGAAGGAAAAACTCAAGAATTCCAAGTGAAAACATGGGAGACTCTATGGCTGAAGGAAGCTTAAGTGAGATGGCAGGTTAAATTGCTGGAACTGAGACAATAAGAGGCCCCAGGGGAAGGACATTTCACAGTCGAAGAGGAAATGGTACATCCTTTCTCCTACACACAAATCCGTAATTGGAAAAAAAGACTGAGCACCCTTCCTCCCACCACTGACCTTCTAAGTAGGTGTGGCGGGCCAAACTCCATCCTCAACAGTCATACAGATTTTGATCTTTTTAACACCTGGTCCAGTTTGCAAAGCTGCTAAGTAAAACTTAACCCGGTTAGTTTCTCTCCATTCAACTTACATTGTACTTCCAAATTTCCTCTCTCTCAGAACAGATTAAGCAGCACCTCCTACATTGTCCTGGTTATAACCCTCACGAGATGCTAGATCTGCCATGTTGAAGATACCTTCACAGAACGCTCAAGGTGAGTTGAGACTCCGAGGCCAGAAACAGAAAGGGAATGGAAGTCACCTACAAAATCTATGATTCATAGCAGGTAATGGGTGAAAAAAGAGTGATCCTCTGAAATTAGACCATTTCCATTATTAACTTTAGAATAAATATAGAGCGACTCTACTTAATAAATTGAACGTTCAAGTCTCCCCCACACAGGTTCTATTCTATTCCATCACTAAGCATTGTCTAACAACTTTCTTGAAAACTGCTACAGAAATGAATCATAGCCAATGAAAAAAGAACAGTCTTCATTTCTGACCATGTTAAAAATATTAAAACATTTTTAAAAGGTTAAAACCATTATAAAAGTTTAACATTCACTTCAAATTTAAAAAGAAAAAGAACTATATAAGGCTGCGCAAATACCAAAGTGAGTAAATTGCCTAACACTAGCAAGTATTTAACAGAATTGTGTTAAGTCTTAAAAATATAAAAATCTCAACCATAACCCCACCAGGTAGAAAATAATATATTCTTACTTTATTTTCAGATAGGGCTATTCTATGAATATGAGAGGATAATGATAGCTGAATTTAATAACCTAATTTTTAATTTCATAACCATTTTGGGCATTGCCCAATAATCTTGTATATAACAAAGAGTAAAAACTTGACTACTGTAAAAGTTGAATAATAATAAGAAAATGTAGGAGGAACCAAGATGGCGGCATAGGTAAGCACCTGAACTTGCTGCCGAGCACAACCACATTAAAGCTACAACTAAAAGACAAAGCGAATATCATCCAGAACCATGGGAAGGCTGGCTGAGTGGAAATTCTACAACTAGAAGGAAAGAGCAAAGCGCACTGAGTCCGGTAGGAGGTGCAGAGGTGTGGAAGTGTGGAGGTATGAAGGCGTGCGCGCAAGGGGCTGGCAGCTGGGTACACTGTTGTCTTTTTCATTCAGGAGGAAGATACAAGCTCCCAACTGCTCTGAATTCCAGTTCCGGGTGAGAATTTAGGGAGCCAGACTCATATGGAGAGAAACTGCACTGTCTGGTATTGGGCCGGAACGTGAGGGCGGCTTTCTCGTAGAGGTGCTTGCAGCAGTCATTGTTCCTGCATGGGGCCACAGGACACAGACCCTGGAACCTCTCCGAAGCAGAGCAGACTGGCAGCCATTGCGGTTTGCTCTGCCCTGGTGACTCCCTGAGACCCCGCCTCATCTAATTTACAACCCCCACCCAAGCTGTGTGCAGAGGCTTTTGCATATGAATGACCAGGACTTTCTCCGCCTAAAAACCTGTCAATCTGTAGCTGGGTCAGAGAATCCCAGAGCTTCCAAAAGAAGGCCTAAGGCTCTTCAGCAGCCTGCATTACTTCACAGCTGTGCCTCATCTGGGCACCTCCAAACCCCAAACAAATAGGAGGAATCTGCAGATCACTGTGTAGCTCCTGCTGGGTGGCCTCAGGCAGTGGCTGATTTTGCACCTCCTTGGAGATCCAAGAGCCAGTCTACCCAGTGGTCAGAGTGAGACCATCCAGATTACAACTCTTCACATCCATGAGACACACTCAAGGGGCAGACTCAGTGAGCACCAAAGCCCCACTAAAGCATGTCCTGCCCCATAAGGGTGTCTCCACCACAGAAGTTCTCCCACCGTAGATACAGCTGATTCTCACAGCCAATTGGCTGGAGGTCAATTCCTCCCAGTGATGCCAACAGCAATCCAGGCTTAACTACAACAAGACTATGCACACAACCCACAAAGGAGTGCACCAAGAGTGTCCACCTCAGGTAATTGAGAGGCTGAGCCACTGGGCCTATAGGACACCTAGCATACAAGGCCACTCTATCAACATAGGGAAGCAGCCAAAATGCAGAGACAAAGAAACATGTCACAAATGAAAGAAATGGAGGAAAGCAAACTACTGGATATAGAGTTCAAAACCACACTTATAAGGTTACTCAAGAATCTTCTAGAAACCTCCGGCTCAGTGGATAGAGCATCAGCCTGCGGACTGAGAGGTCCCAGGTTCGATTCCGGTCAAGGGCATGTGCCTTGGTTGCGGGCACATCCCCAGTGGGAGGTGTGCAGGAGGCAGTTGATCGATGTTTCTCTCTCATCGATGTTTCTAACTCTCTATCCCTCTCCGTAAAAAATCAATAAAATATATTTTTTTTAAAAAAGAACAAAATCCTGAGATCAATGTTGTCTTACATATTTAATAAGCATGCTGTTTTCCATACAGTGAAAACAAATTAAACAAAACAGTAAAATTGCATGCAAATGTCTCTCAAATTAATATAAAAGAAAACTTATTATCTCACTTGTATAATGTAATATCTGAAGAAATTCTAAATATTATATTAAATTATAATTAGGTTTAAGTATGAAGAACCTATATTGAAACTTTAAAATAGTTTTTTTAAACAATTGCATGACTCATCCCTATTGCTTGTTAGAAAATTAGTGAAGCCCAGGCTGGTGGCTCCGTGGTTAGAGTGTAGGTGTCTGGGGTTCGATTCCTGGTCAAAGGCACATACCTGGGTTGCAGGTGCACTCCCCAGCCCTGGGTTGGGACACATGTGGGAGACAACCAATGTGTCTCTCTCACATCAATGTCTATCTCCTTCTCTTCCTTTCTCTCTGCCCCTCCGCTTCCTTCCACTCTCTCTAATCAATGGAATATTATCAGGTGGAGATTAACAACAAAAAATTAGTGAAAATATCAATACACAACCCACTCAAAAGTGGCTCATTTTGATATTGAATTATTTCCATGCATAATCTGAACAATATCTTTTAACATATAACCAGATTATAATCAGACCATGTTAAAAGACAAAAAAATGATGAAAATGTGACTTGTAAATGCAAAGATTGTCTACAAGAACAGTTTATTGATCAATATTTGATTTACATAAGTAGGGTCTACAATTATTGTAACTTAAGTTTAGTCCAATTGAGAAAGAAATAATTTGCCTTTGAAGATTTAATGTATCTTGTTTTCCATTGTCAGGACTACAATGTTTAACCTAATGTATTTCCTTTTAAGCTTTAACTGCCCAAATCTTTCGAGCAATCTTTATTTCCTAAGTGTTTAATCTTGTTCCCTTCATATGCTTGGAAATACTCCCATTCACTTCCTTCACATGGTCTTTGCTCTGATCTTTCCTTAAGTGACGTAGCTGTCACTATCCTAAGATGAGATCTCCTCAAGTCCTTTCAAAAGTAAGTAAAAGGGAGAGACTTCAAAAGAGAGAGACAGAGAGAAGGAAGGATGGAAAGAAAGGAGGATAAGGATGAAGGCAGAAAGGTATGCAGGTACCTATACATACCTGATCCTCAGAATTGTCAGAGATCTGCTGTTTTGATGGTGAAAACAACAATAGCCTTGTCTAAATAAGTGCATGCTGACAATGTTCTATGATTTTTAAAGTCGAGGCAATGACCATGCAGTATGAGTAATAAAGTAAAACACTGAGCATAACTAAAAAGCATAATAATTATTGTTACTGAATATTTTTTTTTTTTTTTTTTTTTTTTTTTATTGCTTAAATTATTACAAAGAGTATTACATATGTCTCCTTTTTTTTTTCCCCGCCCTTGACAATCCCCCGGCTTCCCCTACCCCCCAGTGTCTTATGTCCATTGGTTATGCTTATATGCATGCATACAAGTCCTTTGGTTGATTTCTTACCCCCCCCCTCCAGCCCCCCACCCTCCCCAGCCTTCCTGCTGTAGTTTAACAGTCTGTTTGAGGCAACTCTGCCTCTGTATCTATTATTGTTCAAGAGTTTATAATGGTCTCTATTATCCATGAATGAGTGAGATCATGTGGCCTTTTTCCTTCATTGACTGGCTTATTTCACTTAGCATAATGCTCTCCAGTTCCATCCATGCTGTTGCAAATGGAAAGAGTTCCTTCTTTTTTACAGCAGCATAGTATTCCATCGTGTAGATGTACCACAGTTTTCTAATCCATTCATCTACTGATGGACACTTAGGCTGTTTCCAGATCTTAGCTATGGTGAATTGTGCTGCTATGAACATCTGGGTGCATATATCCTTTCTGATTGGTGTTTCTGGTTTCTTGGGATATATTCCTAGAAGTGGGATCGCAGGGTCAAATGGGAGTTCCATTTCCAATTTTTTGAGGAACCTCCATACTGCCTTCCATAGTGGCTGCACCAGTCTGCATTCCCACCAGCAGTGCACAAGTGTTCCTTTTTCTCCACATCCTCTCCAGCACTTGTCGTTTGTTGATTTGTTGATGATGTAAAAGGCGCCTCTTAACTTATAGACAAGGGGAATAGAGAAAGACAGAGCCTAGTGCCAGACTGCCTAGGTTTGATCTCAGGCTCTGCTTCTTGCTTGTTGTGTGATCTTGGGCAAGTTACTCAACCTCACTATCCTTCGGTTTCCTTATCTGTAAAATAGGAATGACAATAATAGCAGTACTTGCTTCTGTAGGGTTGTTATTAAGATTAAATGAGATAATAAAAGTAAAACATTCAGAATTTTGCCACCCAGAAAGTGCTATGTAAATGTCAGATGTTCTTGTTACAGTGCATTTCTTTTATATACTCTAAATTACCCAGTAAATAGTTTCCAAGTTCAACTGTAGCTGATGATTGGTTCAAAAACCAACCTGCTCTTCTATCTAAGAGGCTGAGTTTTCCTTGAGAAATGTCTCAGGAAGGAAACTCCAGAGCTGTCACCTTGGTTTCTGGCCAGTGATCACAAATATGCTGAGTTGAATCTAGTCCACAGGGTATGTGGTGAATGAGTCAGCTGGGAAGGAACCCACCTTTTCTCTGCTAGCTGAAGAAATACTGCAGGATTGTTTTATCAAGTCACTTGGTAATGGAGGGCAAGTTTTCCAACATAGGATGTGAACTCAAACTCTCATGTTGTTTATTCTGTGGTGGTGATAGTGGGAAAGAGGAAAGGGGCCAGATGATAAAATGCCTTATATGCCACAGTGAGAGCATTCTCAGATGCTTCGACAATATATATTCAACTGGAATTCTGGGGGCCAAAGTATGCTACCTTGGGGACAGGCCCTGAGTGTGGCACCAGATCTGGAGGGCAGCCAGGCTGGCAGGACGTGGAGAGGCCCCAGGGCACTAAGAAGCAGCTGCAGAAGTGATGAGTGGGCA